>NC_133772.1:138707956-138712679 GCF_003597395.2 Chelonoidis abingdonii | reverse complement strand
AAAAGAGAGAGATTCTGCAAATCTCGCACTCTCCTCCAATCCAACGCTTTCTCTTCAACTCACCACACCTGTCTGACTGAAGCAGGGGTTTATATCCCATGACTGGAGTCAGGTGCTCTAAGTGAAGTCAGTGCTCTAATGGAGTCAGGTGCCTACAGTGGAGTCAGGTGCTCTAATTGGCCCACAACTGTTCTAGTTAATCTAAAGCAAACCTTCCTCCCTTGGCAGGGAATAAGGCCCCCTGCTAACACTCTTATGCTGCCCTCTGGCCATGCTGTATCACAGCTGCAAATATGTTCTTAAAATGTGTTTGGCAGATTTGGCTTAAGACACCCGACCCTAGCCAAAGGAACGTGGTGCTGCCTCTTGAATGTCCGTCCAATGTAATTTGAGCTAAGAGAGACAATGGAAGTACACTTACATAATAGGTAAACAAAGCCATCAAACTAGTGAGTGTGGGGACAGACACTTAGCTATCATGACGGAGAGATGAAAACATTCCGCTGGGCATCAGCTCCCTGGGCAACACAGCAAGCTGAGCCTGCAGGAGGACTTCCTGACTTTGAAAGATAAACTCTGGGGATATGAGCTGAGACAGCATAGGGGCAAACACATACGCAGCCAAATATGTGACAACAAAGAGAAGCATTACCAAGAGTGAAATGCTAGTTTATCAAGAGAAATGTCATCTCCTGCCCAACAAAGAAGGCCTGTAGATACCAGACAATCCATTGTGGAACACCAATGAACAAAAAACTTTGGTAATTGCTCCACCCAACCCATGAAGAGGGGCTATTCACACACCCTAGTCCTATCAGCTTGAACTCTGTGGGCAGGGAATAAAAAACCCATCAAGAAACAATTGTTATTCCTGTGCTGCTTGGCCTTCAGGGAAAGAGCTGAACTTATAAGCATAAGCAAGGGATTCCTGGCTGCTTAGCCTGGGTTAGCCCTAAAGGAGATGTAGAGCTTGCACACTACAACAGCCTCTATTACTTTTTGGAACCCATGACTGTAACTCATTTATGTGTGTATGTTTATCTGGTTTAACCTGGTAAATAACTCTTTTATTTCTATTTCCTAGTTAATAAATACTTAGATAGTTTAATATAGGATTGGCTACAAGCATTGTCTTTGGTGAGAAATCTAGTGTGCACTTGACCTGGGGTAAGTGACTGGTCATTTGGGACAGGGAGTAACTGAACATTGTTGTGATTTTGGGCGTCAGGGACCATCTACCACAAAGGCAAGTTTTCCAGGGTGACCAGATAGATCAGAGTGCCAAGGGGCCTGTCTGTAACTCCATGCCAACCCTGGTACAGTGCTTGAGTTCACACTTGATGGGTGAAATGTAAGTCTAGAACTCCCAGCAAGTATGGGGTTTGTGTCCTTGTTTGTAACAGTCTGCCCTGAGCTTGGCCTTCACTGGAAACAAAATCTCAGTCTCCATCAGATGGTCTGTTCCATGGCCGCTGTTGTGAGATTCAGCAGCAGAACAGCTTGATCCAAGCAGTGACCATCCTAAAAGCAGGGGACCAAAATCTAATTTACCAAAGGGTGGAAAATTGCATGATTGAAATAACCTGGAGCTGTACCCGGTGCTACATGCACTAATCATTCACCACAGTGACCACTGTGAGCCACGTGTTCTGCTGGGATCCTACCGTAGCCCAACCAAAGTACTATTGCGCTTTCACAACTCAACCACACTGTGTCACCTGCTCCACATTTCGCAGGACTAGACGGACTTATTCGATGCAGCCCTGAATCTTGTGCAAACCTGTTACAGTAACCGGAATACCTGGGATTCACTCAAACAGCAGCTGCTGAGAAAAAAGAGCATCTCATGCAAACTGTGAATGATGATCTGCCACTGCTTGTTTAATAAAGGACATGAATGAAGAACAATCACTAACACAGAAAATCAGGACTTGGTCAGGGTCCTATTGATGTCAAGGAGACTCCTTGAATGTGTGAATGCTTTGCTGGATCAGCCTGAAATCTCAGCCCCTTGGTCACAATGGTCCTTTCTGTCCGTAAGACATCTCTGTGAGCCCTGAATGAGCCCATTGCTCTGGCGCTCTGCCCTCTATGCAGGATACCCATCAAATATTGAGTCTCATTCGAGGAACCAGTGCTCACCTTTAAGGCCCAAATTGATGCAGGTATCCCTATATGAAGTTCTCTGGCATCTGCTATGCCAGAGGGTCAGACAAAGGTATCATCGTGACCTCTTCTGGCCATCAAAATCTGAAGGCCTGGTTCTCCATGTGCCATGACACTGCCTGGGCTGGGTACCCTGATGCCCTGCTGTGCTGACAGAGTGGGGTAGAACTGGCCAGAAAAGCTTAGGCAAAACCATTTTCCAGCAAAGGTGAAAGGCTTCACACAACTGTGCTGTTTTCTCCAATATTTCAGTTAGGAGAAAAACTGCAGGGGAAAAAACTTCAGACAGTATCAAAATGTCTCCTTAGTTTGGTCAGTCTAGCAAAACAAAGGCTGTGATTGCTCCCTATACATACATCAGGGAGATATACACCAAGGAGAGTGAAGAGCTGCTAATCTAACAGAAAACAGTAGTCCAAGGACAAATGGGGATAAACTGGCCACACTGAAAATTCAGGCTGGGAACTAGAAGTAGTATCTAACTATCAGATGTGTGACATTCTGGAACAGCCTCCCAGCAGGAGCAGTGGAGATGGAGAAACCTAAAGTTGTAAGAAGGAGCCTGATAAGTTTGTGAAGACGATGACATGAGGGGATGGCCAGCACGAGCGGGAGACTGGACACAGTGGCCCAGAATATCTGGCCAGTCTGTGTCCAGTGACATTTTTCAGAAAAGGATATTTTGATTTTTTTGTTAGGAAATGGCTGTTTCAATAAAACTTAAAATGCAAAAGGCAAAATTGACACTAAATGTTCTGATTGACCTGAAACATTTTTTTTCTTTGAGGGAGAATTTTGAAATTTACTAGTTTCATTTCTAATCAATATGAAGTCAAATCTTGAAATCCTTCATAAAAATGGATTTTTGTCCTCCACTCAGCACTGGACTGGATTGAACAGGCCTTGGTGAAACTGAGAATTAGGTCCCATGGATCCAGGAACTTTATGAGAGAACACCTCTGTCAAAGACCCCCATCTCCCTGTATAGGCCTGTTCTACAAGGACAGCAGAACTGTCATCCCTTATGGGTTAGGCTTATGAAAGTCAAGGAAGGAGCTCTTCTAGCAGCCTGTTTAGAACCCTAGACTCTTCACCCAATGGAGGTGGGATTGGTTTCAGACCTCACAACTTTGAGCGAAATGAGCCAAATGCATTTTATTAGCTTGGCTTTCCCTGGCAACAAATAGAGGAGGAGGGTTAGAGTGAGAGGCACTCATTCAGAAAAGCAAACCCAGCTGCTTGATGGGGATCAGGGTGGAAACTAGCCAGAACTCTGAATGGTCAGGAAACATCATCACTATTTGCAGTGTAGGTGTGTTCCCATCAGACACGCTGCTTGCTGTGAGCTCACTTTCCTGCAAGATTCTTAGACAAGAATAAGTTTCTGCCCCTGCCACCTCCAGCAGGGAGAGGCTGAAAACTGTGTTTCCTATGTACTGGGTGCGGTGCTCAAGGTATCCCTGTGAGGAGTTGTAACCATGCAGACTCACCCCTGCGGCGCCTCCTGCTGCTGACTTCTGGGAATTAGCTCTTTCCAGCAGCAGAGCGCCCTCTGCAGGCCGGTGATCCACCTGTCCTCTGGCTCCTCTGCCTCTCCCTCTACCCCGGTGCCCCTTTAACTGAGGTGCTGCCTCCTGGCAGTAAGCCACTGATTTGGGTCTCCCCTCCCTGGGGAACCCCCTCACACTATCCATCCTTACCTCAGTCTTGGCTACTGCCAGTCATCACTTAGCCCCCATTCACTGTGGCAGACTTCAGTGTATCAGCCACTCATCACAGGCAAAGGGGTTTGGACCTGCTGCCTCTGCCTACCCGTGGGCTGCCCCTTTGCAACCCCAGTACCTGTCTGGCCTTACACTAGGCAGCAGCCTGGGGGTTTTACCAGGTGGAGCCCACAGCTCCCTTGCCCTGTTCCACAGCCCTTCCTCCCTCGGGTACTCTCTCGACTTCCAGCAGTCAGGCCTTTCTCTCTCTGAACAGAGAGGGAGACTGCCTGGGTCTCTGGCTCACAGCCTCTTATAGGGACCAGCTGGGCCTGATTGGGGCATGGCCACAGCTGAGCCTACCTTCCCTAATCAGGTTAGCTTTTCCCTGCCACAGCCCTCTCCTGGGCTGTTTTAAGCCCTTCAGGGTAGGAGCAGGGGACCACCCCGCTGCAGGAGTGCAGTGTGAAAGCATGACTAGACAGACAAAGCTCTAAAAAGGAGGAAATAAGATGTGTATTTTCAATAGTGAGGGAAATTAACCATTGGACAATTTACCCAGGATCATGCTGGAGTCTCCATCACTGGCAATTTTTAAATCACAGTTGGATGTTTTTCTAACAGCTTTGCTCTAGGAATTACTGTGGGGCAGGTCTCTAGCCTGGGTCATATGGGACGTCAGCCTAGATTAGGGGTCAGCAACCTTTCAGAAGTGCTGTGCCGAGTCTTCATTTATTCACTCTAATTTAAGGTTTCACATGCCGGTAATACATTTTAACTTTTTTAGAAGGTCTCTTTCTATAAGTCTATATTATATAACTAAACTATTGTATGTAAAATAAACAAGGTTTTCA
>NC_133772.1:138702580-138706600 GCF_003597395.2 Chelonoidis abingdonii | reverse complement strand
TCCGTCCCCAGCTCTCTCTGCCTCCTCTACGGAGCTGCCTGCGGCTGCCGCTCTTCCCCCTCCCCCTTGCTAGGGCCATCAACTAATTGGCGCGGGGGGGGCAGGAGGAAGAAGCGGGGGAGAGGGAAGCTTGGCTGCCGCAGAACCAAGCTTCTGCCTCCTGCCCCCGCAGGGGAGACAGGTGGGCGGGGGCACCGAGTGGGGCTGGGGGCCGGAACTGGGCAGGCGAGTGAGTGGCGTGTTTGGCACCCGTGCTGCAGGTTGCCGACCCCTGGCCTAGGTGATCACAATGTTCCCTTCTGGGCCTGGAGCTTATGAATCTCTCCATGGAGACTGCTGGGCCTGAGCTATGGAATAGCCGTGATGTCTGTAGGAAACCCTGTGGAGTGGAGGCCTCCTGGGAGGATTATTTACATATTTTAAAAGCGACAAAGAGTCCTGTGGCACCTTATAGACTAACAGACATATTGGAGCATGAGCTTTTGTGGGTGAATACCCACTTCGTCAGACGTATTCACCCACAAAAGCTCATGCTCCAAAATGTCTGTTAGTCTATAAGGTGCCACAGGACTCTTTAGCCTGGATCTGTAAAAAGAGACAAACCCCTCTGATACTTTACATATTTAAAATGTAGTTATCACATTGTGGGGTGGATTCCAGAGCAGAGAGAGGTGTGCATTCGGTCACCGTGGTACTCTGAGAAATTCAAGATGGAGATCTCTTGTGAGAATATTTAAATGATGGAGAACACTGCTTTGCACCTGATGAAACACCCCTGACAGGCTGAAAGTCAACACAAATCATTTTTTTTTTTAGGCAGTAAAAGTCTATCGAGGTGTGTTTTGTTTTGTTTGTTCTCTCACATTTATGAGAATGCCAAGGGCATGGGAGTGGTCTGATGGGAGACAGGAGAGCTGTGAGCCGCTGTGGTGGGGTGACAACTCACTGGCGCAGTGCCTCCTGCTGGTCTTCCAGGGAATTAGCTCTTTCCAGCCCGGAATGCCCTCTGCCTGCCGTTGGCCCCCGTGTCCCTCCCAGACCCCAGTGCTCCTTTCCTTGGGATGCTGCCCCACAGCAGTGCCCCACACTCTGGGTCTCCCTTCCCAGGGACTTCCCCCACCCCTATGCTCACCTTGCCTCAGTGGTTACTGCAAGTCATCATCTAGCCCCTGCTCACTGATGCAAACTGCAAACCACTCATCATTGGCAAGGTGGTAAGGACCAGCTGCCTCTGCCTATCTCTGGGCTGCCCCCCTTTTAGACCCTTCTAGCAAGGCCTGCAGCCTGGGGTTTTAACCAGCTGGAGCACCCCAGCTCCCTCTGCCCCTTCCCAGCACTGCTCCACCTTCGGTACCCTTCTCAGCTCCCAGGCAGCCATGTCCTTCTCTCTCAGGAAGCTAGAGAGAGAGTCACTCTTTCCTTCTGGCCCACCGCCCTCTTACAAGGGCCAGCTGGACCCTGATTGCACTGGCTACAGCTGTGGCTGCTTTCCCCATCAGCCCAGATTTCCTTCTGCCACAGCCCTCTCCTAGGGCTGCTTTAACCCCTTCAAGGCTGGAGCAGGGTGACCACTCCACTACAGCCTTTCTCATCAAAATATACAATGAATCAGATGTTAAATATTCCTGTACTGAAAAACGTCAGTTCTCCAAACATGTTTGTTTACATTCATGGTGATCAGGGGAGGTCCTGGACAATTGGAAAAAGACAAACATAGTGCCCATCTTTAAAATAGGGAAGGAGAACCCCAGGAGCTATAATCAGCCTACAGACAGCCTCACGTCAGTCCCTGGAATAGTCGTGGAGCACGTCCTCAAGGAAAACATTCTGAAGCATTTGGAGGAGACGAAAGTGATCAGGAACAGTCAACATGAATTCACCAAGGGCAAGTCATGCCTGACCGTCCTGATAAGATAACTGGCTCAGTGGATATGGGGAAAGCAATGGACATCATATAGCCTGACTTTAGGAAAGCTTTTGATACAGTCTCCCACAGTATTCTTTCCAGCAAGTTAAAAAAGTATGGGCTGGATGATTGGATATGGGGAAAGCAATGGACATCATATAGCCTGACTTTAGGAAAGCTTTTGATACAGTCTCCCACAGTATTCTTGCCAGCAAGTTAAAAAAGTATGGGCTGGATGATTGGACTATAAGATAGATAGAAAGCTGGCTAGATCGTCGGGCTCAATGGGTAGTGATCAACGGCTCCATGTCTAGTTGGCAGCCGGTTTCAAGTGGAGTGCCCCAGGGGTCGGTCCTGGGGCCTGTTTTGTTCAATATCTTCATTAATGATCTAGAGGATGGCGTGGACTGCACCCTCAGCAAGTTTGCAGATGACACAAAACTTGGAGGAGTGGTAGATACACTGGAGGGTAGGGATAGGGTCCAGAGTGACCTAGACAAATTAGAGGATTGGGCCAAAAGAAATCTGATGAGATTCAACAAAGACAAGTGCAGAGTTCTGCACTTAGGATGAAAGAATCCCATTTATAGGCACCAACTTCCCCCTAGGTGCTGCCCCCCTCTCCCCCCCATTTCTTTTGTTTTTTTACAGTGCAAATACTTGTAATCAAAAATAAATATAACGAGCCCTGTACACTTTGTATTCTGTGTTGTAATTGAAATCAACATATTTGAAAATGTCAAAAACATCCAAAAACATCCCATAAATGGTATTCTATTATTGTTTAACAGTGTGATTAATCACGCAACTAATCGCAATTAATTTTTTAATCGCTTGACAGCCCTAGTAGAAAGGTAAGCTCCTTGATAACTTTAATATTAAGTAGGGGGATAATAGGAAATGACTATTAGGAGTGTGCTAAAATAAATAGTTATGCACTTTGGATTATTTCAACTTGTGTTTATGAATGGGGCATTGTAGTTGATTTACAGAATGGGCTTATGGACGGATTGGGATAAATATGCTCACTGTAAAATTAGCCTGCTTGGTATTCAAAGCACAAGAGAAAGGCCTGGTGGTTGAGCAGGTAGCAGCTGGATAAAGTGCCAACATCAAGCTGATTGTTTTGCTTGCGTTGTGCCTTACACTCCTTAGGGGTTATGAGTTCTGACACAATGGCTCTGTACCAACACCAGAGTGGCAGCTCTTACAGGACATAGAAAAATTGCCTGATGCCCTTTGTGCCTGTAGCTTTACAGGGTGACTGGTTACTTGAGCCTTTGCAAATGAAAGTTTTTTGCTTTGTTTTAATTAAAAACCACTAAGAAAAGCTCCTGCCTGAGGCAAGTATAGTGAATTCCAAGGAGGGACCGAAGAGGGGAGGGATGAAGGAAGGTCAGAGTGCTATCCTGGGACTTGGGAAACCTGTTCTGCTACTGAGTCAATCCTGTGAGACCTTAGGCAGGTCACTTAGCCACCCCGTGCCTCAGTTCTCCGTCTGTAAAATGGGTAGAAGAGCTCTGCCCTGCTTCCTGGGGGTTTGTGAGGCACTCAGATACTAAGGCAACAGGGGCCTTGTAGGTACCCAAGAGAGCAGATGTCATTTAGTTTATGATCAAGGATCAAACTAAAAAAATCTTGACAATTGAACCTTATAAATTGCTCAACTTGTGACACTTTAAAGAAACCTAAATTTCAGAGGGTAGCTGCTCCGTTGGATATTTGCAAAACGAGGTACCTAAAAGCACTAGTCACAATATTTTAGTCTCTGGAGTCAGCACACAGGGAGCGGATCTTTTGGGTAAGAGAGAGTCATTTCTTCACAGGACATTGCATAAAACCTACTTGCATTAGCAACGAAGGTGATGGAGTAGGTCTTGATTTATCCAAGTGCAAAAAAGAGCAGACTATGGTCACTTGAGTGCAAAAGCCCAAGAATTAATGCATATCTGCATTAGTGAACTTGGCTCCAAAACAGCACATTCAAAATGTTTTACCAGCCCTTTGTGGGAAACATACACAATAAGTATCAGAGGGGTAGCCGTGTAAGTCTGGATCTGTAAAAGCAGCAAAGAATCCTGTGGCACCTTATAGACTAACAGACGTTTTGGAGC
>NC_133772.1:138642279-138701160 GCF_003597395.2 Chelonoidis abingdonii | reverse complement strand
GCATATATATACCTGCCCCTGGAAATTTCCACTACATGCATCTTGCAAAGTGGGTATTGACCCACAAAACTCACGCTCCAAAACGTCTGTTAGTCTATAAGGTGCCACAGGACTCTCTGCTGCTTATACACAATAAGGTCTGTGCTTTATCTTTAAGGAACCAGGCTTGGTGTTTTATTACTACAAAGGCATGATTCAGCTAGAGCTATTTCACTTGCCTACATTGTCTTGTCCCTGGCTGTCAGTGAAATAGTTTAATTATCTTCTCGTGCTTGGGAAACTTTCTGAGAAACAGAAAATGATCAAGTATTGGTCCTAAAATTCATCCTTTATGTACATCTGAGCTTAGCAATTGTTGCCAGAAAAATAAATACCAGTACGTTAACTGCATACCTCTGAACAGCTAATTGACTTCCTCACTGCCTTTTCTGCAGGGGAAAAAAAAAGGCCTAGCATTCACTGGTATCAAAGCAACTGATTAAAATAACATTTTCTATATTAAAGTTGACATTTAATTAGCTTAGCTCTGGTGAGCCTGCACTATCTGAAAGAGAAATTCCTCAAAAGACTGCATAAAACATTTTAATTAATGATTTTCTACTATTCTCCAGCCATTCCATATTACTTGAGTAGCAATTATATTATTCTAAAGTGACTCTTTTTGAGGGTAGCAGTAAAATTGTTATGTAAAAGAGCCAGTAGAACTGTTCAGATAAATCAAATAATATATTCAGTACTTAAAAATGTCCTGCTTTATGAAGACCCAGCACCAAGTGAGATGGCTACAATCTTACATGAATCTTTCACAGTAGATTGGCAAACAGCGATCCAGAATACACAAAAGCAAGAGCAGGAAGCTGGAATAAAGTTGCCTACAGTGCCAAGACTAAAGAAGATTTGCTGTCAGAATAGTTCAGAACATAAAAAGTCTTGAGATTAAGGGTTCTCTCATTAAAATCAGGCTCAGTACAAGTGGACTGGAGGGTAACAGCTGTTGTACCTGCAGTATCTTTGAAGAGGTGCTGGAAATTACAGACCAGGATGCCTACCTCCATGCCCCATTAGAATTGTGAGCTTGTGAACAAAGAAGTGGATAAAGGGGAACAGGTTGATTGATATTTTTCAAAATTCAATAACAATTTTGAAAATATTTTTGTAAAGTTTTCAATAAATATATATATATATTGAACAGATGTTTTTAAAAAAACACTCAAACAATGGATCTGTTTCAAATGTTTCCAAATGAAAACAACTTTACCATTTTGTGATTTTTTTTTTGTGAAAATAGTCTTCCATTTTTCACCAGCACATATGTCTCGCCCACTTGCCCCCCCCACCCTTAATTGTAGTCAGCAGTAAATAGTATCAATTGAAAACATGATCCGTTAGACCATATGCTCACTGTAACTTTCTTTATTGTCACTGCTTTTCCTCTGCAGCCTGGGCGCTGTCACTTCCTAGGGATGGTCCCTTGACGGTATCTCAGGGGAACACAGTTACGTACATTGTACAGCACATACCACAGAATTGTAGGTCTCCTTTGCACATCAAATCTGGGACAGTAGGTAGCAGCAAAGCTAAAAATAAATTGCCTTTGAGTCCTGGGGCCAAATGAAACTCTGATGACACAATTCCTGTTCAGTACAATGGGCTGGTGGGATTCAGTTTGCCTGGATACAGTATAGATACTAGTAGAGCAAGGGACATTGTGTGGACCCACAACTTTTATATTAGAGGGACAATTGAGAGTATGGGGCTACCTCTAGTACCGGGAATTAGGGCTCATGTAGTGCAGTAGTAACGGTAGTCACAATGCAGATAATGCAATTCCTATGCTTGGGAGAAAGCAGGGGTCTCCATCAAGAAGGACTATTCCAATCCACCAGCCCCTCTCCTCATTATCCTCTCTTGCTATTCTGCCATCTGCCCAGTGCCTAATCTGTTAATTCCCATCCTTACCCTGCAGTTCCTCAGTAATTTCCAATCCCGCTAGTAACAAACCTGCTTAACATGCTGTTTAGCTTTACTTACCTCATTAGTCCACAAACTGCATTGCTCCCAGTTTGGCACTTATAGGCCAAGCTGTTACCATGACAATGGTGAATCATCTCTCAGACTTCAAGCGGGGATGCTTCCTTCTGGTTGTAGCTCAGTCCAGAGGACTTATAAGGATTCCAGGGGTGTTTGTGAGCCGATAAACAAAAGTCTAACACCTCTGTGAGTCCTACTGCCAAGCCAAGACCTTAAGAACACAGACAGAAATGCTCTCTCCTTGAGAATGAATTGTTTGCATCAATGTAGGGCAAAACCAGATCTCACCCCCATGCCTCCTGGTCTACGGCTCAAAGCCTGACCGTGTAAACCTAGGCCACTTTAACAGCACAGAGCTTCACGGGCGTAGTGATGAATAAATCTTATACAGGTGTCATTAAAACGTGTTTAGTACAGAGAAGGGTCTATAAGCCTCCCCATCCTCTCCTCTCTTCAGTGATGAAGGGAGAGGCCTATACTACACTGAAGAGACGCCTGGCCTGGCCTAGGGCTTGGACCTGGCATGTCAGTGTCACTGCTTGTTCACAGGACTCCCTAGTGATGTGTGCTGAAGTGACACTGCTGACTGCAGCCAGGTCTGACCCCTTCATTGACCAGCTCTTGGCAGCTGCTGCTCACCAGTCCACCTGCCTTGGTGAGAAACAAAGGCAATTACTGTGCCCTCCCTCCATGCCCTGTGCGATAGGGAGGATCCAGCCCTTGCAGCTCCCTGCTGGGAGCCCCGCAGTCCTGCTGTGCCCCTCCCCCCTGAGGAGCAGCAAGCCGAGAGGACAGGAGCAGCCAAGGTGGGTCCTGCAAGCTTGCCTACTGAGGACTCTTTAGAATGGACACTTTGGAAAGCACAGATGCCTGGTCCTCCAATGGCTAGAACAGCAAGCAACTGCCAATCGGGAGCTGCCTGGCATAAAGGACCGCTGGGGTGGGCTGGGTGGCTTGAGCCAGGCAAGGGTGGATGGGGCAGGGAAGGAGGGGTGGGAAAGGACGGGCAGGGCAGGAAGGGGCAGCAAAGTGGGGCAGGGAAGAAGTGTGGGGCAGAGCAGGGAAGTGTGAGGTGGGGCAGGGAAGAGAGAGAGCGGGGTGGGGCATGACACGGCAGGGCAGGAATCTCTTCTCTGCCAAAGGAGCTTGTGGGACAGCCTGAGTTTGTATTGGCTGTGTTTGTTTAGCTGGGTTTGCAGAGGTAAGAGGATCTAGGAACCTTCACCCTGTGGTGAGGGCAAAGCTAAAGGGCCCAGGAGGAAAAGGCCCAGGGAAGAAACAATAGCAAATGTAATTGACCAGCTGGCATGTACAGGGCCCCTGGGTTGGAACCCAGGGCAGTGAGTGGACTGGTTTCCCCTCCTGGTCCCACATAAAGTGGCAGAAACCCCAAGAGGGTGACAGAGCTGATTTGAGAGCATAAAGAAAGGGCTGAATTTAAAGCGCCAAGAGCTGAGACAGAAGCCCAAAATGGGCAGTATGTTTCTTGGCCTTTCTAATACTCCAGAAGGGGTTCATTTGGACTTTGTGACTTGGTCAGAGGACCAAGCCACTGAAGACTTGCTAAGATTGGCCGGCAGCCTGTTGGGGGCCTCCAGTGCGAGGAAAGGAGTGTGGTACTGCACGTGCCACTCGGAGGTGCTCAAGAAGTGAGTGCCCCTTAACACCCTGGTTATGAGCATCCATGGCTCTGTAGTAGGGATGAGGAACTACAAGTGCCAGTATACAAGGGTCTTTCTGTATTCATAGATTTAATAGATTCATGGATTCCAAGGCCAGAAGGGACCATTGTCATCATCTGGTCTGGCCTCCCGGATAACACAGGACAGAGAACTGCCCCACCCCAAAATAATTCCTAGAGCAGATCATTAAGAAAAACATCCAATCTTGACTTAGAAATTGTCAAGATGGAGAATCCATCATGACTATCCATAAATAGGTACAATAGTTAATTATTTTTACTGTTAAAAGTTATGCAATTAAGAAAATTAATTTCAGAAATAAATTACAGCCACAACAGTCATACGTTTTATGCATTGCTTTACCTGGGTCTGCCCCATGTTTCTGCAACTGAGCTGTTTTCATTTTAAAGAAATGCATTTGTATTTCCCCCATACAGCTCCTGTCTTTCATATTTGTTTTTGAATGCCAAGTTCTGTTTTACAATGCCAGATCCACTGCACGCCACCCTCCCCTGGGAAGTTCTGATTCCACCTAGCCAAGGGCACAGACACAATGCAAAGAACTATGGAAGCTAAAATGTGAGGACACCCGTGGAGTGACAGTGGCAGGGGAACAGAGACATGAAAATATCCAGAGTAAATTAATGATCTGCATGGTGTAACTAAGAGCAGAAACCATGCAGAATTGAGAACTCAGCTCTTCCTGAGGCATGTGCAGACTATTAGAGGTAGATAGCTATTTGTGGGGAACCATGGCATTCTTGCTATTCCTGTGGATGTACGTAGCTGGATTATTTTGACCTTGGTAGTCCAAGAGGCTGGATTTGGGTTCAGTTGTTAGACACTGAATTTGGTAAATCTGAGCCCCAACATACATTTGTTCAATTGTTTGCACTCCAGGGGATCTTCGGATCTGTTAGAGATAAAGAGCCCTCACAACCCCTGCCTCTTCCTTCCGCTAGCAGTGTCCGAAGGGTGGTGGAGGAGGGTTAGACTGCTGCACTGTGAGGCAGGGTCCAGAGGAGGGGGTAGAAGGAGACAGGGGTGGCATGTGGCACTGTGAGGCAGGGTCCGTGGTGGGGTGGATGTTGGAATGCAGCACTGCAAAGCAGTGAGAAGAGGTAGCTCTTCATTTGTTGTATTGGACCCGGAGGAACTGGAACATTTTTTATAGTGGGGATGCTGAGAGCTGTTGAATCAAATTGTAAACTTTGTATATACTGTAAGAGAAACCGGTTCAAGCCAGCACTCCCAGCACCCCTAATTCCAGCATCTGTGATTGGAACTGAAGGTATTTGTGTTCTGTTCAGTTTCCTTAATTTGGATGAGCTAAAATTCTGTTCTGAATGCATTTCTTCTCTCAATTGATTGCTAAAATAAATCTTAGTGGATTTAAGATAAAGAATATTTAATGACAGTATTAAGAATGCCTCCCGTGTTTAAGGTTAATTTGAGGAGAGTGATAATTTTATTTGCAGTGTGTGCAAAAGAGCAGATTCGACAACAAATATCACTCCCTTGAGGAGGCAGGGAAGTCGCTACCCAAGCAATCTTAATAGCCTAACTTCCCAAAGGTTCTCGGCAGCTTAATACAGCAAGCTAGCAATTACTGCAAATCTTTGGTCAAATACCCAGACCTCATGGGCATTATTGTCAATAAAACAGACATTACTACATTTAGCAATAAGTCCACTAATTTACTGGCTCAAGTTATTAAATCGGAGAGACTCATTTTTCATATAGATGTTAAAAAGGGCTCTAGCATAGTTTAACCTCACCAAAAGGAAACACTCAGTTATCAGTCTTCTGGAAAGTTCTTTGTGAAGTTATTTGATATCCCTGAACAAACCTCTGAGCTAAGGAAAGTCAAAGGGAGTCCTGCCACGCAGAAATTCACCAGCAATCTGGAGACAAAGTCAGGCTTGTGGTGGTGTTTTATGGATCTGTTACAGCCATAGGATTTGTGAGATGAGGGTCGGGGATCAACGTTCCCACAGAAACCTCGACTTATTAATGTAGCTGTGTACTGGCACAGCTCACAGCTGTGGGTGAATGGCCCAAGCCATACTGCCCATGGAGATTGTAGTAAGTGAAGGCCCTGATAAAGGCCCAGTATGAGGCCTGAGGCCTGAACTAAAATAATGGTCAAGACTTTGCTAACATAAAGCAAAGTGAAGTTGTGAGCCAGAGGCAGGCCCTGCTCACAGAAGTGGCAAGGAAAGGACTGATGCTGCAAGAAGATACGTACCTAAAAGGTACTGAACACTAGATATCAGAACATTCACATACTTGCACATTCCACACAGATAACAAGGAACAGAACTGACCCATCTCAAGACAGGCAAAAGTAATAGATGGATAGAAGTATCAGAGGTAGCCGTTAGTCTGGATCTGAAAAGCAGCAAAGATCCGTGGCACCTTATAGATTCTTTGCGATGATGGATAGATTGTTTGATCGAACCAATCTGTACAAGGTGAGAGTGGCACTTACTACGTAGAGGGGTGTACCTTGCTGCGTAGGAGGGTTGCACCTCAAACGTCAGAGTGATGTGTAACTTGTTTGTACCTGTGTATAAGAATGTATCCCTGGGCGATGTTCTTGTCGCGCCGAGGGCAGGAAAGTCCCGCACATAACTGAGCCGAGTCCATTGACCGTGGGCACATATAGTAGTAAGCCAGTAAGACTAATAATCTACGGGAACTGATCGTTGTGTCTGATACGGCAATAAACTGGCTGACTTGCCTCGTACCTTACTAGACTTGTGTTATCGGGTTCTCATCAAGTCTGCTGTGTTAGCTATTTGCAAGCTGGGCAGCACAAAGGAACACGCCATGCAGCCGAGTTACGCAACATGAGCAGAGCAAGCACAACACCTAACATCTACAACACATCTGACAACACTGGTGACCGACCACTGAGCTTGGTGAGTAAGTGAGCTGCGCTGTAAAAATTGCGATTAACATGGCAGACAACTGATGCTAGGAACCCTATCCCCTCGTTGATCCCAGGATTTATAATCAGGACCTCTGGATGCCATAAGGGGGTCATAGATTGAAGAATGGGGACATGGATGCATTATATAGAGTGATCGGTAGAACATCCGAGGCCTGAAAAATGTAAATAATAAAAAGCAAAAATTTCGGATCATTCTGCAGTGAGATGCTTAGACAGCCGCTGGCCAACATAATGGAAAAAAGCAGACAGTAACAGGAACAAAGAAACAGTTAATAGATAAAGAAGCTGCCGCCTGGAATGCTCCTCTGCCCTTGCAGTGCAAGCACCGAGAAACCCACGCAGTTACAGGAACGAGTGAAAACGGAAGCAGCTGTAAGCAACCTACAAAAATAATGTGCCACGTCCCTGTTATAAATATTGGGTAAACAGCAGGCTGCAGGTAGCTACCCTGTGCCTCAAGAATGGGGACAGAAGCGGAAAGAGGTGGTCCTAGTAAAATTAAAAGATGAAACTGGGTCCACTGCATTGCAATCATCACCTTATGATAAAAGCCGGGTTCCAGTTAAACTTAAACCGGAACCTAGACTGGTGCCTGTCAGAACGGGACAAGTAAGTGCACAGAAGGAAAGAGTAGCAAACAATACTTTTGCTTAATTGGGAAATCAAATGAAGGAAAAAATGGAACGGTTCACAGAGGACATTAGGAGACAGGAGCTACGACTCGATCACAGGGGAGCGAATAAAAAAGAATTTCAAAGTAAAAAACTGAAGTTAAGCGGGTTAACAGCTAGAATTGATGCATTAACACATGGAGCTGCCCAAAAACAGTTAACTGCAGCAAAAAAGGGCACTCCCACTATCCATTTGGCATGCACACAAAAGTAACAGATACTGGGGGAACAAATTCAGGTTTTACAAGAGCAGGTAATTACCCCCAATCTCCTCTCAGGGCCAGGATAAAAACCAGGGGCGCAATTCCCAACTGTGTAGGTTCCCAATTGCTTTGACCCACGGAACCACACTCTGCACTCATATCTAAAAATAGAACCTTCTTTCTCAAATATTTTTACAGACCGGTTAAGTTTTGTCCTTTATATGTTTTCTCAGTTTGCTAAACTTGCTGCTGCTGCCTGTACTTTCAAATACTCTGATAGAGTTAATCTCTCTTGGCTCAGGTCTCATTACCTTCCTAGGTTGCTTTTCACCCCCCCTCCCTTTTCCCCCCGCCTCTCCTCACTTCTACACTCTCTCTTTGTTTTAAAAGTTAAAAGTTATAGTTTTTACAGAAACCTCCAAAAAATAAAGCAATTGAAAACAGAACAAAACAAGAAACAAAAAGAAAACAAGGTAAAAACTTTAAATCCAGTAAATTAATTATTTTAACCCTTCAGGAATGCAACAGCTGGAATTATTCCTAACTTTCTTGAAGATATGGTTGCCAAGAAACAGAAATGTACTCTCTGCTTCTAATCCTAACCACTAACTAATATTTGAAACATGGGCTTTTCTTATTTCCATACAGCAGAGTTTTAAAATGATGTTAAATAAAAAGTAATGCAAAATTCCTTTTTACCAAATTAATACAATATATTTGGCAAATATTAATATATTTTTGTCAAATTCAAGCTACAAGTTTTAAATAAGGTAATAACTTGTTTATTCAAATGTTTAATCCTTTTTACTTTTTATTTTTGGTGGTGTTATTTCGTATAGTTCTGAATAGAATTCTGGAGCCATTTGTTTTCAATTGTAAGTTTGTCCTGTATGTCATATGTGTGTCTTTGTCTTTGTGTGTGTGTGTCACGTGACTATTTTTTTCTAATTATTTTTATTTTGTTGCAACAAAAGTCAATTTTATACCCTTTTTTCAAAAAATATATAAGTATATGTGGTATCACACTATTTTAAAATCATGGTTGGGGTATAATCACAGTATTATTAACACCAATTTTTTGTGCAAAGTTCAAAAAGGTTTCAGTTACAAATATATGTACATATATTTCTGCCTCAACAAATAATGCAATTGCAAACAAAAGGAATTCTCTTTTATCAATCACAGTTTTGTTTTTTTAAGTTTTTTTTTAATTAATTATTCAAAGAAAAAATGTGAAGGGAAATCTCAACATTAAGGTAAACAGAACATTAACAAAATATCAATTTCTTGTTTGGGCTATAGTTATAAGAATGTCATAACCAATATGTTTTAAAATAACAATTTATGCTACAGCTAACCAAACAATTTCAACAGGTTTCTCCCTTTGGCTCCCAAACATAATAAAGCATCATGAAAGTATACCCTCAAGTACCCTCAAAGTATTTGCATGTATCTGTATGTAAAATTTATTTTGGTTTAATTTTATAGTTGGTTTAATTTTATATGCTTTTCTTTTGTTACGTTATGTTAATGGGAAGCCATGGTTGTTAAGGTTTATGCTTCTAAACAGTTAACAAGAGTGAAGTTGGTATCACAAACAAATTAACTCTAAAAAGCTTGTTAAAATTATGTTACTAACTTGTTTGCTATAACAAAGTGTTCAGCAAGGGAAAACAATACACCTTCTCATGGAAGATTGTGAGCATTTATTTTAGCCGTTAAGCATTACATTTAGTCTGAAATATTAGTAATGCACCCCGAATGAAAATGAACGTCTAAACAAGAATTGCAAAAGTACAGCTTGTGTTATAAAAGACTCAGGCCCTATTACATTGTTCTTATTACACTGTAAACAAACTAAGTTAAAACTGTGTATTAAGTTTGAGTTACTAAAAACAAACAAACAAACAAACAAAAAACTTTACTGTTAACTAACAAAAGTTGTTTAAGTTACATCCCACAGATGAAAGGTGCCAGAAAGTATCACACCCTGAAGACACCAGATAATATCAGTATACAGTGAAGAAACCCCCAAGCACCAAGAAAAGAAAAATGAAGTGCTTTAGAAATAAAAGGCTGGTCAAATACACTTCTATCTACCATATAGGGACAATTAAGTTAACAATCAGATAAAAACCACTAGCTGGACCAGAAAAACTGTCATTTAATTTCAATTTGGTTACTGTGTAAAAACAACTGTATTCTTGCTGTACTACTGTATTATCATTGTACTGCTGTACAATGTGTACAATGTGTCTAACCTTGCTAAACTGTTTAACCAACACACAGGTAAAAATCAACAAAGAAATGGAAGCCAACACCATGAAGGCAAAGAAAAAACAAACTGGTAAAGAAATTAAGTAACACAGTAACTACAAATTGGGTAAGCAAATTCCCTTTTAGTACCAGTCATAATTTGGGTCAATGACACTGCATCCTAACTGAGGCACATGTTATTCAGAACAATCTTGTTCAGTGTCTGGGTACCAATATTGACTCCTGACACAGCAATATGTGATAAATTGGTTACTGTCCATTCAGTAGGTTATCTGGGAGACAGCAGCCATAAAAAAGAACTGAATCTACATCAACCAACAGAACAGAGAAGCTACCCACTTCTGTTTCCTGCCCAGTAAAGCTGACCCAAGGGTGACAACCAGCAGCAAGGGTAACCTAGAATATGAATGGACAGTACTGTGTAGTAACTAATTACAATATATTTATATAGAAAAGCCACAGTGCTAGTGTATCTACTCCAAATTTCTGTTTTACTCCTCATATACATAGCGGTGTGGGTCACACTATCACAATCCCTATCCCAGTATTTTAAAATACTCAGCCTACTACTAATAATGAGAGAGGTGGTCACTGGAATTGCCCTAAGAAGAGTGTGTTTCTATCTGTGTCACCAAAGTAAAAGGGCCAGAGTACACCAGCAGCCCGGGAAAACATGGTTACACTTGGATATAAGTTGGTGTCATATGTACACATACATGCTATACATATATGCCCATGCACACTACAAATATATATGCAATATCCATATAATTCATTATTTATTTGGGAATGCCTCTAAGGCTCAATCATAATACTGCATTTTGATACATACCGAGCAGTTAAAGCATACTAACGAAAACACACTAACAAATCTGTTGAAGCACACAGACTAACAAATCTGTTAAGATACATTTTTAATAATTGTTAAATTGTTATATACATACATAGATTCATATATCATGCATTACATCATACACATACATATACTCATACTCATATAATGCCAATATATATGTCATATATTTTATAATTTCCATTTATATCCTGGGCATAGTTTGTATGTCCCCATGAAGCCCTTGATGAAATACCAGATAGTCTACTAACCCCCACGTACCTATGGTCTTGGACCTAACATTCCCAGGCCCACTATTAGGGACTAAAAATAATTGGATAATAGAATCTGTCTCTCAGTCGTACGAGGGAATGTGCAGACTAAAAAGACAGATGGGGCATGAGTGTATGGATGGTAAAATAAGGAAACCACATAACAATGTTTAGCCTACTGGGTTATCTTTAGTCTCATAGACTCATAGGTCAGAAGGGACCAATATGATCATCTAGTCTGACCTCCTGCACAAGGCAGGCCACAAAACCCTACCCATACACATTTATAACAACCCCTTACCCATGACTGAGTTATTGAAATCCTCAAAATTATGATCTGAAGACCTCAACTGGTGACCCACCACTGAGCTGGTGAGTAAGTGAGCTGCCTGCTGTAGAGAAATGCGACTAACAGCAAGAAACTCGATGCTAAGGACCCCATCATCCCCCTCGTTGATCCCCAACGGAATTTATAACTCAGGACCTCTGATGCCATAAGGGGGCCATAGAATGAAGAAGGAAGCAATGGATGGCATAATATAGAGTGATCGGTAGAACATCCGAGGCCTGAAAAATAGTAAATAAATATAAAAAACAAAAATTTCGCACTCATTCTGCAGTGAGATGCTTAGACACCGCGGCCAGCACAATAATGAAAAAAGCAACAAGTAACAGGAACAAAAAACAGTTAAAAGATCAAAAGAACTGCACAGCCCTGGAATCTCCCATCTGCCCTTGCAGTGCAAGCAGCCAGAACAGCCCACGCAGTTACAGTGAACAGAGGAAACCGAAGCAGCTTAAAGCAACCTACAAAAAATACATGTGCCCGTCCCTGTTATAAATATTGGGTAAACAGCAGGCGCAGTAGCTAACCGCTGCCTCCAAGATGGACAGAAGCGGAAAAGAGGTGTAACCAGAAAAATAAAAAGAATGAACTAGGTCCACGCATGCAATCATCACCTTATGATAAAAGCCGGTCCAGTTAAACTAATAACCGGAAACCTAGACTGTCCTTCAGAACGGGACAGTAATCCACGAAGAAAGATAGCAACAATACTTTGCTCAATGGGAAATCAATGAAGAAAAAAATGGAACGGTTCACAAGGACATTAGAGACAGGATACACTCGATCACTGAGGGATCGAATAAAAAATTCAAAGTAAAAAACGAATTAAGGGTTAACAGCTAAAATGATGCAATTAACACATGGAGCGCCCAAAAACATTTAACTGCAGCAAAAAAGGGCACTCCCACTATCACATTTGCATGCACACAAAAGTAACAGATACTGGGGAACAAATCAGGTTTGACAAGAAGCGTAATTACCCCCAATCTCCTCTCAGGCCAGATAAAAACCAGGGCGCAAATTCCCCAACATGTGTAGGTTCCCATTGCTGAACCCATGGGACCACACTCTGCAACTCATATCTAAAAATAGAACTCTTTCTCAAATATTTTACGACCGCTAAGTTTCTTGTCCTTAATGTTCTCAGTCTAAAACTGGCTGCGCGCCTCTACTTTCAAAACCTGAAGAGTTAATCTCCTTGCTCAGTCTCATTACATTCTAGGTGCTTTTCACCCCCCCCTGTTCCCGCCTCTCCTCACTTCGACACTCTCCTTTGTTTTAAAATTAAAATATAGTTTACAGAAACCTCCAAAAAAATAAAGCAATTGAAAACAGACACAAACAGAAACAAAAAGAAACAAGGTAAAAACCTTACGTAATAATCCAGATAATTATTTAACCCTTCAGAATAGCAACGCTGGAATATCCACGTCTGAAGAATGGTCCAAGAACAGAAATTACCTCTCTTCTAAGCCTAACCACAACAAATTGACATGGCTTTCTATTCCATACAGCAGAGTTTTAAAAATGATGTTATAAAAGTAGGCAAAATTCGCTCCTTTTACTTTACCCAAAGTAATACAATAATATGGCAAATAGTAATAGTATTTTCCAAATGCAAGCTACTAAGTTTAAATAAGTGTAATAACTTGTTATTCAAAATGTTGTAATTCCGTTTTACTTTATTTTTGTGTGTATTTCGTATAGTTCGAATAAGAAATTCTGGACCATTTGTTAATGTAAGTGTCCTTATGTCCAATGTTTCTTGGCTTGTGTGGGTGTCACGTACATTTTTCATAATATTTATTTGTGCAACATCAAAAGCAAATTAACCTTCAAAAAATATATATATAACGGGTATCACACCATTAAAATGGGGGTAAACACAGTAAAATTACACCATCTTGTTGTGCAAAGTTCAAAAAGTTCAGTACAAATAATGTACATATATTCTGCCCTCAACAAATAATGCACTGCAAACAAAGGAATCTCTTTTATCAACACAAGTTTGGTTTTCATTTTTTAATTAATATTCAAAGAAAAGAATGGAAGGGAAATCTCACATAAGCTAACAACACACATACTTGCACATTCCACACAGATAACAAGGAACAGACTGACCCATCTCAATGACAGGGGCAAAAGGGTAATATGATGGATAGAAGGTATCAGAGGGGTAGCCGTGTTAGTCTGGATCTGTAAAAGCAGCAAAGAATCCTGTGGCACCTTATAGATTCTTTGCTGATGATGGATAGAGTTGTTTTGATCGAACCAATCTGTACAAGGTGAGAGGTGGCACCTTACTACGTAGAGGGGTTGTACCTTGCTGCGTAGAGGGGTTGCACCTCAATACGTCAGGAGTGATGTGTAACTTGTTTGTACCTGTGTATAAGAATGTATCCCTGGGGCGATGTCTTTGTCCGGCCGAGGGGGCAGTGGAAAGTCCCGCCACTAACTGAGCCGAGTCCATTGACCGTGGGCACATATTAGTAGTAAGCCCAGTAGACTAAGTAATCTACGGGGAACTATCGTTGTGTCCGATACGGCAATAAACCTGGCTGACTTGCCTTCGTACCTTACTAGACTTTGTGGTTATTGGGGGTTCTCGTCGAGTCTGCTATGTCAGCTATTTGCAGAGCTGGGGCAGCACACAGAGGGAACACACGCATGCAGCCGAGTGATACCAACATTGAGCAGAGCAGAGCACCACACCTGTAGCATCTGACAACACATCTGACAACAGAGATTTGCAACCACCATGGCTCTATTGAATACAGAGGCGGATGAAGATCTTATGTTGTCCTGGTTCACTGCTGAATTCTAACAGTCAAATGTCAGCCAAAGCCCAGTACCCAACCTTGGAGGAAGTGTTCCATTGACCAAGCCTGGAGATCAATCTGCTTTTCTGAAAAGGCCATTCTGATTACTAGAGCTGATCGAAAATGTTCTGACAGAACAATCTTCCCTCAGGAAATGCTGATTTAATGGAACAGAAATGTTCTGTGGGAACGTGTTGATTCCCTCACCGTTATCAATGGAACTAGGCAGCCATCCAATCTGCGTGGTTTCCTGCCAGCCTGTCCACCACTCAGCCATTGGGATCCCAGGCTGATCGGCTTCCCAACAACCCACCTGATGGGCTGCTGGCTTCACAAGTCTCGCTGGCTAGCCAGCTCCCCGAGCTCTGCATACAGCTGACCCCCAAACAACCCAGCTTCCTAGATTCCTCTGCTGACCCACTCCCTGAGTCACTGGCTCCTCAGGCTCCATGAAAAACTTGAATTCTGGGATTGTCCAGATTCCCAGGTGATTGGCTCCCAGTGTCAGTGATTGGGACGTGGGCAGTCCATGCATAGTGGTTAGAACAGGAGTCACGCCTAGTGGTTAGAGCAGGATTCAGTAGCCTGGAATCAGAGCCCAGGGTCAGAATTGATATCAGAGACCAAATGCCAAGCCAAGGGTCAGAGCCAGAGTCAAAGGTCCATAACTGGAGCTGAAGAATCAGGTTCCCTGGCATGAGGAAAGGCTGGGAATGAGCAGGCACAGAAGCAAATGCTCTGGGCAAATGCTTTAAGCAGCTGCTAAACTGCTGCAGCTAGGCCAATGAGTTGACCCACTGACTCTTCCAAGCAGTCAGACGGCAGAGCTGACAGGCAGCCTGCTACAAGCCAGCTGCACTCATGACGCTGCCCAGAGACTGGTTTGGCACCAGACCCTGCTTTCTGACAGTACACCTTCCTCCTCCCCCGACATGAAGGCACCTCCTACGGGCCTCAGGGTCTTGTTTGTCGGGACACTTCTAGTGGAACTCTCATAATAGGTCCGGGGCATGGGTGTTTTCAAGATAAGTAGGTGTAGATATAGGCACAATCTGTTTGTCAGAAAGATCTAATGCTGGAATAGTTGGGGGGTGCCAAGAAATGTTTACAGCAATTGAAAAATTAATATTTGTATATAAAGATATTTATCTTCACATTTCAATATATTTTACTGTAGAGGGCATACTTATGTAAGTAAATATCTGTCTTGTACTTCTATCTTTGCTATATAGTGTATGCCACATTAGAACGCCACTACTGAAAAAAAGTCACACATAGTGTCTACAAAAGCCCATAAAAAGGGAAGATGTGAAAATAGGGTGCAGTCCAGCACTTTATCCCAGTAGGAAATTTCATCTTTATAAAAGGACATCTGTGGCCATGAAGAGTTGAAATATGAGGAGCATAAAGCGAGCAGAGAATGGGTGAGGCAGGATCTAGGGATGTTGTTTTACAATAATATCTCAATTTTCTTTCACAAACATGTCACATGTAAGAAGTGTGTTTACTGATAGAATGTGTAAAATAACCCTGAGAGAACACAAGAAAAGTTAGGAACAGAAAAAAGCCGTCCAGTCAAACCTGCAGCTACACTTTTATCACATTTCACATGCATTTCACCTACTGTATATTTCATATTAATTGCAACGTGAAATACCTAATTTTGACCCATGCTTATATTTGATCATTGTCAGGCATGCATAATAGTTGCTGAAATGTTTTCTAGATCGCATACAGCTATGTATATGCTAAAGGGCTACATAGCCCTGTGATATTTTTTCATGTTATTTAAAAAGTCAATAACATTCACATCATAAACTGTGCCCATCTTCTGATCCGCTCACCCAAATCCCACACCATGGGCACTCTCACCATTTTATTCATACTTTCTCCCCATTAGCTCATTCTCTGTTTACACACAGCTCATTTGGCAAAGGTCCCATCAAGGTCAAGCCCAGTGCTAGTGTAGTGGCTGGTGGATTGTGCCCAGAGAAGGAAGTTTTTGAAGCATGGTCTACGTGTACCTTCTCTTTGCCATGGTACATTTAGTCACACACACAGAATGTCTCCCTTTGGGAAGGGAGCCTACAGTGTGAGTGGGTCAAGGTGAGAAGGGAAGTAATGAAATCTCCTTACAGCATTTCCCCCATATTTTCCGGCCCAGGAGAAGCGGCCAAGCACCTGTATCCTGTAAGACAGCTGCAGATCTTGGGAATTCTGTGGAGCTGCAGGGCCAAGAGTGCAGAGAGCAAGTTTCTCCATGCTTTGTCCAGGATGCTGTACAGTTGAGTTACCTTCATTGTAGGATCCTGACAGATTGGCAGGGGGAAATGGTATGTACTCCTGCCATGCTCCACTCGACTTCTGGCTCCTTCCTTCTACCCCTTTCCCTGCACCTGCCTAGAGCCACTCCAGAGAAGCTGCCCTGGGAGCTCTAGAAAAATGACCTGGACAGTGTGAGAGTTTTCTGCATAGGGGACGATGGAAAAGCAACAGCCTTCGCCTGCCTCAGAAACGACCTGCCAGCTGGGACTGGGATCCAGAGCAGGCTTCCTGAATTGCTGCCAAGAGCGTCAGCTGTGCAGTGAGCAAGAGAAGAAAGCAATAGAGAATGGCCTTGTTCCATTGTCTGGCAAAGGTGAACCCAACCTGCCTGGCCTGGCCTTACTGAGAGTGGTAGTGGGTTTGGTGGGGTGCGAGACTGTCATGTTTGAACTTAGAATGGACACTTATCGCAATCACTCACCAGTGAATGTTGCTGTCGGTAACATAACAGCTGGCAAGCAGAACCTTTCTAGGACTAGAGACAGTTCCCACAGGGTTTTCAGCCCATTTAGAAAGAGCCACATCCCACCGGCAGCTCTGACAGCTAATGACTCTAGGCACAGCCTAGAGATCCCCTTGTGCTGTCAGTCAGAGGGAGCATGGGCCAGCTTCAGCAATACAGAAAAGAGGGGAATGTTATGACACAAAATCATTAAAAGCCTAAAAATATCATTGCTGTAGAACAAAGAGGAAGGACATCATTTCGCCAGTGGGCATGTGCACCCATATTACTAGGTGTGATATTTTGGAGCCGTTCTGGTGTTTGTCCAGGTATCCTTATGTCTGTGGCTGACAATACCTAAAAGCCTCACTCTGCTGCCTTTGCTCACCAGAAGTAGGACTTACCCAGAGACTTACTTTTCTTAAGTAAATACTGCTCATTGCTGTGAGCCAAAGAATGCCATGGAATGTAATGGGTGGTTGGGCTGAGAAGAGGGTATCTCAGGCCTAACAAGGGATATGATGTTCCCCAAACTTGGGATTTACCATTATTTGATTAGCCTTTTTTTGTATGTTATAAAACAATGATGGTAACCCAATATTGATTCGTGTACCCAGTTCTACCTCAGACATCGAGCTTTGAATCAGCCCGTGCTTGAGGTGAGAGTCCGAGTTGTTGTGTATAGTGAGCACAGCAAAGTAGATGGGAATAGCTATGCTAGGGCCAGTCTTGGAGCAGGGAAATCAATGAGCATCATGCCATTCTCACACCCACACTGCGATAAGCACACCGATTAGCCTTAGACAAAATTGGCCAGTTTTTAAGGGCCAACCATGTACCCAAAACAAAGGTCAGTTTTCTTGTGAAATCTGACATTTCTACACACTCCTGCTTCCGTAGAGAAATAGCTGCAGTCCTTTTGACATGCACTGCCATCTTCCATATAAAATATCTATTAAAAAATCAGTGAACCCTCCCTTGGGACAGAATACAACTACACTTTCTGCACAGATTGTAAGGCTCCTTCTGCAGGGCAGATGACCTCTCAGTTGAATAGGGCCATGGGGCCAAGATTCATTGCCTTCTGCTGCTGAATAAAGCTCCTATGTGATCACAGGGTTAACAGGCGCAAGTCGAATAGGATCAGCTGCTATTAAGTAGTTCAAAAAGAAGGCTTAGAGAAAAGCTATCTGAATACAGACTTGCCCACCAACCACAGCAAGAGGAAACGGTTCTGTGTTTTAGGAAGTATTTCATTCAGATTAGAACAAACCTTTAAGAAACAGATACAGATGAGGAAGGCAGTTTGGAGAAACACATATCCAGCCAAAGGGGAGCTCTGGGGGAACAAGAACTAACCTCCAAACTTTCAAATAACGTGTTTCTTTCATTAACCCCCTCCTCTCCTGTCCCTTCGACCTGTTGGCAGGGTGAGCTGTATTTCACTCTAACACAATGTCTACACTAGCAAGCTTACAGCGGCACAGTTGTACTGATGCAGCTGCACCGCTGTCAGATCATGCATGTAGCTGCTTGATGCCAGCAGGAGAGCTCTCTTATGGACCTAATAAAGCCACCTCAGTGAGCAGCAGTAGTTATGTCAGCGGGAAAAGCTTTCCAGCCAATGTAGGGCTGTGCACACGAGTGCTTATGCCTGGGAAACTTATGTCACTTGGCGGGGTTTCCACACTCCTGAATGACATAAGTTTTGATGACATAAGTTGCAATGTACATAAAAGCGGCCATACTGGTTCAGACTAAAGGTCCATCTAGCCCAGTGCCCTGTCTTCTGACAGTGGCCAATGCGAGGTGCCCCTGAAGGAAGGAACAGAACAGGGAATCATCAAGTGATTCACCCTGTCGCCCATTCCCAGCTTCTGGCAAACAGAGGCTAGGGACACCATCCCTGCCCATCCTGGCTAATAGCCATTGATGGACCTATCCTCCTGTTCTGTTTTGAACTCTGTTATAGTCTTGGAGGGGGTGTATTTTGGTGGTATATGAAATGATCCGTACATGCAATACATATAGCTTGTTATTCTGAACATAAGAACATAGACATGACCTAAGTAAATGCAGCCCATAATCTGTAGAGCAACACTCCTCCCTACTCAAAGACTGGTCTTTGCAATAAAGAAACAATTAGTCACAATGCCAAACAAATCTTCCAAAGCAGCAATTTGCCCCTATGCTTTGATCGCACAGGTATCATACTTTTTCAACCACAGAAACCAGAATGTCTCCTCCTATGTCAGGCATGTTAAAGAACGCAGAGATTCTTCTAATGTAAGTTTGTCTTTAATCATTCATATCAACTCCTTTTTCTCCTTTGTATTACTGCTAGTCCGGCTGAGTGATTATACATAGGAAAGCCCTGTAGTGTAGAATGCTGTATTGTATGAGCATTCCTTGCCTACATATCTAGCCCATTTGCACTATTCAGTGTAGGAAATTAGACTAAACCTTTAGAATTTCCATCACAAAATCTACCAAACCAACACAAGAAGCAATGGTTATACTGTTTTGTACTAAATATTTCACTAATCCATTGGAATATTTGGAATCTTTAAAAATGTTGGCTATATCCACTGGAGTAATTTTTTTACTGTTAAATTAACAGTCATCTGAGCAATTTCTGCAAATTAACATTGTCACATTTGTGGGCTAGATGATGTCAAGGAGCTAATGGGATATGAAAGTTTGTCACTTGTGATGCTACAAACGTTAAGTGCTGCCTCTGAAATTATGTTTTAAGCAGTTTGAGACTAATGCCGTGTGTCACAAATGTCCTGTCTTATAATGTTAAGTAAAACATGTGTTTTCTAGGCATGACTAAAAGAAGTCTGGGGATGCTCAAAGGTTATTTTTAATAGGCTATTACTAAGGCGATATTGCAGATGACCTGTCTTTGTTATCTTTGGTCTGCAATTAAAATAGTGCTGATTGTATGAGACATATCTAAAGACTTGTTAATTCCTATATCTATATATATTGCTTCTTGATTTTTTTTTGTACAGCTCCTATTAGGAAAGAAATACATTTCAGATTATATGGAAAGCGATGCCAAATACTGAACCATATGATGTGTGAAAGAATACAACTTTTCATCTATAATTACTGTATTCAGAGATTTGAAGGCCAGCAGGGACCTTTGTGATCCTCTTGTCTGACTTCCTGTACAACACAAACCATAGAACTTCCCCAAAATATCACAAAGGGTTAATGACAAATATGATAGAAATAAGACCCTGCTTACTGGAGCAGAGTAATAGTGTGATTGCAGCATAATTCATAGCTCTAATCATTTAAAAATAGAATATGTACAAATGTTGTCCCAGGCATTTCTACAGTTTCGCTATTTGTGTTGAATCTTTGCCAAGAGACAGATCTCAAGCTTTGACTCAGTAATTGTTACAAGAGTTTTGTGGCTTCCTATTTGAAGTACTAGAAACTAAACAAACTGGGACATGCACTTTGGTGAGATAAGCATGTTATTAATGTACCTTATAGTAAGACTTGAGTACACAGGTTGAGTGGAACACCAGCCAGATCAGTTGTAGTCTGACCCCAGAATAACTTCCAGAAGCCAGCCTTTGTTCTAAAATGTCATGAGACACATGTTAACATTGATCGTTTCAGTTTCTTGACAGGGAGTGTAGTTTGATCCAGATGGAAGACTAATTTCCTGCTGTAGAGTATTGCCCATTGGAGAGAGTATTGTTGGCATGTGTTGTAATGGGGCATTGTTGCCAGGTCCTGGCAAATTGTTCATCATGTGGTTTCTGTTTTTTAGGGACACACAGTGCAAATAAATTCTGAAAGGAAATGACATTGCCAGTGTAGCCAGAAGACACATACTTCACTCTGGGGGTTTACACAGGGTTTTCTATTTTAATGTTAGAAGAATAGGCCAGATCATAGAATATCAGGTTTGGAAGGGACCTCAGCTCAAAGCAGGACCAGTCCCCAACTAAATCCTCCCATTAATGAAAGAGCCAGATAAGAGCTCAGAGATAAGGGAGACAATGCAGTTCCATTGAATGGGAGGCAGTTTACCTGTACATAAGGATTCAATTCTCTCCATTCACAGCAAGCACTGACCTATAGTATCTCTGGTTCTCTTGAGAGCTGGGCTGAGCAAGGAGCAGGACAGTGGCTGAACATCCCACTGGAAAATGAGTGGGTTCCAAGAGTTTGAGTAGGATTATATGGCGCACAGGCCTTGTCCATGCCCACTACACAGTGATGACAAATAATAACCTATGGAATAAAATCCCAGGAATGTCATTCTGTGTATCAGTACAAAGCCTAACGACTCAGAGACACTGGTAAGTGATGGGAACAATTACAAGCATGGCTGAGAGCTCTTTTAGTTCAGAGTATCACCAAGCTGAATCATTCATGGCATTTGTGATAGGTTATTGTCCAATTTCCAATTCTCAGCCATTTTAGGAGTAGGAATTCACTGCCCAGGTTTTACAGCTATAATTAAGCATGTATCGGTTCCATGTCAAGAGTCCTAGATCCTTGTGACATCAGAGGTGACTAAACGAATCACTGCGCTTACTCTCCAGCTAATTTGCATGAAATAATTCCATTGGCTGTATGAGAGAGACTGCACAGATGGTAGATTACTTGGACATCTGCCACCCCTGTACACCCAACTGCCACCCACACAAATCAACACACATCTCCAGGCACACCACAACCCCCATACAAATAAACACAGCCATCCACACTACAATACAACCAGCACACACGACCCTTAATATCGCTTTGAAGTCTGGACTGTGAAGCAATGGAGATAGCCACATGCATGGTTTGGAAGCTCGTTTTGTTTAGAATATCAGATCCAGTCACCCCTCGGATTCATGGAAGATGCACGTCCAATTTTTGAGTTCTCAGTCATTTTCGGCTTGTTTACCCACATGATTTGCCTAATGAAACCCGTGGAACAGCCTGGGCTTCCAGTGACTAATAATAATAAAGAGCACTCTGCCATAGATGTGTGCACACGGCTCTCACTGACAGCAATAGGAGCTGTGCACAGGAATCTGACAGTAGAATTTGGCCCCAGCTAATTTTGTTTTCTATGTTTTAATTAACTGCATAAATGTTCTTCCACCTTTTCAGCCAATCATTCCACAGGGTCTCCATGGTGGGTGCCCATTCCTGCACTCTTCCTGTTATGTCACATCTCTGTTTACTCAAGGATGCTAAAGCCCAGGGTCTGATTACTGAGTTCTGCAGACTCCATTCGGTGCTCCCTTCGGCTGGAAGAATGATGGTGAGCTCTTGCCCTTACTGAAGAACAACTCAGGGCTGGTTCGGATGTGCTCACAAAATGGGTGAGGGGAGTGTGCTTTTGGAGGACAGTGACTTTTTTGTTGACAAATATTTTTCAAAAAAATGTTTCTCAAAGGTTTTCAGTTTGGGAATGTTTTTTATTTCTTATTATTTTGTCGTCTTACTTTTCCATTTGTTCTCTTTAATATTTTCTCTCCCCCCTACTTTTCCTTCCCAACCATTTATTACCCTATTTTCCCTTTGCCACTGAAAAGTGTGGCAGAGGGAAAGGGGGAAAAAGCTGAAAAAGGGGGAAGACAAATGTCAAAATTTCTCTTTTTCTAGTGTCATCTAAAATTTGATAATTTGGAAAAAAAAAAAAGGTTTGGGCAGAGACCCCCTGGGGTCTGCAACTAGACTCTTCCTCCTGAAATTTCCCACTGTTGCTATCACCGGTGCATTTGCACAGCCAAAATCTGCAAATCACCATCTTCAACTCCTTCAGATCCCTCCTTACAACTAATCTCTGCCCTAATGCATCTAGTCAAGTGCCCTCTGATAACCCCCGTGGTTAGATGCTTGGCTGCGTGTGTGTATTCTCTTGTGTGCTGCCTCAACTCTGTGCAGACAGCCAGCACAGCAGACCTTGAGCGAACTGCCCATTGGTCACAAGATCTGTTAAGGTACAGACAAAGGACGGAATAAGCCTCTGGCAGACTCGACGAGGATACTAATATCCGTATGCCCGTGACAATGGACACAGCTTAGTGAATGGAGGGACTTTCCATTCCTCCCCTCGGCTGAGCAGAGATACTTCCTCTGAGATACAGCTTTATACCCTGATACGAACAAGTTACATACTGCCTCTGACATAGTCACTGCCCCCTGAGATGGCTAGTTATCACCCATCACCTTGAACATGTTGGTTTGATCAAAATATCTCTATTACATACCGTCCTCCTGGCCTTATCCTTGAGGAGGGGTCACCATGTTCCTGTTATCCTTGGGGAATGTTTTTGTGCCATCCCTGACATTGGGATGTTCTGCTACCACTTGACATTAGGATATGTTTGCGTGAGCTCTCTGTGACTAGCACTTCTTAGGAACGTGTTTTTCTGCAATATCAGCCCTGTTCTTGCCAGATTCTGTGAGCAGGTCCTTCCTCAAACCTGGCCTCTGATACAAGGGCTGATGTCTCAGGCTCTCCTCCTGCGACAGCCCCTAGATCAGTAATGAGTTGTAATTACTTTGATAGCTACTGTGGCTTGGCGACAGGTTGCACACAGTTATCTGTGCTGAACATACCATTGTTTGCTTTACCCCAGGCTCTGCCATACGTTACATCTTGTCTTTCAGTCTGGAAGCTCTTGGGGCAGGGCCAGTCACTTGTGGTGGGTTTGTACAGGCCTAGCACCATGAGCTCGCAATCTGGTTGAGCACCCTAGCTGCTATCACAGAGTAAATTGTGATAATGATTAATAATGGTAGCAATGGTGGGATCATTAATGGTGACCAGCTGACATTGTTTGAAGCTGTTGTTGCCTTGTCTCAATAGGAGTTCTCTGCACTGTAACCATTGCAGGAGTGGCACTAGTGCAAGCAAAGGAGAGAAGTTTTAGGAAACTAAGTCAAGAGTAGGCCAGGCTCTGCCGATGGAGAGATCTCTGGGGCACACATTTCAGTCAATCTCTATTGCACACCTTGCAGATACAGTGTTTGAAAAGTTTTGTTTTGTTTTATACCTTCAGGGGTTTTATTCATGCAGTATTGGCAGGATGGAGCTGTCAGTATTTATTAACTAACCACCACAATGTCCCCCAAAGGTAGGTCATATTAGGAAAATAAACAGATTTGGAATATTCATAACTACCAGTGAGCTAGCAATTAAAAATTAATTAGAGAAAAGGATCAAAACTATCATTTTTTTCATAATAATTCCTGTCAGGTAGGGCAGGGAAAAGCATGCATATGATCTCAGACTGTTTCAAGAGTTTAGACTTTCTAGCATTTAATAAGAAATATTGTACAAGGAAACCAACTTTTTTTTAACAGTTATTAAAATTGTTTCTTAATCAAGGCAGCTGTAACCTTTGCATTAAGCAAATATAGAAACCCAAATTAATTCCTCCAAAATGAACATTGGAAGTTAGGTCAACTGTTGTCTCATCGGCATTCAGTTCCTCGGGGGCAGACTAAAAGAGGAAATGAAATTGAGAATGGTTAGGAGACAAACTAGGGGAACAGCAGGAAGAGAAACATTAGTTTTGTTTAGTTAGTTGGGGACTGGTCCTGCTTTGAGCAGGAGGTGGGACTAGATACCTCCTGAGGTCCCTTCCAACCCTGATATTCTATGATTCTATATTTGGGGTTTTTCTTTCTGGGTGACATTCATCCCTATGCAGAGAGCCAGCTCAAGTGCCATGTAAGTGAGACTGAAATCTCTATACCACTCCAACCCTCCTTGAGCTTTTCATAGACTCTCTGCACAGCGGTGAATGAGGCCCTATGAGACGCAGTTGGGATGTGGCATGTTTACAAGGGGCCTGCGCTACATTTAACATAGACCTATGGAGTTTGTACACTCCTGGTTAGATACAATTTACCATCTTCTATTTCTGTACTTGGGTACTTTAATCAGCAGACAGGTTGTGTCAGAACCCCTGGCCAATCTCAGGAGCCTTCAGGAATGCACAATAAGGCCCCGAGGAAGCCCTTCAAGCTGAAACGTTGGGTATGTTACTCTGCCTATTACACTGGCTTGCAGAGCAGGGTAAGCTGGTAAGAACTGTAGCAATGCGGGACACAACCGAAAGTATCAATTCAGGACAAATTGCTTAAAGTAGGGCAGTTACAGACCAAGGCTGGGGATCCTTTGCACACCAAGGAAAACCAAACCAGCCAGAGAAGACTTCGGTTTTACTCCACAGGCTAACCAGAAGTCATATAAGCAATTCCCTTAGACACTCCAGTTTCCCAGTATCACCACCAGTGCCACTCATTATGGGGACAAATGGTTATGAAAACGAACACCCCAGTAAAAGAGAAAAGGTTCTCCCAATCCCAAAGGACCAAGCCCCAGACCCAGGTCAATATAAAAATCAGATCTTACTCACAAATTACGCTGTTGACTATCCTTTAGAATGTAAAATCTAAAGGTTTATTCATAAAACAAAAAGGATATACATGAGAGCTAGAATTGCTTAAATGGAATCAGTTACATACAGTAATGGCAAAGTTCTTGGTTCAGTCTTATAGCAGTGATGGAATAAACTGCAAGTTCAAATCAAGTCTCTGGAACATCCCCAGCTGGGATGGATCATTCTGTCCTTTGTTCAGAGCTTTAGTCTGCAGCAAGGTTCCTCCAGAAGTAAGACTGAAGACAAAATTGAGATGATGATGATGCTTTTCATAGTCCTTTTGCCATGTATTGTGCTTTCTTTGTTCTAACCACAAACCACCCAGCACATGGCATTTGTCTGGCACAGAGTTCTTATGTGATGCAGGACAAGTTACTGAACCAAACTTCTCACTGGTGGTCACTAACTGTGTGTTCCTCTTTTGTTGGGTTCCCAAGCAGAGCCCCTTGGGGCTGGTTTACAGAAAAGCTGTGTGACTAATATGGAAATTTTCTGCAATATCCTTAAAATTAAGTAACTCAGGAGTCCATCACATAAATGAAAAGGTTGAATATTGTCATGGGCCTGAAGAACCAAAGGGCTTTACTGAACAACAGGGCAGACAAGGAGGGTCTTTTGGAAAGCGTGAAGGGGATTTTCTGGGAAATATCAATGGAGATGCAAATGCAAACTCCTCACCCTAGGTTACACAAAAATCGGGCCTGCTGAAGCTCGCCCTGAGGGGTGGCCTTTTGTCTGTTACAGGATGCCAAGATCAAAGGCCCAAGTCCTATCAAGGAAAGACTGAACTATTCATGGCAGGGATGCTGGAACAATTTGTGTAGTGGAGGTGCTGAGAGCCATTGAACCAAACAGTAAACCCTGTATATAACAGAAAGCACTTCAAGTCAGGGGGTGTGGCAGCACCCCTGGTTCCAGCACCTATAATTCATGGTGGTTCTGGTTCTGATCCAAGGCTGTTATGAACTTGCAATCACAGAAAAACGCTTGTTGGGGTTTGAAGTGCTGACTCCTGCCAGAGTGCTTGGTGGAGGTGGGATGACCTCTGGTAAGTTTATTAATCTGCATGTAGGTTCTATTTTTCATATGTTTTCTCCGTAATGATTTCCCCTTAAGTGTGCTGGCTTAGAAAGAACTGTGTGGTATCTTATCAGTCCTGGCCAATGCTTTCTCTCCAAAGACTATGAACAAGTGCAAAGTGCACACATTGGCTTGTTTAGACTGACTGGCTTGCTGGGAATATCATAGTATAGGCAGGGAACTGTGCAACCTGCAAAAACCCCCAACCTGGAGAGCATGAAATGCGCCTCTCTGCCCAAGAGAGATAAGAGTTGAGGAGCTGAGAGCCTAGAGTGGCTGCCCTTGGTGGTCCGAGGATGGGAATACAGAACCAGTTCCTCCTCTCTTTGTTTTCGCACCTCAGCTGCTAGAACAGGGCCTCCTTCTCCCTGATTGAACTAACCTCATTATCTCTAGCTTGCTTGCTAGCATATATATACCTGCCCCTGGAAATTTCCACTACGTGCATCTGACGAAGTGGGTATTCATCCACAAAAGCTCATGCTCCAAATCGTCTGTTAGTCTATAAGGTGCCACAGGATTCTCTGATGCTATGGACTATAACCTATATGGTGGGAGCAGAAGGAGGTAATTAATGGGGTGACATTCACTGGATGGAGAAATACTAGGATTGCTAAGGCTATAGTGAACCTCCATGTCCTGAAACCCTATCTCATGGTCCCAGGGTGTGAAATGTGGGTGAAACTCCTATTGCAAAAGTCTTCACTCTGCCTACAGCCCAGACTTCTATCCAAACCCAGGAATGGTTGGGGTGCTGGGTGTACTGTCAGACACTTCACATGCTTTGCTTTGGGGAATGATATTGTGGCTTTGGAAGCAGAAGGCCTGAATCAAACCTCTAAGTTAGCTCCAAATCTAGGATGGACTGTGGGAGCCAAAATGCGAACACAGCAGGGGTATGGCGGGCAGAGTTCCCCTGCAAATATTCAAGAGGAATCAAGTACCTCTCCCAGCTATACAGACTAATAGCACAGGGAGGTAGGGTGAGGGAGGAAACCTACTGATTTGGAGAGAAATTTGGGTCCTGAAGGCCAGGCCAGGGAAATAAGACCGAGATCAGATAGAAGGGTGGGGCATACAATGGGATAGGCATCACATGTAACTGATTGAATCTTAGCATCCTCTGAAGCATTGGTTACCAAAGCAGAAATTTACACTGCTCCTCACCCTTAGCTGTGTTGGCTCTGGAGGGTTAACACCAATGTTACAATCAGATTTAGTCACTAGAGTGAGCAGATCTGACTCTGAGTACATGGGGAGTTGCTCTGCAGAGTCCAAAGGTGACACATTTACAGTCATTTCTCAGAGGAGAGCCACACTTTGACCTTGTCCCTAGCCCACAAGACAGTGGCCTGCATATGGTGTATAAACTCATTCTTTCACTAGAGTTTTTTTTTCCCCCACCCCTGTTCTCCTCCTCCTCTGCACTCCGTCCTTCATTCTACCTCTTCTCTGCACCTTTTCTCACAGCTTCTGCAAAGCAGAATGTGACCTTTGGGTTCAAGTCAGACTTTAGGTTCCACAGTATTCAAGTGGGATCCTGGTTAGGCACCCGGCACCAGTTCTGCAGTTGGTGTGAATTAGCATAAATTAGTTCCTTAGGTTCAGTAGGGCTGTGCTAATTTACACTATCTGTGTGTGTGTGAGAGAGAGAGAGAGAGAGAGAGATGGGGTATGCAAACCCTGCATTGACTCACAAAGGTTAACGAGCATCTGGGAGTTCAATTGGATCCACCCTCAGGTGAAGAATGGGCCTACCTCACTCAGGGAAGGGAAAGGCAGACCTTTCATTCTTTGAGAGTAGGGCTAGCTGGGAGGAAAACCAATTCAGGAAGTGCTCGAGCAGCCAGAGCCTTCTGAGGGAAGGTAGGTCCAGCATAGGACTATTGTATTTGCTTTTCTACCTAGGACTGACTTCAGTCCACGTAAGACTGTTGCAGGTACTGCCTACCTGGGGTGGGTGAGAACCCTCAATATACCTTTCCCCTCTACTGGCATCCACACCATGGTTTTCCCTGAGCCCAGAAGCTCTGGGTCACAGGGTGGAAGAAAGCTCATTAAACAGCACACACACACACACACACATTTTTATTAAATTGTTTGGCAGAAGAAATAAGTGAATAATTTATTAAAGCAATGGAATTACCATGCATGCTGTTTTGACAGTAGTCTGGGAAAAAACCAATCAAATATTTGTTTAATGAATTAAAACAGGAAGATATGATTTGTATTGCAGTAAACTACTGATTTAAAAGCAAATGAATTATACAGCAAATTTAGTGTTGTTATTCTTAAATGAGCTGTTTTGCTTTATAGTTCCACTATACAATAGGGGATTAGTTCCTGGACCTTTTGTTTTTTTTCTTTTTTTTTTATTAATGAGATTTCTTTGGATGTGAAATTATGTTTAAATTAATAGCACAGGAGACTAGAGTTGGGAGAACAATTTTCAAAGAGCACTCTGTCTGGTGACTTGACAGCCTTGTCTGTCTGGAACAGGCTGAATTGTTCCTATTTGCAGTTTTTGTTGACTATTTCTTACAGATTTGTAAAAGTGCCTGGATCACTCACAAAATTGTCACTGTGTTATTTGACAATTGCAATTCAATATTTGAAGTGTGTGACTGGCCACCCTAACCCACACCGTGACTGTTTCTGTTCAGCAAGGAGGGAATCTTTATAAACTGCACCTTATTCCACCCACAACAGATTTTTGTTTCATGCTAAAGCAAATCTTGGCATTACACCTGAAATTGTATTTTCCACAAAGACCAGTATGAACCTGGTTTGGCTAACACGATATTAGCAAAAGAAAATCCTGTTTAGAAGTCACTGAAATGTATGCAGGTAACATATCTGAGACTATTTATTATTTGTCTTGCAGTAGCATATAGAAATAATAAAATAGAGCAAGGGTTGGACTAGGTGACCTTCTGAGGTCTCTTCCAACCCTAATATTCTATGTTTCACCTAAGTGCCCTACTCACAGAGCAGGTCCCCAGATGCCCGGTGCTGTACAGACATAGAAAAAAAAATTCCCCACAGCGCTCACAGTCTGAGACAAGAGACAATGGATGCAGGCAGACAGATGGGAAAGCAAAAGGAAATAAGGGGATAACCCTGACCTGCATGACAGGCTGAGATGTCCACTAGATCTAGGAAAGAAGCAGTTTTCCTGACCTGTGGACATTTTCAGTTCAGAATTTTTCCCATCTCTAAATGTGACAAAAATTCAAAAACTTGAAAATATATGCAACCCAGACAACCAAATTTTTCTTCAATTCAGGTCAAGAGACATTTTGTTTTGAAATTTTTTGATTTTGACCTTTTCTTTAACTTTTTTTTGTATCATTAGCTTTTATTTCAAAACAATAATTTTGAACTGGGAAAGTGAATTTTTCAGATGTGAAAATGAAATGCTTTGCCAATTTGAAACTTATTGGCTACCCTTTTCCGAGTTGGGATGTCTGTTGAAACTGACTCTGTTTCACGAAGTTTCAGTTTTGATGAATCAGTATTTTTCAACAACAACAAAATTATGAAATTTCCAACCAGCTCTAGTCTCCGCTCATTCAGCTCTGCTGGACATCAGGTCCATCATCGCTCCCATTCATGCCTGAAGAGATTAAGCCCATAAGTAACAAGCAGAACTGTCCCTTAAATGCTGTACAGACAGACCCTGAATAAATGAGTTTCATCTTGCACCATGTGTTGTCTACTCAAAGGGCCAGAATCTCCATTCACCAGCGCTGCTGTAAATCAGAGTAACTCCAGTGAAGTCCGTGGAGAAACACTGCTGTAAAAGCTTTGGATTGTATCTCTAAACAGCTTTTCTTGAGCTCTGTAGAGGACCTTGCTGTCTCTCTGCTTTGGAAGCCACCAGAAAGCTGCCAGATCATGTGTGTGTGTCCATTCTTGTGTGTTTTTATGGAGTTAGTAAATACAATTCTCTGGACCTTGCTGTGCCTCGGTGGTTCCTTCATATTCTGTATGTTGTATAAAGAGCAAAGGATACAACACTGGGAATGAGCAGAGACTCAACTCCTGTAATTCAATTGTGTCCCACCCGGTGTCTGCTGAACTGTTAGTTCATTCTGCAGTTGAGCTAGTGACTATCTCACACCATACAGAAGCTTAGGGGTTTTGGAGGTGAAGCCATGAAATCTAATACACCCCCTTTTCTGTGGCTAGTGCAAGGCCCTGAAGTTTGCATGTGCAGCATCACCCAACCCTCACATCTAAAAGTCATGAGTCACACACCCTCAAAATTATGAGATTTAAAAACTCCAATGTTTTGTCTTTGCATTCTGGTTTCTGGTACATGCAGATACTGTCTCCAAGCTGCCAAACGGGGGTGGAGAAGGGTGGGGAGCAGATGACTCTGAACTGGCCCCATGCACTGGGCAGCACAGACTGCTCCATCCAACATGTGGTGGTTGTGGGTTCTGTGCAAGGATGGTAGGAAGGTCAGAGACTATAGTTTATTATAGGCTCAGCAACTCAAAATATGGTGTTGCTGCTTAGATGGTGGTATCAGCTCTGCTAGCAGCTCCCCCAGTGTATCTACTCAGGCAAACTGGATCTAGGCCTTAGCGGGACACATCCTCCCATCTTCCCTCTTCCAATTAAAGAGCTTATTCAATATTAATCCAAACTCTCTCTATACACATCACTTGTTACAAGTGTAACCGTTCTCACTGAGTCTCAGAGGTTTCCTGCGCACTCTGGCTGATCTGCATGACACAGTGCTGTCTCTGCAGCAATGGGCTATGGTGCCTGCTGCACGTCCCATCCTGCATCAGTAAGTGAAGTTTCCTCCTTATCCTGCCTTTTGTCAGGAGTCTATTGGAGACATCTCCTGTTCCTTCGGAAGGACAACCTTACTGGAGCAACGAATTCACAGCCTGTAGGAGCCACTGCTTGAGTTATTGCTTCCTTTAGTTCCCAACAGCTGCCACCATGTACACAAACAGCATCCCCCGGCTGCTGGGGCCCTAGGGCTCAGGACCTGCGGCTGTAGGACATTTTTTGTTTTTGTTCAACCTGTTCACACCATGTTCATTCTTAGCATCGTTCTCAGCTAAATGAGGCGGCCGAGTTTTTAATTAAACAGACTCTGCAGGAGAGAGTCCATAGCTAAGCAATGCCAACTGAGGCTCTAAATTAAATTCCTTTACTTTTTAGAGTATCTTTATTATTTTTACTCATTCTTTACTAGACCATTTGACCGGGGGTAGCTAAGACTTGCTGTAACATGCCTCTACCCAGGGTTTCTCTCAAATTTTCCAACATACTTTGTAATCTGGGGTAATGTTCTTCTATTGGTCTAACTCATACATTGGTGACATTCTAATATACCTTAGCACCTCTTATAACTTCAAATACTTGTTGTACTGTTCTATGAAATACCAGTAGTATTTCCCATATGGTGCATGAGAAGTACCTAAACGTGTGCTACTCTGATCTAAGGGGACTTGTCAAAACCCCTGTGATGTATCCAATGTGGAAAAATATTTAGCAGCAGCCATTTCTCCAAAAAAAATTCTTCCCTAGTGAGCATGGGAAAATGTGCCCTTTTGACATCTTTAAGTTCTTTAGGGTCTAAGCATAACCTAAGGCTTCCATTTTTCTTTTCACAGTTACTAATGAATGAAGCCGTTCTGTAGGCTCTTCTACTTTCTCAATTCTCTCTAGTGCCACTAAACTGTCTAGTTCCTCTTTGAGGTTTTTTTTTATTTTTTTTTCCTCACGGCTAGAGGAACATTCCTAGGGGAATGTATAATAGGACAATCAGATTCTGTCAATTCAATTTGATATTCTGTTGGCAGCTTTCCTATGACCTTAGACATCATGAAACTGCTCACTGCCCGAGTCCCCTTCCCCTCTGAGCATGGTCTCTGTATTAACCCTAGAGCTTGACATGTTTTCGGGAGCAGTAGAGGCATGTATTTTCCTGGCACAATTACAAACTTTTATTATTTCAATCTTATTTTTTAACTTGATCCTAATGTGCATGCAGGAATGAACTCTCCACTGTAAGCCCTTAACTTGTCAATATACCCAGTCTTTTTCTTTAGAATCCCAATAGAATTTCTCATTTGCAAATATTAATGTGATATTTTCCCCTAATCCCTTATTCTCCCTGCTTTAAAAGCTGCCAGAGGGAGTCCCTGGAGATTCAGCTTCCAGTGATGATAAAGTCCAGCTAGAATAGCAGCAGGACTTCATGTTAGCAAAAAAAATGTAGTTTTTGAAGGGCCCAGTTCTGCCACCCATGTTCATGGAAAGCTTTTTGCCAAAGCTACCATTAGCCATCTAATATGCGTGTACATGAGTTGACTTGCATGAGCAGCTGTCCCAATGGAACTGTGAATGGAGAAAGGGGCAACTTCCTGTGAATAAGGGGGGCAGATTCAGATCCTCAGCAAGGTTTATTTTTCTTTGCTTATTCTAAAGGCCCAACTTTGACCCCATTGAAACTAACTGTAGGTTTGTCTTCAAAGGAAGCAGAGTTGTGATCTAAGAGCAAAAATGTTCAAAAGCATTTTATGATTTTGGGGTCCCAGTTTTCGGTGCCCAACCTGCGACACTTTGGGCTTGACTCTTTTTTTCAGATGTGCTGAGCACCCACTCTTCCAGCTGAAGCAAGGGGAGCTGTGGGTGCTCAGAACTCCTGGAAATAAGGGTTTTTGATCTCATGGCATCCCAGTTCTTGGAAGTTCAGGAAATGCTGACCAAGATCTCTCCTATAGCAGGAGAGTTGTGCTGTTGTTGTTCCTAGCACCTCTCGGCCCCAGGACTGTGCAGAAGTAGCCCCTTCTCCAGGGTTCTACTACAAGCCACACAGGTGCCCCCCACCCTCCAGCTATGTCATCTTGGGGAAACTTGCAGGGAGAAGCTGGAGAAGAGATTGAGCTGAAGGAGCAGTTGCAGAAGCCCCTTACACAGGAACCAATGGAGACTGGTAACATTTACTACCATTTTCTTTGACTGGACTTTTTCTTCCTAGTGCTGATTGGCTGTTTGCTCCAACCACCCATTCCCTTCAGATTCACTCCACACCTGCGTCTCTTACACTCTGCTTGTCCCCTCCCACTCAATCTCCCTCTCCCTTCACTTTTCTATCCATTTAGTTTCCCAGCTAACTACTGCCCCCAAATCATGTAACTAGCACACTTTGTCACCATCACAAGGTTCCCTCTGCTTGTGTACCATGAACCTTACCTCATCCTGTCTGTCTGTCTCTTCTATTTAGATTACAAGTTCTCCAGGACAGGCACGGTCAGCAACTCAATTTGCATAAGGCCAAGTTCAACGGTCATATAGACTTGTTTGGAGACTATGGTAATGAATGGCTAATAATAATCAAACGAGCTAGTAATCGTGATACTTGCAGCTACATTCCTGGAATATATTTGTCTTTCTAAATGACTGTGATGAGGGGGTGCCGGGGCTCAACCCTCCCTGTGGAGGAGGGGAGCCACACCGGCCTCGTCCTGTCCTCTCTGGGTCCTGTCCTTCGGGTCCGCGGTCCACCGTCCGGGCGTTCGGTCCCTGTGGAGCGGACTGAGGCACAGCAAAATCAGTAGGGGTCCAGCCTCTGATACAGGCGGGGCACCAAACAAACAGTTCAATAAGCTCTGGCCCTTTTGGGGGAGGGCAGAGCAGTAACAGAGTCAATGGGGGCCCAGCCCTTGGTTTGGGTGGGGCACCAAACAAGCAGTTCTAGAAGCTCTGGCCCTTTTGGGGCAGGGCAGAGCAGTAACAGAGTCACTGGGGTAGTGAAAGGGGGTTTCTGCCACCCGGCTACGGGTGGCAGGGGGAACGCAGGCCCACCCACTCCTCTGCGCTCCAGCCCGGGGCCCTGGTAGAGGCTGTGGCCGCTAGTGGCAGTCAGTGGGGACCCGAACCGAAACACACTGACAGAGTGATCAGTGGGGATCCTGACCGACACACACGGCCATAGGCTCGGGGTCTTCTGCGGCCTGACTACGCTACTTCCAATCCCCCCTTCACTCCCTAGCTGGTCCGCAGGGTCGTCCACCCTCATGGGCTCCTCCCGGTCCGGGCTAGGTGGTAGATCCGGGAGCACCTCCGGGCAGCTGGGCCAGGCCTGGTCCGAGGGCTCCTCCGGGCCGTAATAAGGGCTGGGCAGCTCTGGTAGTTCCGCGTCGTGGTGACGGTGGGTCAGTTCTGGTGGCTCCGCAGCGTAGCTGCTGCAGGTCGGCTCTGGCAAGGCCGGATCCCTGTCTCTGAGCTCCGCAGCCTCCCAGTGACGAGGGTCGGCCAGCACATCTGCTCTGGCCAGCGGCTGAGCTGCAACTGAAGGCCGGCGCCCGGCTTTTATGCTTCCGGGTCGCTGCCTGACCCTTTGAGGGGCGGGGCTTCCGCCCAGAAGTTCCGCCCTGGGGGAAGATGGACGGGGCTCAACCCTCTCTGTGGAGGAGGGGAGCCACACCGCCTCGCTACAATGACTGATTGGGGTGCCCTATTAAGCATAAATCTTCTTGTCTGCATCAGAGGATTCAGATTCTATTAACTGATTATTCATGCTAGATGCTGGTGAAAAAAGCTATTAATAGTCAGTTATTTTTGTTACTATTTGCATATTCATTATGCACAGACAAATACATGTTTCTGCATTTTCCATACTGAGGCATGTGTTCCCACATGCTGTTCTGACATGTACTTTGCTGCACCACTTCTGCATCGTTATGTCTGTGGCACTTTCATTAGCAAAACGTATACAAAGTATTTTGATTAAAACATCATGTAAACTTTAGTGTCCAATATATCTTTGTTCTATGTGCTAGGGGAGAGAGTCTCTTTCTCTGAACAAGAAGAAACATGAACTGTTTAGTTTAAACGATTATATGAAAAAGCATAAATAAGTAGTTCCATTCAGCGATGATTCCAATAAACATGTCACTGTGGAGCTCAGTAGTTCCCATATTGCTGATTATTTTAGTAAGCAAACAGTCCCCCAACCTGGCAGTAACTAATCTTACATCAAATCTGTTGGTTAATCTGTTGGGAGCTAGTGCCAGGTTTGTGGATGTGGGCGTGGGCCTAGGTGTTGTTTTATTCCAAACAATAGATCAAACTCTACAACAAACATTTTCTTTAAATACTTTTGTGTGTGTTTTGGAAATTCCTTATGAATTAGTAAGAGGTGGTTTGTTTGTTTTTCAAAATTAAAGACTTTGGCAGTCATTCTACAGTGAAGTTATCTAGGCATCTTTTTAGTTCTTTGCTCAACCTGGGATTTATCTACAAGATTTTGCATGTATTATATGCTAAAAATAAAGCACTCTCTAGCCAACTGCACTTATTTAATGCAGATTTGTGAAATCTGTCAAGGCTTGGACTACATTTCACTACAGAGGTATTATTTATTTTACAGCCGAAGATTCAACCAAGAATGGGACCCGATTGTGCTAGACGTTGTATAAATATTGATTAATGTCCAAGTCCCAAAGTGTTTTATAATCTGTGTAGACAAGGCACTGCGAGTGGGAAATAGGGTGGCCAGCTATCCCGATTTTTATAGGGACAGTTCCAATGTTTGTCTTATATAGGTGCCTATTCCCCACCACCACCCCAATTTTTTGACAGTATCTATCTGATCACCCTAACGGGAGAAGAGAGACAACATACGAGCAGAGTATCTGCATTGTCTCATGGACTGGCACTCCAGCCATTGATGCTTCTACTGGCTCCTTCTCCAAATGTTCACAATCACATAATGTCCCTGTGGTAGCCACAGCAATTGTTCACAGGGGAGAGCAGTAATAAGATATGATGGGGTGTACCTAAGGAGGTGGTGGAATCTCTATCCTTAGAGGTTTTTAAGGCCTGCCTAGACAAAGCCCTGGCTGGGATGATTTAGTTGGGGATTGGCCCTGCTTTGAGCAGGGGGTTGGACTAGATACCTCCCGAGATCTCTTCCAACCCTAAACTTCTATGATTCTATGAACCCCACCCTGGGTCAACAGGGTTAATGAGAGCCTGCAGGCTCAATCAGCCTGACCCTGGTGCCCCTGTGGTAGTTGTCAAGCCTAGAGGGAGAGAGGTTAGAAGGACTGAGCCTGGATTTGTTTGGGCCTGGTGGCTGGCTATGGATAGGGCTGGCCTGGCCCAACTGTCTGTGCTTAGCGAGGGAATCGTCTGGTTGGGGGCTGCTGGCTGGCTGAGTTTTGGGGGCCAGGCTAGACAGAGAGTGAGGGAAGAGACAACAAATGGAACTGAAACCAGGTTTGTCAGTAAGGGCCGGGAAAGCTTTGAGGCTACTGCACGCAAACAAGAAACCGCTAAAGAATAGATACTAGAAGAAGGCCCAGCAAATAGAAGCGGAAATTACAACATGGTAAAATCCCCTGGTAAGGACACAAAGATAGGAGATACCCCCGGAGGACTAGAGTGTTGGTATAAAAAACAGTGAAGGAGATGTAGTAAGATTTAAAAAATACCTGGTGGAGACTTGTTAGTGGAATGTTAAAAACGAAGAACACGTAGGGAAACTCCCCTAAGACAATGGCACTAGATAAAATGAAAATAAACTGTCAGCCAGCCAGATTCCTCAGAGGAACCAGAGGAGAAGTATATGCTGTGCTAAATGACATGCCAGAAGAGGAAATAAAGCAAGGATTAGGTGAAGATAAGGTAAGAACTGTTAAGAGGCTGTTTAGCAAAAGAGGAGGTGGTAGCAAGCCCTTGACAGCTGTGCTGGTCATATTTCAGGGAAGGATGCTTCCAGGTAGAGTAACTTTGCAGTATCAGATATTCTGGGCTAAGCTCTATATTCCTCCTCCTTTGGCACCTGTAGCATCTCACACATTTGGTTACACAGCAAGTAATTGCAATGGAAAAATACAGTGCAGTAAGTATAGAAGTGAACATTGATTGAAAGGAAAGGACAGCACAAAAATGTTGCAACAGTGGAGGAAAACACTGCTCAGCAGATGGAGGACGTACTGGAGGAAAGCGAGCTAGAGAAATAAAAAATTGCTGATATCTCATGTGCTGAAGCTGCTAGGAAAGATCTAGAAGGAAAGAAAATCTGATACGAGGAAAGAGAATAGCCAGCAAGAAATGAATGGGAATGAAGTACTGAGTGACCTTGGGTAAAAGGAGATGACAACATGCTACTTAGTGAAACAGATTTGTTGTGTTTATGGTTGAAGTTCTAAGCAGTGTCTCAAACAGGAAAGAAAATGAAAATTATCATGAAAGCTGCTGAAAAGGACCTATAGGCTAGCAAAATATGAAGGAAATATTGAAGGTTAAAGGAATGGCGGTGGTTATTTTCAGCTGGAATGCACATAGCACATGGGAACGAATTTAAAGAAAAATATTCTTGATATGAAAAAAGCCAGATAAAATATATATACAGGAGACTTGGTGAACAGAAAAACTAGACTATAAAATCCTGGGGTATGGTGTATAGTGGGTGACCTGATAGAGAAATAGGAAAGGGTAGGGTGTCTGCTGGTTCAGGAAAACCTAAACTACCTTGAAGTAGAGGTTAAAAAGCTAAATGTTGAGTGAAATGATACCTGGCTACCAAAACAAAGCAATTCTGCATTTCTAAGGCTTTTATAATGTTTGTAACCCAGGCAGGAAACTGGAGGCTATGGACCTGAAAGAATTAATTGCAGATGTTACATACCACTTTATTACCTGTGGTGATCTGAACAGTGACAACAGATTGTGGGAAAGCAAGAAAAATGACACGAATGGAAAATGTTTAGAGCAATTCTTTTGAAGAGAATAACTGAGTAACATTAAATGTCTGATTAACCCCAGGCTCTGTACAGTGGGTTGAAGCTTCTCATGCCTAGATCTGGGAATTGCTTAATAATAAGAAACATACCTGTCTTCTAGAACTGGAAGGGACCTTGAAAGACTTTTGAGTCCAGCTCTCTGCTTTCACTAGCAGGACCGAGTACTGGTTTTTTCCCCAATCCCTCAGTGGCCCCCTCAAGGATTGAACTCACCATCCTGGCTTTAACAGGCCCATGCTCAAACCACTGAGCTATCCCTCCTGCCTTCTAGTACCAAAGCAAGTATAGCCAGCTGAGCAATTTACAGAGAGGAGGGTCTCACACTGCCTGGAGCCATTCACGGCCATGAATGCCACCCCCAGGGCATTCTGTCAAAGGCAGGGCAGACATCCCAGACTGGTGATATGTTCTCTCATTGGTGAAATCCAATTAATGTGAACTCCTGGATCACTGTAACAGTCTTACCATGGAGTTAGATAGTGCCAGAGGGCACTTGCCACCCAGGCAAGCAGGACTTAGTGATCAATGTTCACTAACACCAAAAAATCACAAAATATTCAAGTAGCTCCCAGTTCCAAGAGACAAGTCACTTACCCCAGATCAATTTGTACCTGAAGTCTCACGCCAAAGAAATGAAAATATCTTCTCTGGCTGTAAATCGGCTAAATCTTGAAGGTGAGGTCTCACAAACACCATTTTTTTTTTAATAAACCCAAAGTATTCAAATGAAACTGTTCCTCTGGAAATTCTCCAAAATTTTTCCCTTTTTTTTTTTAAATTTAAAATTCAATCATAATTGAGATGACAACACTGCTAGATGCCATGGAACGTACAATTATCTACCAGGCCCAGAGACAGAGAGGGAATGTCATTCGGGTAACCAGGGTTTGCTATTTTGGATGAGTTTGGCATCCAGTAGCAGCTAATATCTGAACATACAAGAAGAATCTGAGAAATGTGATGATAATATGTGCAGCCAATTGTGCAATGCTGTGCATGGGCATAATGGATAGAATATCTTTCATCACTCATGTGGGATCAGCTTATACCCTGAACCATGCAATACGATTATCCCTATGATGGCATGTGTATCCATAACCACTGTTGTTCACTCAGTTATCTGGCTCCTTGTTTGATCCAGCTTCTGTGTCAGGCCCCCATTCAGCGAGGCATTTGAGGAGGTGCTGAGCTTCAGAAGTACTGCTGGAGTCAGTGGGACTCCTTGATCTCCAGAGGAAGTTCACGTGTTGGTCCTTTGCTGAACTGAGGCTTTCATGACCACATTGTTATGGTTTTTACATAATGCTTAAAGAACAAAATTAGTGGGATTTAAAAAAACAGAACAAAACCGTGCAGTGGCATTGACCACAGGGGTTGGGGATTTGATAGGCTGCACACACACTCTGAGAAGCAGCATTTCCTTGCACTTCTTTTTTTTTTTCATTTTCCCTTCATTTCATTGAGTGGCAAATTGTTTTTCTATAATGAGGCAGCATAAAAACTGGTCAGTTTCCCTTTGTGAAGTCAGCACTAACTCGTCTTTTTGCAGGCTAAATAGTCTTTCAGGTAGTGTCTGAAGTCCTGTCCTTTGAGGCATCTCTTTTGCCCTTCTCTGGACATTTCCAACTCCAGTGGCTTCATTTGAAGGGATATAGGACATTCTCCAAACACAATGTTCCAATGGATAATACATGACTGTCCCATGTATCATGACTTCCACCTGTCCTCTATTGTAACCTTTATTAATGGAACCAAGCACCCTTGTTGCTTTTTAAATTATTGCTATATTTTAGATAAACTATCATGGAGCTACCCAAAATAATTCCTATACCTCACTCTTTAGAAGCTTCTGCAAGATCAGTGGATATCAATGTATATGAAAAGTACAGGCCACTCTGCCTTTACCTTATATTGAATGTGAGGATACAGGGAATAATGATGTTGGCAGTTCTATCTGCCCCTGAAAAAGGGGAGAGAAGAAAAAATTCAGGTCAAGTCATTTTTATAACCCTGTAAATCAGGCAGATACCCCAGTGATGGGTGTATTGTCTGCCTGGGTAGACAGAGATGTACATCCAAGCTGGATTCTATTTGCTACCACACTGCCCAATCCCCCAATGCATTTCAGTCCACCTGCATGTCCTTACCACCATCTGCGAGTTTGGATGATGTGAAACTTGTACACTTGCTTGACTAAATGCAGTTTGTTTGGCTTGCTACATATTTCCTCTCTGTTTGATCCAAAAGCTCTGAAAAGTATTTCTCCCCAGCTACCATTAAAGATAATTGTCCATCTGTAGACTCCATCAAAGACTTAAAAAATACTCCAATCTAAGAGTGCTAATGCATATGAAACAGGCAGGAGTATATTTTTAATCAAACTTTGATATGGTCTGATTACTAGCTGCACATCAAAACCCTATAAACTTTAGTAAATAAATAAAATTATAAAGATTTTAAAATTTCCCCTGGAACAGTCTAATTTCCATTGAACCGCAGGGCAGAAACCTCTGTCCTGTCTTTGCATGCAGTGGGCTGAGCCTTTGACACTCTGTGCACAAGGCTCCTGTGGGCTATACCGGTGATCCTGCAACACCTTCATTAGACTGTAAAGGCACAAGAGACTTTTGTGATCATCTAGTCTGATGTCCAGCATAGCACAGGCCCCAGAACTTCCCCAGAATAATTCCTGTTTGAACTAGAGCAGATCTTTTAGAAAATTATCCCAGCTTTGAAAGGCCTTCACCTATCAAATTTCCTCTACCTCTGCTGCTTCTGCCATTCCTTCCCCCAGTGATGTACCCCCTGCCTCAGAGAAGAGAGGTCTTTGCTGCATTCTCCCTTACCCCTCAACCTTCAAGTCATGTGCCACCCCCTGGCCAGAGGAAAGGGACTACTGCTGCATCCTAGAGTAAGGGGCAGTGGTGCTCCTGGCCCCTGACTTGGTCCATCAGTGCTGCTTTGCTCCCAGAAGGAGGGAAGGGAGAAGCTAAGGAAAGGAGTGAAGGGAAGGAGGAGCATGGCAATGCTGTTAGTAATGGTTGGTTTTAATAAGGTTTAGCTGTCATTAATAATTGGCAGTTTCTCATTCCTTTAATGGGGTTTGAAACTGACGGGCTGCTGAGTTTTCAGCTAAGTGAGAACTCCAGGGAGTTTCCTAAAAGAGCCTTCCCCTTTGTGAGCCCTGCCCCTGCAAATCCAATAAAGAAGGTGCTACAATATACAGCAGGGTGTTGCAGGGCACTCGCTCTGGAGGAAGCTCCCCACATCCTGGCCGTTTGTCCCATGGGGGCTTGGCTACACCCTGTCTTGGCATATAGACACCTCTCCACCTTCAAACCTGCCAAGTGCGGGATCAGGGCCTTACACCGTAAACTGTTCAGGGTAGACACTGATCACCATGACTTTGGAGTGGACAGTGTCTGCGGGACCAGTGGGTTATATCAATTCTAGGTGATGGTTCAGCAGGCTGTGACCCAGTGCCTAGCTTTGCATAACTTTAAAGGTGCTGCAAAGGCGGATAGAATCCGTAGAAGTTTTGGTGTTGACATCACTGAGAGCATGACTGGTTCTCTCAAGACCTGTTTGAATCCAGTTCAACCAATTTCTTACTAAAAGCAGAACCACACACAGTACTTTCTAAAGCTCTGCATCGTTACTTCAAATTTCTGTTCTGTTCTTTGTAGCTAATCTTTGGGAATTTATAGGGTCAGTAAGCAGCAAAAAATGGTGTGTGTGGAGTTTTTTTTTTTAAGGAAGAAGCAAATGTTTTGTATGCAATGAACAGAACAAGTTGCCATGTCTCTGCTCACCTTCTGTGCTAGGGATGAAATCCTGTCTGTATTGAAATCAGTTGGGTTTTTGCCAGTCACTTCAATGGGGCCAGTGTTTCACCCTAGATATCCCCAAAGAGTCTCATGGAATTTCTCTGTGGTTGTCAAAGAATGACAGGCTGAAAGGACTGCTCAAAGGGAACAACGCTGCCTTCCTAAATTTTAATCCTGATGCATATTTAAATCCTGGCAATTTAGTATGAAAAATCAAAGTAATCTTAAAGTGTTTTAAATAACCTCATTAGATTCCACATTCATCTCCTCAGCTTTTCATCTCAGCTACATTTCCATTTCAAATACTTTTTATTTTGGATGATTTTTAATCAATTTTATATTTATATTTTGATAACAAAATTAGTATTTGGATGAGTGACTAGGATGTTTAAGATCATTGCAATGCATACACCATCATGATTGCTGTGACAAAATCTATCCCGTGTGTGCGGTCTGCGGAGGAGAGATTTCCCTGTTGAAATATCCCTTTCTTCCCATTTCCTCCCAGTAGTTATAAGGTGAGAGGAATCAACCATTGGAACAAGGCTGTGGTGGATTCTCTGTCACTGACAATTCTTCAGTCGAGAGTGGGTGATTTTCTAAGAGATTTGCTCTGGGATTATTTTGGAGCAGGTCTGTGCCCTGTGCTATGCAGGAGATCAGACTAGCTGATCAGAATGGTCCCTGCTGACCTTGGACTCTCTGAATCTCGACAATGTCTCTCCCTCTCTTGCTCTCTTTCACACTCAACTTTTCTCCCTCTTTTCTACTGCCGCTCTTGCCTGCTGTCTAGATGAAGATGCCTCTGGGGGCTCTTATGCAGCCCCTTTCTGGGGCAGATGATGGGAGTTTCTTGCTTCGCCTGTCTCAAGCCATCCTTCACAGTGCTGCCCAGGGAGCTCATGCCATGTGGGGCTCTGTGAAAGTGGTGTGCAAGTTACCTGCAATATCTGGCCTGAGACCTGCCTCTCTTCACAGAACCATGCCAGGTCCCCCACTACCAGGGCCCCTGCACAGCGGCAAAGGGCGGGAGGGAGATCTGTAGTGTCATACGTGACTGGTGCAAATCTGCTCCACTGCATGGAGGCAGCCAGATTATTAGTGCTGTTATGGTACAATACACTGCTCTCTGCCAAGTCTCCTTGCTGAATCTTGGTCCCAGAGTGCGAGTTCTTTGGGGCAGGAACGCTTTGATAAGGGTTTATACAATGCCCAGCATAAGGGGGCCTTGACTGGGGTCAATGGACAGTATCATAATTCACATATGTGAGAAGTTTGTAACAAGGCCCCTCAGCAGCCAGTGCTGGGGACAACACAAGGGGCCAGGGAGAATCACAGTGACAGACTGTCATGAAATAGCCCTGAGAAAGGTGTGGGTTGGGAGCACACTCTATGGTTCCCTGTGAATTAGCTATCTTGTCCAGCCTTGCCGTATGTCCCAGCACCTGCAGACATGCAATGGATAGCGATTGCTGTGTCTGAGCCTTCCCCCAGGACAGCCAGGCTGACTAAGTGAAGGGTGGCTAAAAAGAGGAAAGAGAAGACAATGCCCTAATTAGGATGCAGAACTGCTTTGTTTTTACACTGACTGCAGTTACGCCTCCTACTGGGGTTGCTGCTGGTCAGGCCCAGGGCTGCTTAGGAACAGCTGAGTTCTAGGCTAAGGCTCTGAGTGGAGAGGCAAGAGACAATGGGCCAGAGCCAGCAGCAGCTGGAGCCCATTGGCCTCTATTTAAACCATTCTGGGGCAAAACATAGGAGTGGAGGCAGAGGAAGTTAGGGACCAGCTACTGGGGCTGCTTGGGAGCCAGCCAGGGGAAACCAGGGTGCTTGTAGCAGGATCCTTTGACACAGCGGTTAATGTGTGTTTGAGTCCCAGGGGTGGTGATTTGGGGAGGACGGTGTTTGCTTTGATGCTGAGGCTATAGGACTGGATTCAGGGAAAGCCTTGGGGAGAACTCTGGGGTTAGCTGTTTTTCAGAGTGTTCCTGGGTTCTTTTTGGTGGATGGGCCTCTTAGCTGCAATTTTATTTAGACTTTCTAGCTTGGGTCTATGAATTGACTAGTTACTGGCTCTCTTATGCAGTGTTGAAGGTTTACCATGTTACTATCTTCCACACTGGTTTTCTTGTAAGATGATTCTCTGTCTCCTGCTGAGATCAGTCCTGGCATTGCTCCATGTTCCTGTGCAGTTTAAGTTTTCCTGTGTCCAGACCAAGAACTGGAAAAGTTAGGAGCCAGGAGTTAGCAGACTGTGCCAGACCTGAAGTCCAGCCTATCGTGGAATCAGTCTGGCACTGGCCAAAACCAAATGGTTCAGGGGAAGGTGTAAGATTTGTAGTTTTTTGTTGAAGAATTGTGAGTACCCAGAAGTCACCTACTACAGGACAGACCCAACAAAGAAAGTAACAGAACATCCCTAGCCATCACTTTCAGCCCCCGACTACAACCTCTCCAGCTCATCGTCAAGGCTCTACAATCTGTCCTGTCACTCTGACAGATCTTGGGAGACAGGCCAGTCCTTGCTTACAGACAGCCCCCCAACCTGAAGTAAATACTCACCAGCAACCACACAACAAAAACACTAACCCAGGAACTTATCCTTGCAACAAAGCCCGTTGCCAACTCTGTCCACACATCTATTCAAGGGACACCATTATAGGATTTAATCACATCAACCACACCATTCAGGTCTCATTCACCTGCACATCTAACAATGTAATATATGCCAGCAATGCCCCTCTGCCATGTACTTTGGTCAAACCAGACAGTCTCTATGCAAAAGAATAAATGGACACAAATTGGACGTCAAGAATTATAACATTAAAAAACCAGTCGGAGAACATTTCAACCTCCCTAAACACTCAATTACAGACCTAAAAGTTGCAATTCTTCAATAAAAAACTTCAAAAACAGACTCCAATAAGAAACTGCAGAACTGGAATTAATTTGCAAACTGGACACCATTAAATTAAGCTTCAATAAAGACTAGGAGTGGATGGGTCATTACACAAACTAAAAGATATTTCCCCCTGCTAATTTTTCCCCTACTGTTACTCGCACCTTCTTGTCAACTGTTGGAAATGACCATCCTGATTATCACTACAAAAGTTTTTTTTCCTCCTGCTGATAATAGCCCACCTTAATTGATTAGTCTCGTTAGAGTTGGTATGACGATCCCTATTTCTTCCTTGTTCTCTGTGTGTGTATGTATTTTCCTACTGTATTTTCCACTGCATGCATCTGATGAAGTGGATTTTAGCTCACGAAAGTTTATGCCCAAATAAATTTGTTAGTCTCTAAGGGTACATCTACACTGCACGATTATTTCGAATTAGCTTAATCCGATATTACAAAACAGATCTAATAAAATCGGTTTAGCACGTCCACAGTGGGATCACAAAATCGATTGTTTGCTCCCATGGTCCAAAGCTACCATCGATTTCAGGAAGTGATGTGGGTAGCTGTTCCTCAGCGCTATCCATAGTTCCACTTCCGGGTTGAGAGCACAGTGCGTGATTGGGCAGAAAACATCTGCTCTTCACCGCAGCAGCATCGTCTGCCAGCAGTTCAGTACCAGAGAGGGTGACATTTACAAGTACTCAAGGAATTATTTATTTTACTTTTCTTTCACGGTCGGGGAGGGAGGGATGACGAGCTGTTCTGTGACCATGCAAGACACTTGTGTTTAAGCTACAGACATTGGGCGCTAGCACAAGAATGCAAATAGTGCTGTGGAGAATGGAGCTGTAGCTCTTAAACCCCCTCCTTCCCTTCCTCCTCATGACCATCCGTTTGAGTCTCTGGCTTCCCGTTACGGTTGATCAGCACTGCTGTGTATCCGGAGTTTATTTTTCAAACGCTTTGATTCTGTTCTTTAACGGAGCTCTGATAAAACAGATTTGTCTCACCATACGAGCGATCAGATCAGTACTTCCGTAAGTTCAATGTCAGAGCTATTTTGCATTTGAACTGAATCTCCACCCGGCTGATCAGAGCTGGACACGTGAAGCAGGAAATGTCATTCTAAAGGTCGGGGCTTTTCCTGCTTACCGCACTCAATCCGAGTTCGGATTGCGGACCAGAGCGGTCAGTGGTGCACTGTGGGATACCTCTAGGAGGCCAATAATGTCGATTTCCGGCCACACGAACCCTAATCCGAGTTATCACTATCGAATTTAGCGCTACTCCTCTCGTCTGGGAGGAGTTCCGAAATCGATTTAAGGAGCCGTTTAACTCGATATTAATGACGACGTCATGTGAACGGGTACAGCGTTAAATCGGTATATCGGCCATTAAACCGATTTAAAGTTGCAGTGTAGACCTGGCCTAAGGTGCCACAAGTACTCCTCACTCTTTTTGCTGATACACACTAACATGGATAACACTCTGATTTCTGAAAGGGGTGCAGTACTCTGGAAAGTTTGAGTCACTGCCTTATAGTGCACGTGTTAGTCATGATGTCTCTGGAGGCTCTTCATATCTAATGCTGTTTAGCTTCCGTGCCTGTTCAGTTCATAGCTCTCTGCTGGACTTCCACTAAAGGTGTACCTCAGTACTTTGGTGCATAGCCACCTGCCTACTAGAAACTGCACAGAGCCCACAAATTGTTTCAGGAGTAGTCTTTTGCATGACACACTTCTGTTTCAGTGGTCTCCCTATGGAGTATGTGAGTGAAAATTCTGCTTTTTTCAGTTATTTCTTGGAAGATCTCCAGATTCTGGCATACCACGGCTAAAGTATTGCACTGTAAGTCAGTCTATAGCCTTTTGTTAACTTTCTGTGGCACTGTAGGACTACAGACTATGCAAAGAATGAAAACCAAGCATGTTTTAACCAATCCTAGTGAGAATGGGGAAGGACATAGATTAACTCCCTCAAGATAGCAAAACCTTAACCTCCCACTCTGGATACCAGTGAGTTTGTGGGAAATATGAATAATATCTCTTCCAAAGTCTTAACATGAATTATTAATAGTCTACCATGTCATACAAAAAGGAATGTACCAAATGTCCTACAAAATAATGTTTATGTCAGATGTGAAGTGAATAAAAATTCAGTATTTTCTATGAAGGATGGGAACATTGCTATGAGGCATACGCTTCTCAGCTCACAGTCAATACATGATTAGAATAAACTCAGTTCATTGAATGGTTTACCAGTTCCATGAACTTCAGTCCCAGTTAGTCAAAGCCTTATTGCCGAGCCTGAGGGGAGGCACCTCTCCTTCCCCCACTCCATGGGTAAGGTAGCGTGAAGGCTGGCCGAGTACCTGCAGGACAAACAGGACCAGAACCACGGATCCAAATTTCCTGCACTGTGCCTCACTGCCTTTCAAATGAAATGGACCAGATAATGTGCTTGATGAACCCATGATACATGGGGATCTTTGTCTCTCTCTCTCGACCATGTAAATCCCTCTGTGGGCTGAATTTGCTACTGCCTGTAGCTCAAATGTAGAGGCTCCCACTCTTAGCTCTAGAGCTGTGTGGTTCAGTACTCGGCCCAGAAAGGGCACTGTTCTGACACTTGGCTATGCTGTGTCTAACCACTAGGCCACACTCTGCTCTCAGAGTTAGGAATGCTGGTAACCCAACACCCTAATAGTTCACAGAGAGGTGTCTCTCTTTATGGTCTGCTATTGACAGATGATCCTGATTGCAAGTCTTCCTCCCCACCCCCAAGTTACTCCTGGAGCTGAAGTAGGTGGCCTGGGATATCGAAGGGCAGGGCTCAAACCCAGAGGCCGACCCTTGTTGAGGGATATGGGTGTGTGCGGACCATGGATAAGTGTTGACGTGTTGTATGTTGTATTCGGAAGTGAATTTGGATGTTGTGTTCGTATTAGTTGTATTTTGGCTAAGGGGGACTCTTTCTAAGACCAGGAGGTGGCAGACTGTTGCGCCTTGGAGACCTAGTCCGTGTGTGGAGAGGGGCAGATCCTGGCTTCATATGTACCAGGCAGCTACTTTGATCAGAGGTTCAGATTTTCACCAAAATCAGTATCCAGGCATAACCCGTACTGTGTAACACCAGCACTCAGGGAGCTGGACCCAGGAGGTGTTTCTAATCAGGGGTTTCCGAGCCTTTGGCCTGTTGGTCACCAGTGTGAATCCGGCACCAAACAAGAGGATTAAAACTTATTCCCATCTGCAAGATGCCTGGTAGCCCCAGCATCAGCCGGGTTTTTTGGGTCTTGCTTCTAGCTCACCACTTGTTGTGCCAACTGGCTGGCACAGCAGAGAGGACTGTGGAGACTGAAGTCCCCTTCGCACAGCTCAGGGCAGTGTGTATGGGGAAGCCTGTCCTGCCACTGCCATCTAGATAAAGGGCTTTAGTCACCTGGCTGTGCAGGCACTAACAGGACACCATGCGCTGTAAGAAATTGGTTATGGTGATATGCAAGAGAGATGTCAGGCTGCGATGCAGTTCATTAGGTAACCGGCATGAAAGTCACAAGGAGCTGTGAATAAAATCAATTGTCATGATTTAAAATCCTGCTGCTGTTTGGTATTAATCCACTTTGTAAAGCCAGCTGCTAAGTGTGTGTAATTCAATAACCAGCACCTGGGCGCTAGCACAACCTGTTCTGCTTTGCACGTCTTAGCTTTACTGCTAGCAGTAAAAGTATCAACATTACATCTTGTGGCAGCAGCAACCACACTTGCTGAGTAGAGGAGACGTTCTAGGATTTCCCTCCTCCTCGTGGTGGGAGAGAATTGCTGCAGCAAAGGTTAAGCTTTGTCCTGTTCTCTCTCTCTGACATTACCTGCCTGTGGAGTATTCTCATTACACATTGAGCTACTGCCAATTTTACCCCACTGTAAACCAGATTAGAACTAACTTTGGGAAGGCAGTTCAAAATCAGCCCAACATCTCTCCTGGCTCTGTGAGAACTGGGGTAGGGCTCCTGGAATGGGGAATTATTATTAGGTGTTGATTTGTTTCCTCTCTCTGCTTTGCTGATAGCACGCTCCCCAAGTGCAGGCTCTGATAAACTTTCACTCGCATGAAGCAGTGTACTGGACTCTGTGCTGCTGACCCTGGGAGTCGGGCTCTGTAAGAGCAGCGCAGAGCACTGATGTAATAACATGAGGTTGAATAATGCTGTCTGACTGAAGCTGACAGATCCCTGGAGATCAAACGTTTCAATGTTTGTCCAGAAGGGTTTAGAGGGAGTTGCTGAGACAGATGCTCTAACCTGGTGGTTACAGGGTTGGCCTGTGATGTGGGAGACCCAGCTGCAAGTGCTCACTCTACCTGCGTGTGACGTGGGATGACCAGCTCTGCTCTGAATCAGACAGCATGGAACCTTCAGCTCGGGTCTCCCTCGTCTAGGGTGACTCTGGCAAAAGTTGCTGTGAAATGTAATTGTTGTGCTGAGGTCAGCACTAGTCCTGAGCATTCCCGGGGTAGTGCCACAGCACAGGAGTGAACCTCTGTGGGGACTGAGCTGCTGTCTGGCTCCTGGGGGCTGAGTTAAAGCTCGCTAATGAGGCAGTGCAGCAAACTCCCCTGCTGCTTTCCATTGTGCACCTGCTCTGAGGCCTAGGGAAGCGTGCCCAGGCTGTAACTGGTAGCAGAACAGTGCTGCCTGCTAAACTCCCCTACCGAGCACCAGCTATATCCAGGGGTAAAGTAGAACCAACCAAGGCTAGCAGCACTGCAGTTATAAACTTGGTTTTGACTCTAGTTGTCTTTTCCAAATTGCCCATTTCTAGAGGCTGCCTCTGGCGGAGTACATGCAGTTTGACCTGGCAGGCGCTGTACACTGATTTTCCATGATCAGGGTATTTTGCCCTCTTTGTCCAACAGCCTGGCGACAGAGATGCACATCTGTATGCAAGTAGTCACAAGCTGCTAATCTACCCATGCCAATCAAACAGTTCCGGAGGTGCCAGTAGCGTGCATGATAATACAGGAGCACAAACCCAACTGCCATGCATATCGCCTTTACGGCTTATGGGACTTGGAGGTTTTTTTGTTGTTGTTTTTTTTTGTTTTTGCTGTAAATTGACCTTTCTTGCCCCAGCTGCAGGGTAAGCAACTCTGCCTGTCTGCTTACCTCACAGGACCAAAGAAAAGGAGCACATTTAAGCTACACGTTTCTGATTTGTTCATTCTCACAGCAGCCATTTGCTGTTTTTCTCCTTCTAGGGGAGCGAGCTGAGGTGAAAGGAAGGGAAAATCTATTTTTGTTGTAGGTGGCACCTTAAGGCAAGCTGTGCAGCAGACAAGAAAACATAATCTATGTCATCTTCAGGCATGGAGGGCTGAGAAGACTGAGCTAACGAATGCAGACTAGTCTTGTGGCTTAACTCCTTTGCGATTGCCCTCTACGGATCCCCAGACAAAATGAATCTCCATGTAGCAAGCAAAACTGACACACTATGCACCAAGAATGCTTGTGTGATGGCACCATACCTCAAGAGCATCTGAACTTCAAACAGCTGTGTTCAGCACAACATAAAACTCATGGGGAAAGTAAGCCCTGAGAATTAAAAAAAATCCCCAGCACAGTTCTCTCCAAAAGAGGACTGATCTGTGTAGGGAAGTGGGAATGCCCAGTTTCCACTCTCACATACCCAGGGAATGCCTCCTTTGGGAGGGACTTGTGGACCTACAGAGGCCTGGGGGAACATGCAGACATCACAGTGGCTTATGTTACTGTGGGTATGGGGAGAACCCAGCTGGGTTCTGTTAGCCTCCACCCTGTTCCTCCCCATGCCCCTTGTTTATGTTTGTCAAACAGCCTAGCTCGTGAGCTTTCTGGCAGAACAATAACCCGGCGGTGGAAACTGGCAGGGAGTGATAGAAAACATTCAGAGGAACTTTGATTTTTTTGACTGAGATGTCACATCGGCACCCTCATCCAGTCACATGGTGCTAGAGGTCCCATCCTGCAGACCCAAAGTTAAGCCAATATCCTTTTGGGTGGGGCCGGGAGGCTGTTAATGGCCCTTGATTTCTTCTGAAAAGGGAAGAGGATAATGCCAGTGTAATGGCCAATATTCCCTTTCCATTAGTTGGGAAGAACCCAGCTCTCCTGGGATTCTGAAGAGAGCTGAGCATGTCGTAGCATCATGGCTGAATCTTGCTAGTTGTTGGTGTTAGTCATTGATGAGCCTACATAGTTGCTGCACTCTTGGAACCGAATGCAGTAAACAGCTCTTTGGGGTGACTTGGGTGTGAACAGAGGTGTATCGAGAGATCCTGCTAGAAAGGGAGAGGAGGCATGGGGTGTATTTGAAAGTTGTGGGAATTGTCAGTTGTCCCATTTATTTGTAAGGGATTTGCTGGTGCTGCTTGCTGTCAGTCAGCAGAGAGTCTAGGGTAAGGTGGGGTGAGTAGTGCCTGGTTTTGGGGAGCAGCCTGCTTTGTCCCTCTCTTTTGGGGGTTCTTCTGTGTTCTAAATTCTAAAGAAAATTGTGGTACGTGGCAACCTTCCAGCAAGAGAACTCCTCTGAGTGTGCTCAGAGCGTAACATGCAAGCACGTATCTATTGGTAAAACTTAACCCCAAGGAACAATAAACAAAGGTTATTACTCTGTTCTTTGCTCGGCGCAACTCTCGTTGATTTCATGACACGCTGAAGTCAACGGGGTTTTGCTAGAGTACAGGCATTCAGGATAAGGACTATGGAACTAAAGTTCTAACCTGGTACCCAACATAAATCTGGAGTAACTTCATTGACTTCAGTGGAGTTAACCTATATTTATATTGCTGAATCTGAGAGCAGAATTGGATTCTCAGTGAATAAACTCAGATGTTTGCTAATAAGCATGTTTTTTAGAATGCTCATGTCTAGGGTTCGGAAGTTGCCATAGGCTTAAACAAAGCTTCAAAACAATAATTGAAATTTCACTTAAAAAGAAATGAAAATCATAACTTAAAATGCTTACTGCAAAATGTTATATGTAGCTTACTTCCCATAATAGCAAAATAATCACTATTTATTACTACCAAAACTATCAATTTGAAGAAAATTTCATAATAGTCATAACTATAACTTGACTCAATCAGACACAATTTGGCAGTACACTGCATTGTCTCAGAAATTCAAAATGAAGCTGCTCTGAACAATAAAACAAAATATTTAGAACACAATGCTGTATCCCCAGCCCCAAGCATTCACAAACCATGAGCCAATCCCCCTCCAGCTCTTGGTCTCCCTTCGCGCCCCCTCCCCCCCCAAAGAAACCAAAGGAGTTAGAAATGCTGATGAGAATATACCACACAGATCACATGGAGTTCAGGGACTTTACTCTTGTTCTTGCTTATTTGACCCACTTTCAGATACAAGAAACCAAGGGCAGTCTTTGCTGGGTCTTGCATACTGTGTTACTTTGCTTCTAAGGACTCACAGGAGTGTGTGTGTAGGGGGGAGGGGGGTAAGGGGGTATTCAGTGCATGCAAAGTGCATCAGTTTGAAGCTTGCATTTGTGTGAAGGTTGCCGCTACCTTGCAGCCCATTCCTGCATCAGTTTAATCAAGCAGGACCAACTAGATGTAATTCTAGATCTTTGCTTTGCCTCGAGACTTTCAAACTAAGTATTCATGGCTTTGCATTATATTGCTGCAGAAAAATTCGGGGGGTGGGGGTGAGGAGCAAATCTAATGTCATTGAAGTTTTCTTGTGCTGAGTGGAGGAACAAGCCACTTGCAAGAGTGCTTTTGAAGATGAACTTCCTGGAGTTGAAGTAGAATTGAGACTGGGCATGCGGCTGGCTCTCTTGCATGTGGTAACTATATTATGAAACAAGTGTTGTACATCCTCTTTCCAGTGTTGATGTTTTCAGTTGGAGATGAAAAACTATAGAGTGCTGACATCTTTCCACCTGAACAGTATCTGCTAATTCTCATGAGGAGTCTTTGACAATTCTCTTCTCATGCCTCTTACTGGACAGAATGGGCAAATGTGTTGGTTTTGTTAAACTTCAAAGACATTAGAACTTGGTGGGAAAAGGAGGCGGTGTGATGAAATGGCCATACTAAATCACATCTATAATAAATCCGTAAGTGTCATTGGGACACATCTTTCTCACGTTGAAGCTGAGAGCTCTCTGACCACCTGGAAACCAAACTTGCACAGATTAAAAAACAAAACAAAAGAGGAAGATGCAAGAACTAAGTATAACATCTCCGTCTTGTATGATTCTCCGAGGAGCTGCAAATATGCTGCTGCTTGTTCTGCCACTTTTTTTTTTATAGGCAGTTAAAAGATTCCTGATTAAATGTATGACATGGCTGAAACAAAATAAACCAGTTCATACCTTTAAAGTAGTAGCTTGTGCACTTCACAGTCAAATACTAAGGGAAACAAACAACTGAAAGATGACACCATGAGAACTGAATGACACTTGGCTAGGTCTTCCATAAGGGAATGGATAAACAGAAGGATTTATTGAAAAATATGGTAATACTATCCCCATTACATTCAGTGTTGTGCTGTCACTTAATACTATAGTCTTATCACCCTGGGGATAATATAAACTCATGAAATATCCCCCAGGAATTCCAACTTCACAGTCTAGTAAGCAGGCACATGAAACAAGAAGTTTGGGCTAGGTATAAGCCTAACTCAGGCAAGACAGGATTTATCAAAAGAAGAGATGTTAATAGTTAGTCACAAAGGAAATAATTACCTGAGGCTGGCAGCTAAACATGAGTAAGAATGGCCAGATTTTTAATGGTTTCTGCAATGTTGAGCTTCACAAAGGATAATGCCCAACTGATTTAGGAGCCTAAAATGCACTTTCAAAGGGGCTTTCAGCAATTAGGAACCTAAATCCCCTTTGAAAATGCAAGTTAGGCATTGTAACATTGAGCACTACAATACTCTAATACCTTGTTTAAAAGTCTGGGCTTTCAACGCTTGATTTAGGCTAAAAAGCATTAAAAAATCTGGATAGAAAACAGGGACTCCCTCTCCTCATGAAATGAGTAGGCATCTTATTGATGTGAATTTGGACAAGAATCAAATCTCTGGGCTGGAAATACAGTAAGACCAGCCTCCTCATAATGACTTGGCACATCTGCTTCCAGTCCCAGCCAGAACCAGAAAATACTGAAACATGAAAAGATTTGGTTAATTCTTAAGCTCTAAGTGACAAACCCAAGTTAGCTCTTATCTGAGGCTAAATGTGTCTCAGGACTTTACGGCTCTTCTCCCCAGATCAGCCAACACACAGCACTAGTTCAGAGAACAATCTAGTCACAATACTGAATTCTTGATATAGGAACTGTGGGAGAGGGTTTTTCTTTAAGGCCTTCCCTGAGGGCTATTTGGAACCTGACGTTCCTATTCTTATAAAAAGGGGCCAGTAGAACAGTGAGAGCTGTTGGCAAGGCAGCCTAGCCAAGGGTGAATTTGCATTCCAGTTTTGTGTCTGCTGTGAAATGATCTAGCCCTCACCCTACCAAACAAGAGTTTGAGGCTGGTGAAGACTAAATCTATCCTCTACAGAAGTCAAAGGAGCTCATGTGTATGAACATGTGCAAAATCAGTTTTGCTAGCAGGATGTGGTATTCACACACACAGTAAGGAAACAGATGGATAAACCTGAGCGCTACTATTTTAATGATAGGAATTAAAATAGTGCAGCATCAGGATTTGTTTAGCCCCAGCCCAAGAGAAAGGGGAAAATACTTCCAGGTAAAAAAAACATGCTGTATCTCCCTGCCTTCCACAATGGCTTCACTGCCACCTGGGCCTTCTGAGGCACCTTCCACCCCTCAGCACAACCTGCAGGAAGTGGAGGGGCATTGTTACTTGTGCTTCCAGAGCAGCAGCCCCAGGGTACAGTTCTAGGGGAGCAGCCCTGTAGTATTTCCCCCCTCCCATCCCCCCCACACAGAGCTATCAATGTGCTGAATATGCACCTAACATCAGCTTACACTGCAGATGCTCATCCATCAGGAATATAAATCAATGCCACCTTTCCCAGCTATAAGGGGAGGGAGGGGATGGAAATCTGTCTTGCTGTAGGATTTTGTATGTAGCTTCTGTTTTTTCCAGGTTGGGTATTGTGATAGACCCAGGCCAGTTGGGTACAGCAGGGTAGCCTATTGGCATCCCAGGGGTGGGCGGGCAAAGCCTACAGCAGAGTAGCAGAAGGCAGATATACTGGCCACTGGATTAACAATTTTATGTTCCCTGAGTGACCAGAGCAGGGGCTGCTCCAGGCTAATGAGAACACCTGACTCTAACTGACCTGCAAAGAGTCAGGTGAGGCCATTAAGCTAATGTGACCACCTGACTGTAATTAAGGCCCCTCTGAAGGAACCGCTGAGCTAAAGCAGGCAGGGCTCACTCCAGTCAGGCAGAGGGGAGCCAGAGGAGAGGAAGCGTGGCTGAAGGGCTGGTTAATGAAGACACCTTCAAGTCATCAGTAAGGGATCCCTAAGGTAAGGGTGAAGAAGGGAGAAGCGGGAGAGCTGTGGGGAAGTGGCCCAGGGAAATGTAGCAACTCTGGCAGTGAAAGGTCCACTGCCAACAGCTGCTACCATTAGGGTCCCTGGGCTGGACCTGGAATAGAGGGTGGGCCTGGGTTCCCCCCACAACCTGCCACTACAGAAACACCTCCTGGGAAGGGAAGATAGGCCTCTGTCATGACAGGAGGCTAAACTGTTCTGAAATAAGCCCTACAGACAACAGAGACTATGGGAGTTCTCTCACCAACCTCCTTGCTGGCTTATGATGAGAAAGGCTCAGTAGCCTGTATCCCTGGCCCTAGAAGGGCTACGTGGAGGGTCGCACTGAGCCACTGAGGCTAGCGAAACCTCCTGGAAGTGTGCGACCCACAGGGACACTGTCGGAACTCTGCCACAGTATGAAAACTCTGCAACTTCAACCAACCTAGCAATGTAATGAGCCTAAAGAATAAACATGCAGATCGAGCGAAAAATGTCACGTTGCATGTTCTCAAGTATCAGAGGGATAGCTGTGTTAGTCTGGATCTGTAAAAGCGGCAAAGAATCCTGTGGCACCTTATAGACTAACAGACATATAGGAGCATGAGATTTTGTGAGTGAATACCCACTTTGTCAAGTGCATGTAGTGGAAATTTCCAGAAGCAAATATAAATAGGCAGGCAAGAAGCAAGCTAGAGATAATGAGGTTAATTCAATCAGGGAGGATGAGGTCCTGTTCTAGCAGTTGAGGTGTGAAAACCAAGGGAGGAGAAACTGGTTCTGTAGTTGGCAAGCCATTCACAGTCTTTGTTTAATCCTGAGCTGATGGTGTCAAATTTGCACATGAACTGATGCTCATACCTCCCCTTGGGCAGGGGCTCGATACCCTCACTCTGCAGCACTCTGCACCAGGCCAGTTGGCCTACCCAGCAGAGCATTGTGGGTCTGATGCCAATGGGGTGCATGCAAGCATGCGGAGCTGTTTCTCCCTGTCCCGTGTCACACAAGGGAGATGGCAGGACCCTGAGCTCCGGTGAGATGCTTGCAGGGGCGGCAGAGCCGACAGCAGTTACAGCACAGGTTCCCCCCACCTCCATCAGGGGTCTGTTCTCGCATAGCTCAGGGGAGTGGGCTCTCAGCACGCTCTTACCTCCAGCCCTTCAACCTGGGCAAGCGCCCTCTCCCTCTGGACGCCCATCCCGTGCCTGGAGGGACGTAATTTCACCTCCCTCCTGCACGGGCCACGGAGCGAACCTTCCCGACAGCACCTACCCCAGCTGGGACACCGATGGTGCCAGGCCTGCGCCAGACTCAACGGAGAGCCAGCTCCTGCCCCAGGGGAGCCCACAAGCAGCTTGGTGACGCATAGGGAGCAGGGCACCGTGAATTGTGGAGTGAGGAGTGCAGGGCCTGACTCCCCCCACACTCCATGACATGGCTGGTGCTTGGAGAGGTTCTGTATGGAGGGGAGCAGCCTGGCTCAGGGGTCTCAGTCACCACGCAGCACAGATAGAGGACGTTTCTGTAGGAGCTCAGGGCCGTCACCCCCTTGCTTGGGGAGGTTTGGCCAGTAATGCTCACCGGCCAGCAGGGAGGATCCACACTGCTTTCTCGCAAGGCTTTTTGAGGGTCTTGCGTTTTGCGTGCAGAAAGGGGCTCCCCATTCCCTTGAATGGTTGAGTTCTGGGCTGGATTCTTTCCCCAGAAGGTGCTTGGAGGGCAACGCGAGGCAGAGCCTGGCCAGCGACAGGGCAGGGTCACTTCCCGCACGCGAGAGAGCAGCCCCTGGCGAAAACCCTGCTCAGAGACCATGTTTAGCTCGGGCCTGAGTCACTGACTTTATTCTTGGCCTGCCTCAGCCTGGCTGGGAAGGCACAAAAACAAGATTCGGGCTAAGAGCACGTGGAGGCCCCCATCGGGGGAAGAGGCCGGGAAGCAGCCCTGCCACCCCTCCGCCTGGGTGCTGTTATCTCATAAGGTGCCACATGATTCTCTGCTTGCTCTTCACCACCGTTTCTCTTATTTTTAGGTCTGCGATTTTGGTCTTTGCATCAAGAACTACGTGATTTCTTCCAGTTTTTGGGTGCCTAAGGAGTCAAGATTTGTTCCCTAGATTTAGATTCTCCTTGTCCGGGGATCTGACTTTTTATTTAAAGTCCGCTTCTCTCGATTTTAAGTCTCACCTATTCAGAGAGTCTGCAGCATTTGTTCATATTGAAAGAAAACATACTAACCTTGGAATGATTCTTCTGATTTAGACTATAGTATCAAAACATATGGCATGCATCTTTCGACACTCAGTCTATATAGTATTTCGTCGACATTACACTATTTTTTCTTTGTATTGACCCTTAGCTAATTCTGTAATGTGTATTATCATTTTCAGTAAAACCTGGAGTCACAGTATACGTAAAGTTAGCAATAAAACAAAAATGAACTTAATAGTTACGAAGCAATTAACTACATCTTAGTTTCATTTATAGTGAATAGTTTCATAAGAAAGCGAAGCTGTGAAGTTTAAGACATGAATTCAATGAGAACGGACAATAGGCTGAGACTTAGTTATTAGCTGAATATTCTAGTTTATTTTAGTAATTCTGAGCGGGAGGACAAATATGCTTAAGTGTTAGACCGAGGTTCAAAACAGGACTTGATTTGAATTTATTGTGCAGGTGAATTTACTTATTACAGAACTGCCGTGCACAAGCAATGGGAGGGACGAGTTTCTAATTAGTTAACTAGAAATGCCAGAATAATATCAGTATTCATCACCATTTCCTACACAGCAGCTCTTGTTCTGCGGGAGGGCCTTCTAGGCGTTGGAGCGCAGCCTCTTGAGTAGCTCACACCATCCGCATGACAGATTCTGGGCAAGTTTGTTGTCAGGTTGAAACCTGGACAGCAGTCTCAGCAGCCGCAGTTCCAGGGAACTGCTGGATATGCTTCTCAGAGAGGGATTGCGCTCCCACATAAGTATCAGCCTACTTCTGCTTGAAATGTAACAAACTTGTTTAGTGTAGGTGGAATGAATCAGTGATGGCGTGTGGCTCTGCATCTGGTTATGTCTGTGATGGTTGTTGCTTGTACTAGATTGTGGGCGAGTTGGCATTCAAGGTTTGTGCCATGGGCATTGGTTCCAAGTTAGAGTTTCTATGGTGCGGTGTGTAGTTACTGGTGAGCAATATGCTTTCAGGTTGGTGGTTGTCTAGTGAAGCGACAACGTGCGCCTGACACACCATCTCCAGTCATTCACCTGCATTCCACCAATGTAATGTACGCCATCATTATGCCCAGGCAATCTTCCCATTGGCTATGTACATTTCAGCCAAAACTGGGACAAGTCTCTACAAGAAAAGGATAGAATGGACACAATCATGATTTAGGAAATAGGCAATATACAACCTGGCGCGTGACGCACAGATACAGATCTCAATCGTAAGCCTCCGTGCAACAAAAAAACTCAGGGTGCAGACTTCAAAGAGGAAACTGCGCTGAGCTA
>NC_133772.1:138639548-138642254 GCF_003597395.2 Chelonoidis abingdonii | reverse complement strand
AATTGGCAAGCCATTCACAGTCTTTGTTTAGTCCAGAGCTGATGGTGTCAAATTTGCAGATGAACTGAAGCTCAGCAGTTTCTCTTTGAAGTCTGGTCCTGAAGTTGGAAGAGGAGCTGTAATGCTCATTTTCTATTACCAAATACCTGGCCAAGTCTCATGGCTGTACTTGATCCTTTATCTCAATCTCTATGCAGCCTCTGATACCATCTATCACTATCCTCCTCAACTTACCTCTTGAGCAAATGACTTATTCTAATTTCCTCTGAGTGCGAGTTGGATTGACTCGAATCACCAATTTTAATCACAATTTAAGTCAGTAAGCAGCATACCCTTGATTTAAATCATCAATTTTTAATTGTTTTGCAACTATTTTTTTCTTTCTTTTTCCTAAAGAAAGGTTGATTCTCATTGGTTGGTAACCATTTAAAATATTGATTTGAACCTGAATATAGCCTCTAAATTTGGTGCTTCTCTTTGTTAAGCAAGGGATAGATAATACCTATACCCACTTAGTTAAGTAATTCTATAGCTTAACTTTCACTTATTCATATTCATTTTACATTTTTATTATGTTCAAAAATGGTAAATGATGCATTTATTTACTAGATTTACCTTGTGATTGGTGTTCATCTATCTGGAAATTCAAATTAAAATGAACAAAGTGCATTCTAATTTTAAATAAAACTAGTTTTAATATGCTAAATATGTAAAATTTATCAGTGTTTTGCATTTAAAACTGATTATGAAACTGCTATTGTGTAGTTAATAATTGAACTACCTTTAGAACTAGTAGATCTCATTTTCCCAGCTAGTTTTTAATTCATAAATTAGAAAAAGAAAACAAGCTTTTCTGCTTTTTCAATTCCCAATTGGTTTCTTAACTTTGAATAAACTGGTCACTGAACTAAACCACTTGAATAAACTGAAATTAAATGTTCTCACTGCACCTGCTGTTGTCAAAAGCTGGTTTAACACTACAACAAATTAAGAAACTGGAACTAAAAACAGTGACCTCTACGAGGTCAGTGATCTGAAGTTCTTTAAAACTTGGCAACAAAAATGTAATCCTTATAATTTAATTTAAATGATACCTTAACATAAGTTGCCAATTTTAAATAGGCTTTTTTAAAAAAAAGTTTTAAAATTAAAAATCAGATTTTAAAAAATAGAGTGGGTAAAGCTCAGGCTGTTTAAACTAATTGTAAATAAAACTTAGACTGGCACAAACTGGAAGTTTTAAGCTAAAAGCACTGACAAGTGGCTTTCCCATTTCCTGTTTAGATTACACTGTTGCTATAGCAATAGACAAAGGAGGAGTTAAGATGACACATTTAAAACTGGGATTGCTGGATGATAGTTGAGTAACTTTGGTGGCATGATGACTCGCTTCCTGGAGGTTGTTTTTCTGTTGGGTGTAACTGAACAACTGTTTCAGGATGGAAAGATTAGTTTGCAGACGGAATGAGCTTCTCCAGTATGAATGCTGAGACCAGCTACTTACAGGTCTCATCCATCACATCCCTGAGCCATCCATTTCCTGACCAGTCTGCTGTAGAGAGAATGGACATAGGAGACGGAAGTGTTGAGAGTCTCTGGGTTAGGGTAAAAGGGGTGAAAAAACAAGGGTGATGTCGTGCTAGGAGTCTACTACAGGCCACCTAACCAGGGGGAAGAGGTGGATGAGGTTTTTTTTAAACAACTAAAAAAATCATCCAAAGCCCAAGATTTGGTGGTGATAGGGGACTTCGACTATTCAGATATATGTTGGGAAAATAATACCGCGGGGCACAAACTATCTGTAGTGGGACGGACTGCCCCACTCCCTGGGAGGATAGGCTGTGGCAGGCCACGGAGCCTCCACAGCCCAGGAGCCAATCAGGGTCCAGATTGGAGGGAACCAATCAGGGCCAGGCTCACCCATATATAAAGGCTGCCCAGAGCAGGAGTGGTCAGTCTGTCCCAGGCCTTCGACAGGGGAAGGTCAGTCTCCAAGGGAGGAGACTGGCACCGTGGACAACACAGTGCTGGCCAGGCTCCAGGAGGCTAGGGAGCTTGAGGCCATAACCTGCCAGGCTGTAGGCCCTGAAAGGAAGGGCCTAGCGGGTGCAAGGGGCCATATGGAAAGCGGCCCAAGAAAGCAGACAGACGACGGGAGAGAAGGAGGACAGCGAGGCTGCTACCAGAGGGTCCCTGGGCCGGGACCCAGAGAAGAGGGCAGGCCGGGGTCCCCGCTTCACTCCTGGCAGCACACCCAGCCATTTGCTGTGAGGAGCGGCCATTAGACTATGCCAGATCCCTGACAAGAGGAATTGGACTCAGAGGGTGTTTGGACACAGTGGCTGGAGTATAGAACTGCTGATCACTGACCCCCCAGAAGGGGGTCCAGATGGACTAAGGGACACTGCCGGAGGGCAGTGGCCTTGAAGAGGACGCCGCCAAGCAGGGAGCAACGTGGGTCCAGCGACAGCAGCGGAGAGCAGAGGGCAGAACAACGGACAGGATATTACCAGGAGGGGGTGCTCCACTGGAACTGAGCTAATTCCCAAAATCACCGGCAGGAGGTGACGCGGGTGGTGAGTCCCAACCTGTTACACTATCCAATAAGTTCCTGGACTGCATTGCAGACAACTTTTTATTTCAGAAGGTTGAAAAAGCTACTGGGGGGAAGCTGTTCTAGACTTGATTTTAACAAATAGGGAGGAA
>NC_133772.1:138631188-138637757 GCF_003597395.2 Chelonoidis abingdonii | reverse complement strand
GATCTATGAAGGAAGGCTGAAAGAATTGGGTTTATTTAGTTTGGAAAAGAGAAGACTGAAAGGGGAGATGATAGCAGTTTTCAGGTATCTAAAAGGGTGTCATCAGGAGGAGGGAGAAAACTTGTTCACCTTAGCCTCTAATGCTAGAATAAGAAGGAATGGACTTAAACTTCAGCAAAGGAGATTTAGGTTGAACATTAGGAAAAAGTTCCTAACCGTCAGGATAGTTAAATACTGGAATAAATTGCCTAGGGAGGTTGTGGAATCTCCGTCTCTGGAGATATTTAAGATAAATGTCTATCAGGGATGGTCTAGACAGTATTTGGTCCTGCTACGAGGGCAGGGGACTGGACTCGATGACCTCTCGAGGTCCCTTCCAGTCCTAGAGTCTATGAGTCTATGAGCTGACATCACCACCTCCCTCTGATTCAGCTCTCTGTATCTGGGATGAGGAGCTGAAATTCATGCTAGTGAATCTTGTCTACCCTTCCAGTGGGTCTCTTTATTTTCCCTCTCTCCCAACCTCACTTCTGTTTGCCATCTAAGCATCAGGCTTGCCTTTGCCTGCTAAATATGATTTTCCAACCATGCTGTCATGGAAAAGTCCAGGTGCACATAGTGCTTTTAGCCTGGTAATTGAATTTGCCAGTCCTTGCAAAGGCTTGGGTGGAAAGCTGTGCCCTTAACTTCTCATCAGCTCTGAAGTCAATGGAAGTGTCCACACACTGCAAAATGGAGCATCTCCTCTTGTTTTGTGAATTTCGCCTTTAATTTCCTCTTGTGTCCATGAAACCCAGTGCCTCAGTCACCATGTCTAACTCTTGATTTGCCAGAAAGTTCAGGTTGAACAAGTCTCTTCACTTTTTCCAAACTTCCAGCAAACTGAAAAACCAGTTATTTGCCCAGTTCTGTTCCCTGTCAATCATGTAGCTGATTCACTGCAGTGTTTGATGCTAGCTGGAGTTTCCCATGGGCTGATGGTTCCATATCCAGGTGAATTACATTGCTGTAGTACAGATGGACAGTGACAAAGGGGTGGGGGAGATGTCATTATCATCCACCAGCAGAACAGAGATAGTAGCAGTTTGTAAGAGCCCAGCATCAGCAAGGAACCAGGAGCATCCTTAACTGGTGACTGACAACAGGTCAATTCAGTGTGCATAGCCAACCAAAGGGGACAAGAAAATAGATGCAAGCTCTGCAAAGTACAATGAGTAGAACATCATAACAATGTTCTCATGATACCCTACTCTACAATAATGCTCATGTACACTGCAGTGCACACACAACTTGTAGTAAGAGGAAAATGCCATGCTTAATTTCACTGTCTAGAAAATCTAGACTGACTGCAAGGAATAGTGCATACAGAAAGATTTGATGCTTGTGTAGAAATGTGAATTTACTTCCTGTTAAATATCTCTGTAAGTGAAATTGTTTTTTTTTTTTCCTGTTAATGGCAAAATAAGTTGTCGTTGTTTTATTAAATGTTTGTGATGTAGCTCCAGGCCTCAACACCAACCTGAGATCTGCTGTTTCCAGTCTCCAGGAATTTCTGTATATCTTCAAACAAAGCTATAGAACTACATTGCTTTATGTTATCCAGACTTACTATAAAGAAATCTGATGCAGTCATGGTATTTGATAAATAATAGAGCTGGTAGAAAATCGTTAACAAAGACCTTTTTTTAAAAAAAAGAACAAACAACTAATTGTCAGCATTGTCCAGCTTTTCAGTAAATATCTACAACATTTTTTTAAAATCTTCAGTTAAAACTTAACCAACTATCTTATTCCACTCTGTATAGAACACTGAAGCTGTCCACTTTGTTGTCAGGTTAAATGTTTATCTTCTTGGCAAATTCTGCTTATTCATTTGGCAGCAGCTGTCCAAAGGGCTGGGCCAAAAGACTTGCAGAATCTGACAGATGGCTACAGAGTAACAAGCTAGTCCAGTAATTAAGCAATGCCCCAAACTATTAGCATGTAATAGCCACTGCAATGAAACACCATGAAACAAGATTGGCAGGACTGAAGGGAGCCAGATTAATATAGTGGAAATGAAAGAGAACTGTAATATTTCCCACTGGGCTCTGCTACTTCTAGGGTGTAGGATGCTCTATTCTCATGCAGATTTCTCTCTGACTCACTTTCTGCAATAATCTTGGGAATTGTACTCTACAACTGTCTTCAGTAGTTGAATGAAGGGTCCCAGAAATGTGTCTGAGCGCTAAATTCCAAGGCACGGACACTGAACGCTGAGAATTTGTGCTAGAGAAACACTAACTCTGATATCACTACTGCCCCCTTTGTACAAGGTGCAGGAGGTACTTCTGACCACTTGCAATGCTGCACAACAGACAGCAACTAGGAAGAAGGGTGAATGTATTTGCATTAGGTATGGTAAACATTGCATGTAAGTTTAGCAGCTGTAGGATAAATTGATAAACCAAAAGAACCATCCTTATAGTATGCCATCAAACTTTTCCCTAGCACTTTCCTCTCTCCTCTAATTCATCCACCTCTCTCTTACCCCATACTGCACCTATTCTTCTGGTAGCTGAGCACCAGCCTTTGGGATACAGAGGGTGGGACTTGGGATGATGATTCCATTAGCTGCTTGTAAAACTAAGACATTGACTCTTTAGTGTGGCTGTTTCCAGATTGAAGCAACACTGTCCTAGAAGGTGCACCGGCATATAAAACACACTCCTCCTACAATGAATTTACCAAGAGGATGGGGGAGATGCGAGGGATAAATGGTGGTAGCCCAGTGTGCTGGGTGCTGTTGGGTCTCATGCTTTGTTAGCTCTCACATTCCAAAGGGTGAATTATTTCTAGCTGTCCCTCCAGCAAGCCATCGACAGCCTGGTTTTCTTCCTTAATGCTAAATTACGCCAGCACAGTGCATAGTTTGCAGAGAAAGGGGAGACCCAGCAATTGCACAGCTGTCTCTAACCTCTTAACAAAGGAAAACACAACTTTCCCCATTGTGATGTCATTCCATATTCTTATGAAAATATGCTTACGATATGAATGACATAACTGAGATACTTTATGCCAGATAGCTCATGTGAGAGATCATTGGAAAGGTTATGGTTTACTGAATGTGATTGTCCAATTTGTATGCCTGTATCATTTCTGTATCTATATTTCAACTGTTACTTTGGGTGACGCCTCCGCTAACACTTCAGGTACAACAGTGAAAAAGTCCAACACTGCTGATGGCCTATCAGCAGGAGACAATGGACTGTAAAAGAGCTTAATCTTCCTGTGAACCTGTGGGTCAGCCTGTGAAGAATGGCCTCAGGGACCTTACAGAGTCAGGTGGTCTTGTCACCTGATACTAAACCAGCACCTGAGACTTCTTGTAACTTTCCACTGTAAGGGGGATGGGGGATCAAACTAGGAAACAAAGGACTCCCACCTTATGGAAATGCTATTTCAGGGTGGGGAGTGAGCTAATCCTGGTCATCAGTTCTCCCCGGCTACCCCACCCGAGATGACTGCTGGAAACAACTAAGACTGAACTGGGGGAAGAACTGAACCCAGGCAGGAAGGGCGTCTGGCCTGTGAAGTGGATTATTAGAACCACACTTATGGTGACAACTTGCATGTAACCATTTCTTTAGTGTAGTGAGCTTAACTTGTGTGCTCTGTTTTTTTATTTTTTCAGTAATCTGCCTTATTCTGTCTGCTACCTCCTTAACTACTTAAAATACACCGGCTATAGTTAATACATTTATTCTGGTTTACAGTATAACCCAGTTTATGTGATTTCTAACTGGGTGGTGAGAAGTTGTGTACACCCTCTTCCACACTGAGGGTAGAAGAGAATTTCATATCATTTGGGGCTTGTACTCCAAGGGGGTGTGTGGACATCTGGGTGCTGTGGCAAGTCCCTTAAACTGAGTCTTCTCAGAGCAGCTCTCTATCTCTCTTTCCAGCCTGTGTGCTTGGCTGGAAAAGGCTAGGAGCCTAAGTCGGCCTGGCAGAATAGTCTGACTCAGTGCCATCCCAGCACACCAGGTGACATCCAAAGGGCTCCAACCTGTCACACCCATCATGCCAGAGCCCTCCCTCAGCACTCAAACCCCTTGATGGCTGTCCCTGCCCCGCACAGTTCTCGGAGTGCTTCCCCAATGGCAACAGCAAGCAGCACACTCTGGCATCATGAGGAGACCATTGCAGCTGATGGAGAGTTTACAGTCAGCCTCACTGAAGGCCAAGGATTGGAGAGCAGGTTGTCGGGCATCTTACTCTAGCCTTCCCCCTCCTCAGTTTTCAGGCCCTGGCTTGAGGGGGCAGAGTAAGCAGGGGGTTATAGATAGTGGAGGATGGAGAAGTCTGAGACTGCACCATCTGTGCTCCGCTCACCTGCTGAGCAGATCAGCTAGGCAAGAACAGCTCCTCCCACTGGGGGGTCCCTATCCTGCTGGGCAGACTGGAGGCTTCCACCTGGGGCAGGAATGGCCACTGGGGATCAGCCCCGAGTATAGTGTGCAGTATGCCAAAGAGGTGCTGGACATGCTCAAGCAGGGTCCTGAGGCTTCCACCCCCTCCCTACACTTTGACAGCACATCTGTAGCTTGTGGTACCAAGAGCATCACAGCGTGGGGCTAGGATGGACCCTGCCGAGCAACTCCTGCGCCTCCTTCCCTTCACCCCAATGAGATGCCAGCTCAGAAGCTGGGGAGTTTAGGGAGGGGAGAATGAGGGGTGTCTGAGAAAGGGGGATGTTACAGAGAGGGTGAAGAGATGTGCTTTGAGGACGATATAAGAGAAACTATACTGGGGATGGGGGGCTCCAAGCCTGGGAAGGCTGTGGTAGATAGGGGGGCTGTTCTTAGACTTTGCTGGCAAGGCAGGGTGTATGTACAAATTAAGGTTTCAAATTCATGTGCTCAAAACTTAGGAAATGGCAAAATGAAGGGTTGCTGGGGCACAATCACAGTGGTCCATTCTGGCCCTGTATTCTTTGAAAACTGGCTGAGACTGTGATGAGACAAGACTTAGGGTATGGCTACACTTGGAATTTCAAAGCGCTGCCGCGCCAGCACTGCGGGAGCACTGCCGCGGCAGCACTTTGAAGTGTGAGTGTAGTCGGAGCGGCAGCGCTGGGAGAGCTCTCCCAGTGCTGCATGTAAACCACATCCTTTACGGGTGTAGCGTGCAGCGCTGGGAGCCGCGCTCCCAGCGCTGCCGCTCTGATTATACTGAGGCTTTACAGTGCTGTATCTTGCAGCGCTCAGGGGTTTTTTTTCACACCCCTGAGCGCGAAAGTTGCAGTGCTGTAAAGTGTGAGTGTAGCCATACCCTTAGTCCTGCCATGAGGCAGGGGATAGTCTAGATGACCTCTCAAGGTCCCTTCCAGTCCTGTGATTCTAAGACTCGAACCTGGCCATCAGCTAGCAACCCCAGGGACATGGGGTGGGAGTCTGCAGCCCTGGACCTGAGCTTGCTCAGTGAAGACAGGTTCATTGGGGGATTTTGCTGTAAAGGTCCAAGTCGCTGCTAATCATGTGTGCTCTGCAGGGTTTAAGCTTATAATTTGACCAAATTTAGAGGCCTTTTAATGGGAAATGGAAAAGGCACCTCCTTCCCAAATTCCCAGTCCCTGATCCAAGGCATGGGGGTGAGATCTTCTCAGAGAAGAAAAGTGCCAGAATTGCTTTAGGGTGGGGGCCAATGGGGTAGGGTGGGGAAACAACGTGTTTTTCTCTAACCTCCGTTCTCAGAAACTGTTGAACCATCTTGGCTGAGATCATCCCCAAAACATTCCACCTGAGCCAGAGACCACGGCAGCCTGCATGGGAAAATATCAGCCCATGCAGCCAGTGACCAACACTGAGTCTTAGAACTTGTGTGCAGTGCTGGGGAGCTTTAACAATAGGAGAAGCTTGCAGTGACTGACTGTGGCTGTCACTCCTAGTGGTTAGAGCCAGAGTTTTGCCTAGTGGTTGGAGCCAAGAATCACAATCAAAGGTACCAAACCAAGGCTCAGAGGGAAGGTGGAAAAGCAGGGAGCTAGCATAGGGCAGCACAACAGGATGGGAGAGAAGATGGGAGAGCAGGAGCAGGCACTGGAGGCAGTCCAGTGGGGCAGGAGTCAGATAAGCAGGAGGGGGTCCATAGTCACACCCAGCCAGGGATTCCTCTAGCTGCTCAGGCAACTTATACAAAGTCCCTCAGCCAATCAGGGGGCTGGATGTTCCCCTAATTGGCAGCTTTGGGGACATGGTTCTCTGTGAACTAATCTTCCTGGTTACTCAGGTGAGCTGCTGGGTGGTGGTCGTGGCCTAGCCACTGCCTGTGGGCCCAAGTTCAAGGCCTGTGAGCCCTCTGAGCTCTCTAACTCAGATGCTGTATAGAGAAGTATGGGGTATGGAATGGCTGTATATGGAAGTATTAGGGGTATGGAAAGGCTTCTGTGTGAAGAGTGAGTAATAAGACTGGGACTTTTCAGCTTGGAAAAGAGGAGACTAATGTGGGAGATATGATTGAGGTCTGTAACATCTTGACTGGTGTGGAGAAAGTAGATAAGGAAGTGTTGTTTACTCCTTCTCATAACA
>NC_133772.1:138626708-138631088 GCF_003597395.2 Chelonoidis abingdonii | reverse complement strand
GGAGGAGCTGACTCAGACTGTGGGTTCCACAAGAGGGGAAGATCACTGAGGTGAACAAATCCGCCAATAAGCGCAGGACCCACCAAGGTAGAGGAGGAACTTTGTCACAGCATGGATTGCTTGATGATTCCCTGTTCTGTTCATTCCCTGTGGGGCACCTGGCACTGGTCACTGTCAGAAGACAGGAGGATACTGGGCTAGATGGACCTTTGGCCTAACCCAGTAGGGTTGTTCTTATCTTCTTATGAAGTGAATCATTGTTATTCCAGCTCTGATTTGATTTTATTGTAGTTTGTGTGTTTGCTACAAAACACAGCATTTTTTTCCCCAATTGATGGCTGGCAATTACAGTATCTAGACACTTCTCTGTGTGCTTGTAGTGGAGTTTTTTTCGTTTTACTCATTCTTGTGTAAAAAAACATGAGTTTTAATGTTCCATTGTGGGTGTCTGTGACATGGTGACAAATGTCTTTGAAAATGTGCTGTGTTTAAAACATGACATTCATGTTTGTTGTACCTAATGAGCCATATGAAGAAATCCAAGCCCCAGTGAAGCCTCCAACGATTCTTTTTTCATTTAAAGAAACTGCAAAATATACTTATTCATACATTTTTTCAAGGAATTCCACTCCTCCAGGGCAGAAAGGCACAATACATATCTCTTTGGAATGTGGCAAATGGCTATAGGTGAAACTTGTTTAATTTATGTCAGACTAGTATAGTACTTTGCCCTGGTGCTACTTCACAAAACGTGTAAACATGCTTAGCTGGTCAAATTCTTCCACTCTCACCATGAGCTCTCTACCTGGTTAGTCACTGCAGTTTTCTTCACGGAAACCAACCTGTTGGATCACCCTTCTGCTTTGTGTGTAAAATCTGTTAAAATAGCTCCTCCCTCTGTCTTTGTTCTGGGGTGACCTCCACCTGACAGGATGGCTTGTGCAAGGTCCTTGGCCCTTAGCAGTCACACAATTGCAGGCAAGCCAACACTGGGGTCTCAGCATTTACAGCCTATTGCTGAGGTGGCTTCTACTCTGGTCCTGCATAGGCCCATCTAGTGAGCATGCTCAGGGTGGGCAGAGGAAAGCACAGGGAATGGATGAGCTATTTCCTTGACCCCAAGTGAGGTGGGTTTTCTCTGTGCATGTCACTTTTACAAAGCCTAATTACTCTGGCTTCATGGAGCTAAGAGAGTTTCCTACAGACTTCTGAAGCAGCTTCCCTTGCATGGTTTCCCTTTCCTGTTAGTTAAGTTAATTCAGTTTTAAGCAAAGAGGATTGGGGGACAGCACTGCTCTCCGGTATCCGCTGCTCCATTTGGAAACCAAAGCACAGCTAGCAGTGTTGACTTATAAACGTTGTTAAAAAATAAAAACACTAATACTTATGTTGCAATCAAGGTCTTTATTGATTGGCACCTGGAGTTGTGGTTGTGTCTTATTTTGTCAGCTTTCTCCACAATGGCTCCTCTTGTCCTAAGATCGTCCAGTCGGCTGTATGCATCTTTGATATACAAAACAGCACCTCCTCCCCTTTCCCCTGCCTGTCCTCCCTGAACCAGCTGTACCCATCTCTACCAATATGACCTGTGACATTGCACTCCACATGGTTTATGCAAATATGCCTATGAGTGCAAATATAATGTAACTGGAGTATGCTTTATGCAAAAGGTCTCTTGTAAGGTTTCGTTATAGAGCTTTTAAGTGACTGAGTTGTTCAACCTATTTGTATGTATGTATCATTCTTGTGTCTGAAGCTAGAAATATGAAATGTAACTCTGAGGGCCTATTGTAATTACGCAAAGTGTGGGCCATTAATGGTGGCTTGGAATCTTGATGGCCCCATTGACTAGGACAATTGGTTGTGTATGGCTCAGTTTACTTGCAAACCTTCCTGGGTACATGCAGACCAGCTCTGGAAGAATGAAGGCTGGGGTCTCACAGGACATTTGACCATGTCACATGATAGTGCAATCCATCTTAAACCTGGTTCTTTTCCATTTAGAAGGAGGGGTGGGGATTCAGATATACAAAGGATTCCTGCCGTGGACCAAAGTTATAAAAGGGGGTGGAGCAGAACAAGGGGACATCTGGTCATGAGAAATCCCCTAGTTACCACCTGATCTGTAACTAACAAGGTTTGTACCAGGGGAAAGGATTGGCCTCAGACTAGGAAGGAGTCTAGTCTGTGAAAGCAGCAGAGAATCCTGTGGCACGTTATAGACTAACAGACGTTTTGGAGCATGAGCTTTCGTGGGTGAATAGAGGAACATCTCTGAGGGTGAGATTTACCTGTATTCAGTTTCTTAATGTATTAGGCTTAAACTTGCATGTTTTGTTTTATTTTACTTGGTAACATACTTTGTTCTGTCTGCTATTTCTTGAAACCACTTGAATCCTACTTTTTATACTTCATAAAATCACTTTTGTTTATTAACAAACCCAGAGTAAGTGATTAATACCTGGGGGAGCAAAGAGCTGTGCATATCTCTGTATCAGTGTTATAGAGGGTGGACAATTCATGAATTTACCCTGCATCAGCTTTATACAGAGTAAAATGGATTTATTTGGTGTTTGGATCCCATTGGGAACTGGGTGTCTGGGTGCTGGAAATAAGTAACCTGCTGAGTGGTTTTCAGTTAAAGCCTGCAGCTTTGGGGGCATGGTTCAGACCTGGGTCTGTGTTGCAGCAGACTAGCATGTCTGACTCAACAAGGTAGGGTTCTGGAGTCCCAAGCCATCATGGAAAACTGGCTCAGAGGTAATTTCAGCACATCAGGAGACAGTCCCAAGAGGGTCTCTGTGACCGAACCCATCACATACCTGTCATGAAAATTATCCGACCAAATCCTTCTCATACTTATGGTATTAATGTATGGACAACCAAGATGTTTGTTAGCTTCACTCTCTCTCCCCTTCTTGTGTATTCTTTGTCCCTATTGCAATTACCCATGGTCTCTGCCCCCAGATTCTGATCCTTCACCCAGGGCTCCATGCTTTCGATTTAACTGTGGATTTTTGTCTCCTGTCCCTGTTGAACCTAGTTTTAAAGCCCACCTCACTAGGTTAGCTAGTCTGTATCCAAAGATGCTTTTCCCCTTCCTTCGCAGATCGATCTCATCTCTGCTCACAGTCCTTCTCAGAACAGCATCCCATTAAGAATTAATGTTTAAATTTTCTACAGGTAACAGTACCCAGATTATCAGGCCTTGTTTGCTTAGCTCTAAAACATTCTAGATACAAAAAGCTCAAAATGATGTTTTAAATTCCAGTCAGGTTTCTAGCCTTCATTTGATTAACATATTCTGGAGGTGGACGTAAACTGAAATACAGATACAAGAGACACATTCGCCTTTGGGTCAGGGAATTCATAATTTTTACACCCTTTGCATTACCTAAATGAATAGGTAATTACATGTCCAAATGAGTCATATAAAATCTATTATATTAAAAACACAACTTTTTTTGTACAACTCGTCCTTTTAACCCTGGTGGTGATGGCAGCTTTATCCTGACATCTTGATTGAAAATGAATATACCACTTAATGAACATCTACTCTCTCTAATAAATATATATATATACACAACCTCTAATTTACTGTAAATGAACTTTATGTATGAAAATCTATGCTTTACAGTGCTTGCAGCACAGCTGCACCTGCCATGGATTCTGCCTGGAGTCATGGTGCTCAGCCTCTGTGAAGGCCTTATATAAATCACCACTTTTCAGAGGTGCTGAGAAAAAAGTTACATATTGCATAATAAAACAAATGGTGTATAAATAGTTCTGTGTTCTTCATGAGAAACCATGCTAGCAGGCGATAACTGTACTGTGCTTTGAAGAGTGCCTGAAAGCTATTTTAATCATTTCTCCATTTTCATTGGCAATCAAATAAGGCAGGAATATGCTGAAGGTGTTCATGTTCATTGCTCCAACTCGGGAACCCTGGCCATCAGGCTTATTGAATTTAATACTGTGGAAAATACATGCACCTATGTTGTCTACAAAACTTTCCATATGGGGCAGACTATGAGTTCAAATAGGGCTGGAGAAAATGCTTCTTGTTTCACTGCTGCAGGAAAACTGTAAAGCCTTAGAGCTGTGATCTTGAAATGCATCCACCCAACTTCTATGCTGAAATCTCAGTGGGGATTGTGGGGAGGAGTGCTCAGAGTGCAGGGCCCAAGAAAGGAGGTGGTAATTAGAGCTGATTGAAATGTTCTGACAGTTGTTTCCACTGGAAAATGCTGATTTGACTGAATCAAAACTTAGTTTTAATGAACAGTCATGGGATAAGAGGGAAGATCCTCTCATGGTTTGGTAACTGGTTAAAAGATAGGAAACAAAGGGTAGGAATAAACTGTCAGTTTTCAAAATGGA
>NC_133772.1:138623372-138626683 GCF_003597395.2 Chelonoidis abingdonii | reverse complement strand
GCTCCTAGTTCTTGTTTATGAGAGGGTAAATACACTTTCACTTTTTACCTTCTCCACACCATCATTGATTTTATATGCCTCTTTCATATCCCCGTAGTGTATCTTCAAATGAAGTCCCGTCTATAACCTTCATACAGGCCATTCCATACCCCTACTATTTTTGATGCCCTTTTCTGAATTTTTTTCCATTCCAATTCTTTTTTGAATGGACAACTTACATCTGCACACAGTATTCAAGATGTGGGTGTACCATGGATTTATGGAGAGGAAGTATGATATTTCATGTCCTTACTACCCTTTCTTAATGAGTTTCCACATTCGATAGCTTTTTTGACTGCCACTGGCACATTGAGTGGATGTTTTCAGGAACTATCCACAATGACTCAAGATCTCCTTCTGAGTGTAACAGACTAATGTGACCCCAATCATTTCATATGTATAGTTGGGTTAGCGAGGCATACTTGCAATTTATCAACATTGAATTTCATCTGCCTATTTCTTGGCCCAGTCATCAGTTTGAAGAGATCCTTTTGTAGCCCACAGTCTGCCGGGCTTAGCTATTTGAGTAGTTTGTTCTCGAAAATTTGCTAGCTATCATGTTTACCCCTTTTCCAGATCTTTATCAATATGTTGAATAGGACTGGTCCCAGTACCAGACCTCCTAGGGGACCACCACTTTATTTACGTCTCGAGACGTAAATAAAGTGGTGGTCCCCTAGGAGGTCATGTTACTGGGACCAGTCCTATTCAACATATTGTAAAGGATCTGCGAAAAGGGTAAACAGTGATAGCTAGCAATTTTCAGAGAACAAACTACTCAAACTAGCTAAGCCCCAGGCAGACTGTGAGAGCTACAAAGGATCTCTAAACTGGATGACTGGGCAAGAAAACGGCCAGATGAAATTCAATGTTGATAAATGCAAGTTGCACATCGGGACTACCAACTATACATATGAAATGATGTGGGGTCTCATTAGCTGTTACACATCAGAAGGAGATCTTGATCATTGTGGATAGTTCTCTGAAACATCCACTCAATGTTGCAGTGGCAGTCAAAAAAGCTAATCAGAATGTGGACTCATTAGAAGGGAGATAAGACAGAAATATCATACTTCCTCTCCATAAATCCAATGGTACACCCACATCTTGAATACTGTGTGCGATGTTAGTTTCCATTCAAAAAGAGTAATTGGAATGGAAAAAAATTCAGAAAAGGGCATCAAAAATAGTAGGGGTATGAATGGCTTCTGTATGAAGGTTATAAGCTGGGACTTTCATGAAGATACAACCTACGGGGAGTATGAAAGAGGCTATATAAAATCAATGATGGTGTGGAGAAAGGTAAAAAGTAAGTGTATTTACCCCTCATAAACAAGAAACTAGGAGCGGAAAACGTAATCCCAACTATACATATGAAATGATGGGGTCTAAATTAGCTGTTACCACTCAAGAAGGAGATCTTGGAGTCATTGTGGATAGTTCTCTGAAAACATCCACTCAATGTGCAGTGGCAGTCAAAAAAGCTAACAGAATGTTGGACATCATTAAGAAAGGGGTAGATAAGACAGAAAATATCATACTTCCTCTCCATAAATCCATGGTACACCCACATCTTGAATACTGTGTGCAGATGTAGTTGCTCCATTTCAAAAAAGATATATTGGAATTGGAAAAAATTCAGAAAAGGGCATCAAAAATTATTAGGGGTATGGAATGGCTTCTGTATGAGAAGAGATTAATAAGACTGGGACTTTTCATTTTGAAAAAGATACAACTACGGAGGGATATGAAAGAGGTCTATAAAATCATGACTGGTGTGGAGAAAGTAAATAAGGAAGTGTTATTTACTCCCTCTCATAAAACAAGAACTAGGAGCCAATGAAGTTAATAGGCAGCAGATTTAAAACAAACAAAAGGAAGTATTTTTCACACAACACACAGTGAACCTGTAGAACTCTTTGCCAGTGAATATTGTGAAGGCCAAGAACATGATAGGGTTCAAAAAAGAACTAGATAAGTTAACGGAGGATAGGTCCATCAATGGCTATTAGCCAGGATGGGCAAGGATGGTGTCCCTAGGCTCTGTTTGCCAAAAGCTGGGAATGAGCGACAGGGGATGGATCACTTGATTACCTGTTCTGTTCATTCCCTCTGGGACACCTGGCACTGCCCACTGTTGAGAGACAGGATACTGGGCTAGATGGATGGACCTTTGGTCTGAGCAAATGTGGCCATTCTTATGTTTCACTTCAATAAAGTCAAATTTCTTTGACTCATGTTACGTTATTAATTTAACTTAAGGTCACAACATTGTGTCTTATCAAAATATTTTAGTTTGAGATAATTTTAATGTTTCAGAACCAATATTTTGCAAATTTTCAGTGGTAAATGTCCACATTCCGACTTTGTGTTTGATTCAGAACAAGTACCAATTTCCGAATATTGGAGCTTCCCAGGGCATGAAAATTCAGTTTTCCAGCCAGCTTCATTTGTATTATCAATCAAAAGTATTTCACTAGGAGGGTGGTGAAGCCCTGGAATGGATTACTTAGGGAGGTGGTGGAATCTCCATCCATAAATGTTTTTAAGGTCAGGCTTGACAAAGCCCTGGCTGAGATGATTTAGGGATGAACCCTATATGAGTAAACTCATAAATTGTTCACCCTCTATAACACTGATAGAGAGAGATGCACTGCTGTCCCCCCGCTCCCTCCAGGTATTAATGCATACTCTGAGTTAACTAATAGGTAAAAAAGTGATTTTATTAAATACAGAAAGTAGGATTTAAGTGGTTCCAAGTAATAACAGACAGAACAAAGTGAATTACCAAGCAAAATAAACAAAATATTTAAGTCTAAGCCTAATACAGTAGAAAATCTCACACTCGGAGATGTTTCCATGAGCTTCTTTCACAGACTGGACACCTTCCTATTCTGGGCACAATCCTTTCCCCTGGTTGTCATAAACAGATAGTTAAGGGTTAATGTCTCTTTTACCTGTAAAGGGTTAAGAAGCTCAGTAAACCTGACTGACACCTGACCAGAGGACCAATGGGGGGACAAAATACTTTCAAATCTTGGTGGAGGGAAGTCTTTGTTTGTGCTGTTTTGTTTTGTTCGTTGTTCGCTCTTGGGGCTAAGAGGTACCAGACGTGCACCCTAGGTTTCTCCAATCTTTTTGAAACAGTCTCTCATGTTCAAAATAGTAATTACTAGCTAGAAAAGGTGGATTAGTCTTATGTTTGTTTTCTTAACTTGTGAATGTGTATTTTGCTGGAAGGATTTTACCTCTGTTTACTGTACTTTGAACCT
>NC_133772.1:138590525-138600399 GCF_003597395.2 Chelonoidis abingdonii | reverse complement strand
GCCTGTCCTCCCTGAACCAGCTGTACCCATCTCTACCAATATGACCTGTGACATTGCACTCCACATGGTTTATGCAAATATGCCTATGAGTGCAAATATAATGTAACTGGAGTATGCTTTATGCAAAAGGTCTCTTGTAAGGTTTCGTTATAGAGCTTTTAAGTGACTGAGTTGTTCAACCTATTTGTATGTATGTATCATTCTTGTGTCTGAAGCTAGAAATATGAAATGTAACTCTGAGGGCCTATTGTAATTACGCAAAGTGTGGGCCATTAATGGTGGCTTGGAATCTTGATGGCCCCATTGACTAGGACAATTGGTTGTGTATGGCTCAGTTTACTTGCAAACCTTCCTGGGTACATGCAGACCAGCTCTGGAAGAATGAAGGCTGGGGTCTCACAGGACATTTGACCATGTCACATGATAGTGCAATCCATCTTAAACCTGGTTCTTTTCCATTTAGAAGGAGGGGTGGGGATTCAGATATACAAAGGATTCCTGCCGTGGACCAAAGTTATAAAAGGGGGTGGAGCAGAACAAGGGGACATCTGGTCATGAGAAATCCCCTAGTTACCACCTGATCTGTAACTAACAAGGTTTGTACCAGGGGAAAGGATTGGCCTCAGACTAGGAAGGAGTCTAGTCTGTGAAAGCAGCAGAGAATCCTGTGGCACGTTATAGACTAACAGACGTTTTGGAGCATGAGCTTTCGTGGGTGAATAGAGGAACATCTCTGAGGGTGAGATTTACCTGTATTCAGTTTCTTAATGTATTAGGCTTAAACTTGCATGTTTTGTTTTATTTTACTTGGTAACATACTTTGTTCTGTCTGCTATTTCTTGAAACCACTTGAATCCTACTTTTTATACTTCATAAAATCACTTTTGTTTATTAACAAACCCAGAGTAAGTGATTAATACCTGGGGGAGCAAAGAGCTGTGCATATCTCTGTATCAGTGTTATAGAGGGTGGACAATTCATGAATTTACCCTGCATCAGCTTTATACAGAGTAAAATGGATTTATTTGGTGTTTGGATCCCATTGGGAACTGGGTGTCTGGGTGCTGGAAATAAGTAACCTGCTGAGTGGTTTTCAGTTAAAGCCTGCAGCTTTGGGGGCATGGTTCAGACCTGGGTCTGTGTTGCAGCAGACTAGCATGTCTGACTCAACAAGGTAGGGTTCTGGAGTCCCAAGCCATCATGGAAAACTGGCTCAGAGGTAATTTCAGCACATCAGGAGACAGTCCCAAGAGGGTCTCTGTGACCGAACCCATCACATACCTGTCATGAAAATTATCCGACCAAATCCTTCTCATACTTATGGTATTAATGTATGGACAACCAAGATGTTTGTTAGCTTCACTCTCTCTCCCCTTCTTGTGTATTCTTTGTCCCTATTGCAATTACCCATGGTCTCTGCCCCCAGATTCTGATCCTTCACCCAGGGCTCCATGCTTTCGATTTAACTGTGGATTTTTGTCTCCTGTCCCTGTTGAACCTAGTTTTAAAGCCCACCTCACTAGGTTAGCTAGTCTGTATCCAAAGATGCTTTTCCCCTTCCTTCGCAGATCGATCTCATCTCTGCTCACAGTCCTTCTCAGAACAGCATCCCATTAAGAATTAATGTTTAAATTTTCTACAGGTAACAGTACCCAGATTATCAGGCCTTGTTTGCTTAGCTCTAAAACATTCTAGATACAAAAAGCTCAAAATGATGTTTTAAATTCCAGTCAGGTTTCTAGCCTTCATTTGATTAACATATTCTGGAGGTGGACGTAAACTGAAATACAGATACAAGAGACACATTCGCCTTTGGGTCAGGGAATTCATAATTTTTACACCCTTTGCATTACCTAAATGAATAGGTAATTACATGTCCAAATGAGTCATATAAAATCTATTATATTAAAAACACAACTTTTTTTGTACAACTCGTCCTTTTAACCCTGGTGGTGATGGCAGCTTTATCCTGACATCTTGATTGAAAATGAATATACCACTTAATGAACATCTACTCTCTCTAATAAATATATATATATACACAACCTCTAATTTACTGTAAATGAACTTTATGTATGAAAATCTATGCTTTACAGTGCTTGCAGCACAGCTGCACCTGCCATGGATTCTGCCTGGAGTCATGGTGCTCAGCCTCTGTGAAGGCCTTATATAAATCACCACTTTTCAGAGGTGCTGAGAAAAAAGTTACATATTGCATAATAAAACAAATGGTGTATAAATAGTTCTGTGTTCTTCATGAGAAACCATGCTAGCAGGCGATAACTGTACTGTGCTTTGAAGAGTGCCTGAAAGCTATTTTAATCATTTCTCCATTTTCATTGGCAATCAAATAAGGCAGGAATATGCTGAAGGTGTTCATGTTCATTGCTCCAACTCGGGAACCCTGGCCATCAGGCTTATTGAATTTAATACTGTGGAAAATACATGCACCTATGTTGTCTACAAAACTTTCCATATGGGGCAGACTATGAGTTCAAATAGGGCTGGAGAAAATGCTTCTTGTTTCACTGCTGCAGGAAAACTGTAAAGCCTTAGAGCTGTGATCTTGAAATGCATCCACCCAACTTCTATGCTGAAATCTCAGTGGGGATTGTGGGGAGGAGTGCTCAGAGTGCAGGGCCCAAGAAAGGAGGTGGTAATTAGAGCTGATTGAAATGTTCTGACAGTTGTTTCCACTGGAAAATGCTGATTTGACTGAATCAAAACTTAGTTTTAATGAACAGTCATGGGATAAGAGGGAAGATCCTCTCATGGTTTGGTAACTGGTTAAAAGATAGGAAACAAAGGGTAGGAATAAACTGTCAGTTTTCAAAATGGAGAGACGTAAATAGTGGTGTCCCCTAGGGGTCTGTACTGGGACCAGTCCTATTCAACATATTGATAAAGGATCTGGAAAAGGGGTAAACAGTGAAGTAGCAAAATTTTCAGAAGATACAAAACTACTCAAAATAGCTAAGCCCCAGGCAGACTGTGAAGAGCTACAAAAGGATCTCTCAAAACTGGATGACTGGGCAAGAAAACGGCAGATGAAATTCAATGTTGATAAATGCAAAGTAATGCACATCGGAAAACGTAATCCCAACTATACATATGAAATGATGGGGTCTAAATTAGCTGTTACCACTCAAGAAGGAGATCTTGGAGTCATTGTGGATAGTTCTCTGAAAACATCCACTCAATGTGCAGTGGCAGTCAAAAAAGCTAACAGAATGTTGGACATCATTAAGAAAGGGGTAGATAAGACAGAAAATATCATACTTCCTCTCCATAAATCCATGGTACACCCACATCTTGAATACTGTGTGCAGATGTAGTTGCTCCATTTCAAAAAAGATATATTGGAATTGGAAAAAATTCAGAAAAGGGCATCAAAAATTATTAGGGGTATGGAATGGCTTCTGTATGAGAAGAGATTAATAAGACTGGGACTTTTCATTTTGAAAAAGATACAACTACGGAGGGATATGAAAGAGGTCTATAAAATCATGACTGGTGTGGAGAAAGTAAATAAGGAAGTGTTATTTACTCCCTCTCATAAAACAAGAACTAGGAGCCAATGAAGTTAATAGGCAGCAGATTTAAAACAAACAAAAGGAAGTATTTTTCACACAACACACAGTGAACCTGTAGAACTCTTTGCCAGTGAATATTGTGAAGGCCAAGAACATGATAGGGTTCAAAAAAGAACTAGATAAGTTAACGGAGGATAGGTCCATCAATGGCTATTAGCCAGGATGGGCAAGGATGGTGTCCCTAGGCTCTGTTTGCCAAAAGCTGGGAATGAGCGACAGGGGATGGATCACTTGATTACCTGTTCTGTTCATTCCCTCTGGGACACCTGGCACTGCCCACTGTTGAGAGACAGGATACTGGGCTAGATGGATGGACCTTTGGTCTGAGCAAATGTGGCCATTCTTATGTTTCACTTCAATAAAGTCAAATTTCTTTGACTCATGTTACGTTATTAATTTAACTTAAGGTCACAACATTGTGTCTTATCAAAATATTTTAGTTTGAGATAATTTTAATGTTTCAGAACCAATATTTTGCAAATTTTCAGTGGTAAATGTCCACATTCCGACTTTGTGTTTGATTCAGAACAAGTACCAATTTCCGAATATTGGAGCTTCCCAGGGCATGAAAATTCAGTTTTCCAGCCAGCTTCATTTGTATTATCAATCAAAAGTATTTCACTAGGAGGGTGGTGAAGCCCTGGAATGGATTACTTAGGGAGGTGGTGGAATCTCCATCCATAAATGTTTTTAAGGTCAGGCTTGACAAAGCCCTGGCTGAGATGATTTAGGGATGAACCCTATATGAGTAAACTCATAAATTGTTCACCCTCTATAACACTGATAGAGAGAGATGCACTGCTGTCCCCCCGCTCCCTCCAGGTATTAATGCATACTCTGAGTTAACTAATAGGTAAAAAAGTGATTTTATTAAATACAGAAAGTAGGATTTAAGTGGTTCCAAGTAATAACAGACAGAACAAAGTGAATTACCAAGCAAAATAAACAAAATATTTAAGTCTAAGCCTAATACAGTAGAAAATCTCACACTCGGAGATGTTTCCATGAGCTTCTTTCACAGACTGGACACCTTCCTATTCTGGGCACAATCCTTTCCCCTGGTTGTCATAAACAGATAGTTAAGGGTTAATGTCTCTTTTACCTGTAAAGGGTTAAGAAGCTCAGTAAACCTGACTGACACCTGACCAGAGGACCAATGGGGGGACAAAATACTTTCAAATCTTGGTGGAGGGAAGTCTTTGTTTGTGCTGTTTTGTTTTGTTCGTTGTTCGCTCTTGGGGCTAAGAGGTACCAGACGTGCACCCTAGGTTTCTCCAATCTTTTTGAAACAGTCTCTCATGTTCAAAATAGTAATTACTAGCTAGAAAAGGTGGATTAGTCTTATGTTTGTTTTCTTAACTTGTGAATGTGTATTTTGCTGGAAGGATTTTACCTCTGTTTACTGTACTTTGAATCTCAGGCTGGGGGGCAGGGAAGTCCCTCTAGTCTATATGAGCTGAATACCCTGTAAACATTTTCCATCCTGATTTTACACAGAGAATTTTTACTATTTTCTTTCTTTAATTAAAAGCTTTCTTTCTTTTTTAAGAACCTGATTGATTTTTTTCCTTCTTTAATACGCAAGGGGATTGGGTCTAAACTCACCAGGGGACTGGTGGGGGGGAAAGGAGGTGGAGGGGAAGGATAATTCCTCTCTGTTTTAAGATCCAAGGAGTTTGGGTCAGTGTAGCCTCTCAGGGTAACCCAGGGAGGGGAAAGTCTGAGAGGGGGAAATAAGGGGGGATGGTTTATTTCTCCTGTTTTTAAAACCCAAGGGGTTTGGTTCTTGGGTTCCCCAGGAAGGTTTTGGGGGAACAAAGTGTGCCAAATACTATATTTTGGCTGGTGGCAGTGCTATCAGATCTAAGCTAGGAATTAAGCTTAGAAGTGTCCATGAAGGTCCCCACTTTTGGACGCTAATGTTCAAACTGGGGGAAAAATACCTTGACATGGTGTGCAGCGGTTGGGATTTCTAGGATCCAAAAGTCAGTAAGATTTTTTTTTTTCTCTCTTTTCTGGCTGCCTGAAAGCAGGCTAGAGGGGATTGTTTTTAAGAACCGAAAGCCAGTGAGTTTTTTTTTCTGCCCTTTCTAGATGCTTGGAAAGCAGCCTGAGGGCAGAGGTGTTAAGTTTTTTAACAAGGGTCTTTGTAAAAGGAGGCTCGAGCTGTGAGCAGCAGACAACCAACAAAAGGCATTTGCAAGTGAATTGTTTTTTTTTCTTTCTAGCTCTCAGCCATAACTAGTCAGCAAATCTCTGTTAACCAAGCAGTCAGTAAGCTGCAGAGGGGTCAGCCAGCACAAGAAAGCAGGAACAATCAGTTCCAAGGAAGTTGTTAAACAGGAACTGGCAAAGTTAGAAGCAGCAGAAAGAGAAAACGAACATAAGAGATGGATGGAACTAATTAATGCAGAAATAGCCAAGGAAGAAGCGGACCACAAAAGAGAAGAACAAGCCAAAGAGGCTGCCCACAGAAGAGAGAGAGACATTAAACAAAAAGAGCTGGAGATCCAAAGGGAGGCCCACCAGCAGGCCATGGAGTTAGCAAAGGCTAAGCAGAAGGACACAGCCAACCCTAACAATCCTTCTCCAGGTACTGTTCCCCATCCCAGGAAATTTCCCACCTACAAGGCAGGTGACGACACCGAGGCCTTTTTAGAAAATTTTGAAAGGACCTGCCATGGGTACAACATCTCTACAGACCAGTACATGATAGAGCTGAGGCCACAGCTCAGTGGAGCCTTAGCAGAGGTGGTGGCTGAAATGCCTAAGGAACACATGAACGATTATGAACTTTTTCAAACCAAGGCCAGAATTAGAATGGGGCTAACACCTGAGCATGCCCATCGGCAGTTCAGAGCCCTAAGGTGGAAACCAGATGTGTCATTCACCCGACACGCCTACCACATTGGAAAGAATTGGGATGCCTGGATATCAGGAGCAAATGCTAAATCTCTGCCAGAGCTGTCCCTCCTAATGCAAATGGAGGAGTTCTTAGAGGGTGTTCCTGAGGAAATAGAAAGGTACATCCTAGGTGGGAAGCCCAAAACTGTAACCGAGGTGGGGGAGATTGGAGCCAGATGAGTGGAAGTGGCAGAAAAGAAGAAAGACTAGCAAGGGGAGCGAATATCACAGGGGGCAAACTGAAAATAAACCCTATAACCAAGGGCAACCCAAGACCCCACGTACAACCCAAGGAAAGCCCCAGACTCCCTATTGTCCCGCCTCACCAGTCTCCAGCAACCCACCTCGGCCCAGTGACCAGTCAGCTGAGAGATGCTTTAAATGTAATGAACTGGGACATATAAAGGCCAACTGCCCCAAGAACCCCAACCGAGTGCAGTTCATTACACCACCATCACACCAAAAATCCCCAGGCCCAGATGCCTCTCAAATACTCTCGAAGCGACGGGAAACTTTGAGAGTGGGTGGAAAGAAGGTTATCGCGTGGAGACACAGGGGCACAAGTGTCAGCTATCTCAACCCACAACCGAAGCATATTCTCACCAGCCAACCTGCACATCGGCACGCATAGTAACTCTTAGCTCGAGGAAACCGGAATCACATGCACTCACAAACCACGATATCCAACTCGCCCACATATCCTACACCAGCGACAACCGTGCCACCATCACAGGATCTAACCAGATCAACCAAAACCATCACCGTTCATTCAACTGCACACTACCAGTATATAGGCGCCATCAATAAGAGAGCGCACAGCAATGCCCCTACAACTAGCTAGTTCGCCCAATGGACAGTCCTACGCAAAGATAAATGGCACAAACAGATATTGGATTAGCCACTGGGGCCTCACTCCCATGGCCACCATGCACCATTAGTGGCCATCTGCGCACTTCAGGACCAGACTCAAAAGAACTACGAAGCTTCAGTTCATCTCATATTGACCCACACTCAGAATTACAAGATGTGATGGCTTGCATACACCATTCTCCCACTTAGTTTTCCACCTTTACTGTTGAAACAGGGCATCTATCTTTGCTCCTCGTTATATTCTCTTACATACTGGGCTTGAAACTCCATCCGACATCAATCTGAGAGTGGTTACCCGCCATGCCCAAACAGTCTGTTAGCTATGGTCAGATTCTTGTCAGATCCGCTAACAAACGGCTACCGCCACCCCCCTTTGATAACTAGAAATAAGAAATATAACTGAGGGCCTATGGTATTATGCAAATTGGTGGGCATCGATTAAATGGTGCTGGAATATCTTGAATGTCTTCCTTAAGCAGACAATTGTTTAATGGCTCGTATTACACTTGTAAGTCCTTCTGTCTACATGCGGCTGGCAACGTGGTAATGAAGTCCTTACAGTGACGATCCATTGTCACCTACCTGGAATCATCTTTATACCTGGTGCTTTTTCGATTTAGAAGGAGGGGTGGGAACGCAGAGGAGGGATGAAGGACCCGCCTGGTGCGTAGATATATGGGGTTTGGGACAGAACAAAGTGGGAGGCAGCCATGAGAATCCCCCTAGCTACTAACTGAGCTGGAACAAGCTGTAGCCACCAAACACCAACACTGTTTTGAGGATGCATCCTTCCAAGTGTCCACCAGAATAAGAGCCCTTGTATAAAAAGTCCTTGTTCTAGACAACAACCGGGAATGGTTAAGAAGAGCTGAGAGCGTGGGTGCTCGCGCCACTTGCCCAGCTTTTTCCTGAAGGCTGTCCATCTGCTTCCTGCTACAGTCTGGAACCTGTTTCCTGAGGCTGGAAATCTCCTTATCGGAACTTGGGCTCGGTCCTCATGGAAGCGATGTAGGTGATAGGAGTTGTTTTCGTTGATAGGACCGCTCTCCACTGGTGCACTATGCGATATCAGGCTCTAAGCTGAGTCTTCGGGAGGATGTTGATGCTTTGTCTCTCTGCTTCCTGCAGTTAGCCTGCTGCACCCTCTGGCATTGGAGATGGTTGAAGCGCTGGCGTCAGTGCTGGCACGTCTGGTCTGTGCTTTCCAGTTCCAGGTCTGGGACTGGAGGCACTGTGCTTGTTGCAGTCCTGTGGCAGGGGATCCAGGTCCACCACCTTGTCGGGTCTCTGGTAACTACAGACGGGGCACTTTGTGGATGGCTCAGGGAACCAGGTCTGGAAAGCTTGCTCTGGCTGCGTGGTAACATTCCCGACCCCTCTTGGCCCACCATGCTTTAACCTGGCTGGCCAAGTCTTTCCCCCCAGTAGCATGTGTCATAAATAGATAAGCCAAGGGTTAATGTTTCTTTTACAAATAACCTTAAGGGCTGAACAAGGTACAAACACTGGACCAAGGACCCAATAAGGAAAACTCATGATTTTAAAAGTCAGGGAGGGGGAATTTTTGGGATCTGAGTCTTTTTCTGTGTCTCAGCTATGAAGAAGGTTCTTTCTATCTCTGACTCGTTTTTCCAAATTGTAAGTTACAGGTAGACAAAACAATATAAGGCTTTTATGTTGTTTTTGTTGTATTTACACGGTGCAACTTGCTGCTGGATATGTTTTCAAATGGAATATTCTTTTGAAATCAGACCGTTTATTTCATTTTCTTATAACAATAGCCCCCTGTATTATTGTCATTCTCTTTTTTATAATATATAAAGCTTCTTTTTAAGACTGTTGAGGTTTTCCCCCTCTGGGTAGGCTAAGGAACGAAGGGGAGGAATTCATCGTATGTGTTAGATCTACGAAGGTAAGCTTCTGCAGCACCAGGGAGTTGGTGGAGGGAAGAGAGAGAAGAAATCGTTTCTGTTTCCTTGTATTGGGTTTGTACCTCTTTGTGATCGAGGAAGGCCTTCTTGGTATTGATGTAAGAAGATTGCATCAAATACCTAGCAGTTAGGAGGCCAGAGAGGAAAAGGTCTGGGTGAAAGAGAGAGAGGGGGAAAGGGAAGTGGGTTATTTCCCTTGGCCGGTAAGCTAAGAGCTTCTGGGTCTGAGTGGGGGTCCCTCAGGAAGTTTGGGGGGACCAAAGTTAAGGCAGCGCTGTAATTCCTGTCTGGTGGCGCAAGATAAGTCCAAGCTGGTAATTAAGCTTGGGAGGTTTCAGCTAAGCACCCCAGATTTTTGACGCTAGTCCAGATTTGGGAGAGGAGAGGCCTTATGATAGCATGGGATTGAGATAATTGTCATGACTGCAACAGTCCACATTCCTGACCAGCATTTTCTGGACAGGCAGTTCACTGTATGCAAGTCTAACAGATTTTTGACATGAATGGGTAATGTACTACTTGGGGCCTCTGGTTGATGAATTTGGGGTCACTAAAGGATTGGTTGATACTGACATT
>NC_133772.1:138519499-138590425 GCF_003597395.2 Chelonoidis abingdonii | reverse complement strand
CATGCTCCAAAACGTCTGTTAGTCTATAAGGTGCCATAGCATTCTTTGCTGCTTTCATATTTCTAGTTTCAAATACAAGAACGATACATTTATACAAATAAGATGAACACAGCCAGTAGATTTTAAGATTTTTAATTATACCTTACAAGAGATCTTTTGCATGAAGCATATTCCAGTTACATTATATTCACACTCCTTAGCGTATTTTCATAACTTCATATGGAGAGCACCTTCACAGTGGACATAAGGGATTGGACCAGCTGTCCATCTAGTCTAGCATCATGTCTGTGACAGTGATCGATATCAGCTGTATCAGTAGAAGTTGCAAGAAACCATTTAATGGTCAATATTGGAACTCCAGAAAGGAAGGTTCCTCCTCCTACTTCCTATTAGGGGGCTAGTTTATGATTGAGGCATAAGTGGTTTTATCTCTTCCAAAACTAGGGAGTAAGAGAGGCAAAGCCTTTCTGTGGCAATGGAAATAATATCCTGGGGTAAAAGACACTCTTTTAAGATAGTTCACATGAAGGATACAGAAAACGGAGAGCTGAGGTCCTCCTCATTATCCTCCCCTGGCCCAGCAGGCATTTTGAAGTTGCTAGCTAGCCAAAGACCGCACATTGTACCCACTGAAAACACCAGAGTCTTGAAGCAGGGAGTCCTTCATTCAGACCAGGAACACCTACGGTTAACAGCCTGGGCACCGGAAGAGAAATATAGTTCAGCATGGATTCTCCGTTACCTCTCATGCAGTCTGGTATCCAGATGGCAACTCAGTCATTCATTGATCTGAGCAAACTTATGTCCCTGGTGTAAAGGGAAATCGCTCTTCGGGGCAAGGACACCTCTTTGTGCAGTGTCCAGGGTTGGGTTTGTTTTTTTCAAGACCTCTTTCCACTCAGCTTTTTAAGAACTCAGTTTGGCTTCCACTTTCATCATTCAGGTATCTATGTTTGGCATACACCGCTGCTGAGATGATTAGACTTAAACATGGGAGGAATGGATTCTGGGTACATTACAGCTTCAAAGTTGCACAGAACCCATCTCTCTTTATATACATTACACATTTTATTGATTTACTGTACAGTGCATCACATTTTAATTGGCTTGGTTACTTTGCAGGAATCAATTCCTGTGCATTATGTGCTCTTTATGTATTGCCCATAATTTGACTTCTTCTTAACCTTTATCTTTTAAATTAAAAAATGATTTTGTCCCTTGTTATCTAGTTCACAGTAAATAGTTCCTGGGTGTTCTCCCTCTTATCTTAATTGGCTCAGACATTGTCATCTTAGCCTACTGACCTCGTTACTTCTGTTATTTAGCACAAATATTCCCTTTTTAACTTGATGTATTTATCTACCTAATTCTATCTTCCAAAAAAATCAGGCCTCCCTCATGTCAGGCCAGATCTTAGCTACATCCAGCACGATGGGGCCCCAACCCATACATGCTGTTGTGATACAAATGTTGTTATAATCCCCAAGGTCAGGTGACCTCAGCTACACTAGAGTTTCTCCAGGAGGTGTAGTTGGAACCCAACAACTTAGAAATGTGCATCCCAGCCATAGCAACATTTTGTTGACAGGCACATTGGCATCTAGTATTCAAATAGAGGCTTCACTTTTAAACAGAATGACAGATTAGACAAGCCCGTGGCTCGCTTGTTTAGTTGCCATTACCTCAAAGGCTAGTGTCATAAACAGATAGTTAACGGTTTATGTCTCTCTTACCTGTAAAGAGTTAACAAGCTCAGTGAACCTGGCTGACACCTGACCAAAGGACCAATCAGGGGACAAGATACTTTCAAATCTTGGTGGAGGGAAGTCTTTGTTTGTGCTGTTTTTTTTGTTCTTTGTTCTCTCTTGGGACTAAGAGGGACCAGACATGCAACCAGATCTTTCCCCAATCTTTCTAAAACACTCTCTCATGTTCAAAATAGTAAGTACTAGCTAGAAGGTGGATTCGTCTTTTGTTTGTTTTCTTTATTTGCAAATGTGTATTTTGCTGGAAGGATATTTTTACCTCTGTTTGCTGTAACTTGTATCTTCCCTCTAGTCTCTATATTAGCTGAAGACCCTGTAAACATTTTCCATCTTGATTTTACAGAGAGAACTTTTAGTTTTTCTTTAATTAAAAGCTTTCCTTTTTAAAAACCTGGTTCATTTTTTTTCTTGTATAAGATCCAAGGGGATTGGGTCTGAACTCACCAGGGAGTGGTAGGAGGGATAGACAGGGGGGGAAGGTTAATTCCTCTCTGTTTTAAGATTCAAGGAGTTTGGATCACAGTGATTTCTCAGGGAAAGTCTGGGAGGGAGAAGGAGGGGGAATGGTTTATTTTCCCTTGTTTTAAGACCCAAGGGGTTTGGTTCTTGGGTCCCCCAGGGAAGGTTTTGGGGGACAGGAAGTGTACCAAAACGCTATATTTTTGGTTGGTGGCAGCACTATCAAATCTAAGCTAGGAATTAAGCTTAGAAGGGTACATGCAGGTCCCCACTTTTAGGACGCTAAAGTTCAAAGTGGGAATAATACCTTGACAGCAAGCTTGGAAATAAGTTCCCTTGTCCACACTGCCTTTGCCGCGAGGACATAGATTTCTGGAACTCTAAGAATAACTCTCTCTGTCCATGTTCCTGGGAAATGGTTCTCCCATCATTGTGTTCTAACCCTTGGAAGATTATGGCATAACTGGGCATTTCTAGAGCCTCAAGGATATCTTGGCTTAGGAAGTATGTATGTTAACTGTACCCTATTTACCTCATTTTATCCAAAATGTCAAGGCTTTAGGGCTTCAGTATTGGCGCAGGCATGATAGAAAAGTCCTGCACTAGCTGCCATGCTGGGTATCTGGGAGATTGTTCACAGAAATCCTTAGAGACACTGGAGGGAATGTCTGTGAGCCTCACCTGAGGAAAATTTACAAAGGAAGTTTCTATTCTGCAGAGGCTTCCTTGGGTAAGAACGTGCCAGTCAGCCGGTTCCCACATAACTCCTTAGTTATAAATATCTCTCTTTATATGGAGAAACTGCCATACCTGCCTATTCGAGAATAATGATTTAAACACTGCTGATCCTTTTCCTCTCTACCTCTGGGATTCAGTGCTCGCTGCTTCCCATGAGTAACAAATGAGACAGAATGTAACAGACACAGCACATTATCAGGTAAGAAATTTCTCATTTTTTCCATGGCTTTTCCCTGAATTCAACCCACCCTGGTAGTCTGGTAAATGACTAGAATATAAATTGAAAATCTTCTCTCTAGAGAGTCTTCGACTTATACTCTCTTAACGAGAATTTAATACATTGTCAAGCTGTCTTAATGCTACAAACTGGCTGGTTGCTGGAGAGTTTCTGCAGCTGCAGAAGAAATCTTCTGCTGGCTGAACTCAAGGGCAGAGCCCAGTTCCACAACTCTGGACTGCCTCTGAACTCCACAGGAGGTGGGCCTTAGCCCATGAGTGACAAATGTGGAGAGAAGCTGTAAACAGAAAGGAAATTACCTTTATCAGGGAACATGGAATGAGAAATTGCTTGACATCTCTCCTCTCCACTCTACTAGCTCAGACATGCCCCTTAACTTATTTTTCTGTGTCACAATTACAAACACTCTGTTCCCAAGACAATATTATGGACCACTACCCTCTCCACATTCAAATCCTCCTCTTGCAGGTCCCTTCATACTGTGATACCTACAAGGAACTAGCTGGCTGATAATGGCAAGGAGAAGTAACTGAGCATAATATGTACACTTGAAAGGAAGGATACATTTAAAATCCCCACATTGTGTTATAAGACATGGGACTACCAGGGTGTGGCCAGGGAACCCCTGGACCACTTCACTGATATGTTCTGCTTGTATTCCCTATTTCCTGATCTTTTAGACTGTAAACTCTTTGGGGCAGGAGCCAGGCCTCCTTTTATGCTTTTTTCAGCATTTGGAACATGGTTGATGCTACCAGACACAAACTGCTAAATTGAATTTATCTTCCTATTAACTCTAACCCTTGAGGATAAGACTTTGCAGACTGCAGCTGCTTTTTCTATTCAGTTATTGCGCCAGATTACAGGAATTAAAAAAAAGCATCATGCTAGCAGGCATTTACTGTAGCAATCCAGGAAATTGTTTTGAAGGTTTTCACAACAATTGTTTCATTTCCCCCCCCCCCACTCTCTACCTGTCCCGTTTTCATTTTTATACCTTTAGGGGAGGAGAAATGGTTGTAGTGGTAACCTTGGTTGCCTTGCACTGTATTGTAAGAACACTAATGACAGTACAACGATTACCACTTTGTCCTATGCCCTTGGACTTTGAAAACCTATGAGCTGAATAATCCAAAACATAGAATGATTAGTGTTGAGCTGCTTTAGAGTGAATGACAGCCCGGAGATGGAGTTACAAGAGGAAAGGAGGCTGTGGCAGTGATTGTAAATGCTCAGGGAGATTAGCAAGAACAAAAACAGAAAACCCAATAATAATGGGGGATTTACACTATCCCTATATTGACTGGGTACACATCACCTCAAAACAGGATGTAGAGATAAAACTTCTGGACACACTCACTGCTTCTTGGGGCAGCTAGTCCTGGAACCCAGCAAGGGAGAGGCAATTTTTGATCTGGGCAAACTGCTCAGTAATAGTGACCATCAGGTAATCAAGTTTAACATCCTCACAGGGAACAAAATACCAAAGGAAACCCACTAGAGTAACTTTCAGCATCAAAAGGGGGAACTACACATAAACTAGGAGGTTAGTTAAATGGAAATGAAAAGGAACGGTCACAAGAGCTTGCAGGAAACACCATATTGACAAATGAGAATTGAGAGAGAGACCCAAATTAAATGCATACCCCCAATAAACAGTAAGCGGCCCGAACCATGCCACCTTGGCCAAACAGCAGAGTCAGATCAGGCAGCTGCTGCTGCTCAGAGCATTGGGGTGGTGCTGCATCGGGTAGGCAGAGCAAGGGAGCTGCTCCTCTGTCATGCCTCAAAGGAAGCATGAGAGGGAATGTGACCAGTCATTACTACTACTGACACCAGCAGCAAGTCCAGCGGCTGGTGTGTGCCTTTCCCCAACACCAAGTCATGGAAAGGCAGTCGTATGGTTCACCATTTGCACAGCAGCCTTCAGAGACAGGCTGCCAAGGAGCTGGATTCACCATCATTGGCAATTGTTCTGTCAAGAGGTAAATGTTGTTCTCAGAGTTCGCTGGTTCAAACAGGAATTAATGCAGAGATGTCCTGTATCCTGTCCTCTGTGGGGACTCAGGCTTGTGAATCTCTGAGCAGCGGGAAGCCAGAGCAATGCAGAGATGAGCAATGTCCTCTGTTCACTGTGGCTACACTTCCCTCACTGGTCCTTTTGCGCTTGAAGGGCAGACAGACATCATGTTAGCCTCTCCCATAAATCATGAGATCTGCACAGAGATCATGAGACTGGTCTTCTGGTTTCTGAGCTGCTAGGGTGCATTCAGGTCATGTTTCCAGGCATTTTTCTGCATCTACAGAAGCTAGAAACTTACTTCTGTCAGTGAAAGCTGAGATTCTCTGAGGATCATGTGACTCCAGGAGCTGGGGATTTTTTGAAAAACAAAGAAACATGCAACTTGCAATAAATGGTGAATTGGAAACTGTGGGCCTTGTTCTGTGCTCTCCAGAGGTTTGTTTGCAGCGGGTTGTATGTGGCTTGTTGTTCTCTAGAACATTCTCATTAGCTCTCGTACAAAAGGCTTTGGCTAGGCTCTGATACCATTCCTCGTATTGAGTAGGGCCTTGAAGTCAACGGGGTCCCTTGTGGTGTAAGGTGTTACCCAGCCGAAGTACATGTGTGAGGTGTGCATTATTATTAACCATGGTTACTATGGTAGTGCCAAGGAGCAGCAGAACTGGAGATCCATGGTGCCAGGCACTGTACAAACGCCAGGTAGCAGACAGCTGAAGTTTACCAGACAGACCCAGGGTGGGGGAAGGAGCAGGGCCCACCAGCAGGGGAATAGTGTGGTGGCAGCAAGGGGCATGTTCCTGCCATGATCATTGTTGGGTGAGGGGGAAGTTTGGCTACACTGAAAGACAAGGTCAGGGAGTGAGGGGTTAAGGGAAGGAGGGTGGGGTGGGGTGGGGAGGGGGATAAGAGGGACAGATGTGGAACAAAGATGAGGTAAAGAGACTGTGCGGATTGGAACAAAAAGTAAGAGGCCATCCAATGAGAGCTGCAGACAGTTTTCTGCATGTCCAGAGGGCCCAGCTTTGGCTGCTTCTCATCCAACCAGCTGGAGTCTCAGGTTAGCTCCTTACTGTAGCCCCTTCTGCCCTCCCTCCGCTCATGATATGGTCTTGATGAAAGAAGTGAGGTAGCCCCTGGGTCCTGGTTTTTCCCAGAGTTTGGAGGGGTCTCCCTGCACAGTTCTGGATTTATGGGTACTGAGGTGAGACTTGGCCCCATTTTAGCCCCTGCCAACTGGCTGGTGGGTCTTGCTCACATGCTCAGGGTTTATCTGATCATCAGGGTCAGGAGGGAGTTTTCCCTCGGTCAGATTGGCTGGGACCATGGTGGTTTTGCCTTCCTCTGAAGCCTGGGGCATGAATTAACTGATGGGATCATCTGGGCACATCAAGCCTCTGTGATGGCAGGGAATGGATGAGGAGAGGACACTGGTGTCCCCTTGGTCTCTCCTGTTGTCTGTCTGTGGCACACAATGTAGTTTCTAAGGGGCTGAAATGTTTTGGTCTGAATACGTCGTTAGGTAACTGGGTGTCTTGGGGCCTTGGGGTAACCGAGTGAAATGTAACGGCCCATGATGTACAGGAGATTGGCCAAGATATCCTGATGGCCTCTTCTAGTCTCAAAATCTATGAAACTGATGAGTGGGGAAGTGCTTATGCTGTCTCTGTGGACCACACTATCCAGTGTAGACATGTAGCTGTGCATGTGGCTAATATAGGCATCCAGACACCCAGTGCCTGCTGCAAGCTGTTGGTGTGCTCCCCAAATGGTTGTTATATGTATTATCACGATGTCTTTGAGCCATAGTCACAGACCTGGACCTCAGTGTGCTACTTACAGTGTACTTGTTACAGCTGCCAGTCCTGGTGCTCCATAGGTAGCACATTCCTAGGGTGAGCAATTTAATACCCTACACCTGGCAGCTCTCGCAGCCCTGCTGCCCAGAGCTCTGACAGCATGGCAAGCTAAGGCTGCAGGGACGGGTCCGGGGGCTAGTCTCTCTAGCCAGGAGCTCAAGGGCTGGGCAGGACTGTCACGTGGGCTGGATGTGGCCCACAGGTCATAGTTTGCCCACCTCTGGTCTAGATCATTTTCCTGATAGGTGTTTGTCTTTAAAACGATGAAGATTCAACAACCTCCCTGGGCAATTCATTCCAGTGCTTAACCTTGATGGTTAGGAAGTTTTTCTTAATGTCCAACCTAAACCTCCCTTGCTGCAATTTAAGTCCATAGTTTCTTGTCCTATTCTCAGAGGTTGTACTTGAAAACTGTTAACATGTCCCCTGTGTCTTCTCTTCTCCAGACTAAAAACAAACCAATTTTTTTCAATCTTCCTTCTTAGGTCATGTTTTCTAGACCTTTAATAATTTTTGTTGCTCTTTTCTGGACTTTCTCAAACTTATCCACATCTTTCCTGAAATGTGGCTTCCAGAACTGGGCACAATATTCCAGTTGAGGCCTAATCAGCACAGCGTAGAGCGGAAGAACTACTTCTTGTGTCTTGCTTACAACACTCCTGCTAATATATTTCAGAATGATATTCGCTTTTTTTGCAATAGCGTTACACTGACAACTCATATTTAGCTTGTGGTCCACTATGAGCCCCACATCCCTTTCTGCAGTGCTCCTTCCTAGGCGGTCATTTACCATTTTGTATGTATGCAACTGATTGTTCCTTCCTAAGTGGAGTATTTTGCATTTGTCTGTATTGAATTTCATCTTATTTCCTTCAGACCGTTTTTCCAGTTGGTTCAGATCATTTTGAATTTTATCCTATCCTATTCTCCAAACCACTTGCAACCCTTCCCTGCTTGGTATCATCTGCAAACTTTATTAGTGTACTCTCTGTCATTATCTAAATAATTGAAGATATTAAACAGAGTAGACACAGAACTGATCCACGTGGGACCCCACTTTATATACCCTTCTAGCTTGACTGTGAACCACTAATAACTACTCTCTGGGAATGGTTTTCCAAACATTTATACACCCACCTTATAATAGCTCCATCTAGGTTACATTTGCCTAGTTTGCTTATGAGAAGGTCATGTGAGACAGTATCAAAAGCCTTACTAACGTCAAGATATACCGCATCTACTACTTTCTCCCATCCATAAGGCTTGTTATCCTGTTAAAGAAAGCTGTTTGGTTTGACATGATTTATTCTTGATAAATCCATGCTGACTGTCACTTATCAACTTCTTATCTTCTAGGTGTCTGCAAATTGATTATTTGCTCACTAATCTTTCCAAGTACTGAAGTCAAACTGATTGGTCTGTAATTCCCCAGGCTGTCCTTATTTCCCTTTTTATCTACTGGCACTATATTTGCCCTTTTCCAGTCCTCTGGAATATCTCCTGTCTGTCCCTGCCTGCAGGTATATGGGATCTTGGGAAGCAATTACCACACAGGTGGGGTGCCAATTAATTTCTTTATTAAAGGAAAAAGGAAGTGGTGGGAATTTAACAATGAAATACAATGGGATGGGTGTATAGGGTGTTTACAATAGACAATGATGGGGGGTTCTTATTGAACAGTGTAGGGAGTTCTAACAGTGGGGTCCAGTAAGTGGGGTTCAGCACAATGGGATACAGTACAGTCAATAAGCAACTCAACTTTATATAGGAACAATTCTAGATACAGTGTGGAATGCAAAACGTACCAAAAAGAGATGCAAAATAAAACGGTAGCTTCTATATAAAATGGTCAACAATCTTAGATAGAATTTATTAAGTGGTTGGTGGCCTTATATACAATGTAACACAATGGGTATCATGCAAATACAAAGTATATCAGTAAAGATGAGGCAACGCAATGGGGTTTATACCAACAGTTCAAGATGTGAATCAACAGTGCAATGATACATATGGTGATAAGTGAAATATGGCAATGTAATGGTTAAAAGAAATAATGACTTAATTTGTGAGGCTGGATAGGCGATAATCTGCAAGAGTGAACCTAAAGCTGGTAAGAGAAGAGAGGGGGGGGGGAGTGAATGATAGTGCAACTGATGGAGGAGAGTGTGGCTGCAAGCAGCGAGAGACTCTGAGCCTGCGGTAAGGCAAGACGGGCATTGTTGGATGTGTGCTTTCGGTAGGAGGGAGGGCGAAGCGGACAGGAAGTGTAACGATAGGGGCGCTGAGAGGGAGGGTTTAGCACTATCAGCCGACCAAAAACAAGAGAAAGTGTGCAAAGGGGTTGTGGAAAGTTTCCCCGAAGGAGAAGCGAGCAAGGGTTTGCGGGAAGTTCGGAGTGATGTCAGTCGACACGGCGGGCGGGGGGGAAGCCGAGGAAGGAGTTTGGGACAGTTCAAGAGAGTGCAGATGCAGGAAAAAGCAGCAAAGGGTTATAATGCGGGAACAGGAGAACACCAGAGGGGGAGATGAGCGGGAGGAAAACCAGACACGGACAAGTTCAGGAGAGAGCGAGACAGCGGAAGACGAATTTAGCACAGCAAAAACCTTATCTATCTAGCAAGGACTAGGCAAAACAACAAATATCACAATCTAAACAAACTATAACAAGCAACGTATACGGAGCAACAAAACAGCAACATAACAAGCAGGTGAACTTACAAGCACTATAATCTTAACAAACTATGACTTTTAAACTAAAAACAACCTATGTGCACCTTATGCTATGGGAAGTTACAGAGGCAGTCGTGTTAGTGCCAGGATCTCATCCCAGAAGCCAAGTATGGTGGCTGCAGCATGGATACAGCTGGAAGCAAGAACCCCGAGGAAAGCCCACAGGAGCAGCTAGCAGTGCACAATACTTTTTAAGCGGCAAGTGCGCAAGGTTCTAGAGAGGTTTTAAGACACAGGACCAGTTAGCTTCTGAGTCTGTTGCTGGGGAGAAGTAGCACCAGCACTATAAATAATAAATAAAATTAGAGTTTACAGAGGGATCGTTACCAGCCCCCAAGGTAGCAGCAAAAGACAGAGCAAGCAAAACATCGAAGGCTAGGTACGGTCTCAATAATCAGAGATCGCTGAGCAGCAACTCGTTCTTCGTGGGTTTGTTTTTTTCAAAAACAGGAAGGTATGCTCCCAAATAAACAGTGGGAGAAAGGACCCCCCAGCAACCTGGCTGATCAGACCAAGGCGCAATTGCAGAAACCTTCCGATGTTTTGTTTTAAAAATGTCTGTTTTAAAGGCAAACTAGGCAGTTTCTGCCAGTAATCCTGATAGGGGCTCCTCTTTCAAGGGAGCAGGCAGGGAAAACTGCAGGTGAGACAGGACATATCTAGGCAGAGTCCTGTCAATGGGGACTCAAAATGCACATGAAGGCCTATGAACTCATGCCCAGGATCTTAGAAAACACAATAGGTCCTTGCCAGCTCTGGACATTGCCTACCCTAACAACCATTGAGCCCAGTTTAACAAGGTGATACAAGTACAACCTTTGAAACAGGCAGTGGTCCCCACTTAGCAACAGCCAGCAAGGGCCTTCCCTTTGAGAAGGCAATGCTCTTGGTAACAATTAAGAGCCCTCCTTTGAGAACGGCAGTGGCCCTGGTAAACAACCTTAACAGCCAGGGAGGGCGGCCACAGGAGGAGACAGAAAAAAGGAGTATTGGGACAGCTTGTATCAACATCAGATAGTAAGGTTAATGTTCTTTTACCTATAAAGGTTACACAAAGGGAACCGAACGCCTGACCAGAGGACCAATCAGAAACTGGATTTTTCAAGTGAGGGAGGGAACTTTGGTGTGTGTTGTCTTTGTTCTGCCTATTTGTTTTCTCTCGGCTATGAGGGAAGAGCTTTTTTTTTTCTATCTCCAAGCTTCTTTCTATCTTCTGTTCCCAGGTTGTGATACAAAAGGAAAAGCAATAGGTTTATATTGTATTTTGTATTTACATGTGTGGAGTTTGGATGGTTTAATTGATATCTTTTTGAATAAGGCTGATTATTAATTATTCTTTTAAGCCATAGCCCTGTATATTTGTCACCTGGATACAGAAGGTATTTTTATATGTCTTTTCTTTTTTATTATAAAGCTTCTTGTTAAACCTGTGAGGTTTTCTCTGTTAAAGGTTAAGGAACCGAAGGAGTGGGGAAATCTCTTGGGTGTTAGCTTGACTCGGTTTGAATGGCATAGCTCAGAGGGACAGAAGGAGGGGGAAGGTAAATGCTCTCTGTTCTGCATTCAGGAGGTTTATACAGATGCGCCAGGATAACCCAGGGAGGGGAGCTGGATGAGATAAAGAGGAGACAAGGAGGGGAGGTTGTTTTCCCTTCGGTGTGAGACTCAGGGTTTCTGAGTCTTGGGGTCTCCCAGAGAAGATTTTGGGAGACCAGAGAGGGAGTCAGGCCCTGAAAATTCCTGGCTGGTGGCAGCGAGATCAGATCCAAGCTGGTAATAAGCTTGGGGGAGTTTCATGCTAGCTTCTCAGTTTACGAACGCTAAGGTTCAAATCTGACTAGGAAGCTACGACAAGCTGTAAGAAACGAAATGGAATAGGGGGATAGCTGTAACAGACACTGTCTTCCATGACTTTTTGAAAATAATTGCTAATGGCTCAGATATCTTCGTCGTCAGCTTCTTGAGTATTCTAGGATATATTTTGTCAGATACTGGTGACTGGAAGACATCTAAATTGTCTAAGTAATTTTTAACTTGTTTTTTCCCTATTTTAGCCTCTGATCTTACCTCATTTTCACTGGCATTCGCTATGTTAGACGTCCAATCACCACCAATCTTCTCGGTGAAAACTGGAAAAAAAAAAAAAAGACAAGTGCTGGGATTGTACACTGCTAAGACTGATCACCGTTGTTCCAAGGAGGGCTGCAATCCCTTAAATAGTCACATTCATTGTAGTGGAGGTTACTCTGCATCCTGTTTAAAAAGGGAGTGCCCCAAGACAATGGGACTGAAATGACCTAGTGTTGTCTGCTACTGATGGGCAGCCTTTTGGGATGAACTCCTTATCCCTATTGAAGTCAATTGGAGTTTTGTCATTAACCCCAGAGTAGATGTAACCAATCTGCAGAGTCTCTCTCCTAGTAACTGGGCTTGCCATCTTGCCTTCAGCCCACTGCTTGACTGTACCTCACCCCTTTGTGCAAAACTGCCAAAGAAAATTGTCTGTGATGTGTCCAAAACATTCCACTGTAAGAGCACCTGCCACCCAGAGAGCAACCATGGATAGCGTTTCCTGCTGACTCGGATGGCGGTTCAAAATGCTGACTGGTCACAGGACACCACTAATGCCTGAGGCCCCAGAGACTTGTTGGCAAAAGAAAGCGCACCTAGCACCAGTACTAGACAACCATAACCACAGCACGACACCACTGGACTAACCGGTCAAATACCAAAAGGAGCTGCCTCCTGGTGCCTTAGGAGGCTCAGAGCAAAGAGAAGAGCAAGAGGTGACAGATTCCTAAAGGGCTCCTTTTGTTTTGAAAGAGCTGTACTCTCCTGTGCTTTACATGACCATCCTGAAATTTAATACAGCCATTTCTTCACTTTTGACTCCACAATTTGATTTAAAACAATTTTGCTATTTACCAACACAATACTTCAGAACCACACAGTAACTTGTGCAGTCCTGATCCTCCCCCTTTACTGCAGACAAAATGTCTCTTGTCAGCTGGCAAGTGTATAGAGAGGAAGTGAGATTTCCAGGCAGGAAGGACCTAAAGAGGGCCAGCTCTTGCCAGGTTTGGCTTTCAGTGGCCTGCATCTCAAAGGGGTTGTTGTGGGTGTTGCCACTTCCAATATTAAAAATATATTGCCCCTGCAAATTGTTGTGCTGGGCAGTCCTCCTCCTTCAGACTGTCTTATAGAAGACTTAGTATCTGACACCTCTTCCAAAAGACTCCTGGTTCCCTAGTGAATTATCTCTTCTTTCCTCCACCTCCTTCCCGTCATTCCCTAGTGGCAGCTATTATAGATGGATGAAGTGTTTGACAGCTTCAGGGCTGCTGGAGTATTTTGCCCACAGTAGTAAATCAGCCTGCAATTGTTTCCCTGATTGGCGCACACTGTGAATGGCCTCTCAAGACATTTCAGAGGGTTGAGAAAGTGCTGCCAGGACTCCCTTATCTTATGGATTAAAAACATCCTTTCATTACCTTCTGAGTATGAGGAATTTGATCACTCTTCTTGAGCACTTCTCAGCAATTGGGTACTGCAATCATGCATGTTAATTGTCTTCAATAAATCATAAATTAACTCTGGTGGGAAAACTACAGATATCTCATCATGTGCTGGAGATTTCATAGAAAAGAGGAACCTCTTCTAATTCATCCCTTACACAGATAAATTAGATCTGCCTGGCCTGGCTTGGTCTTGAATGTTTCACATTGTAACTTTTGCTGAAAGACTTTTATTGGAAATAGACAGTATTTGCATGAAAGGAGCATCTGCTCCTGATGGAAAAGTCCAGTAGAATATAACAGGAAATGATGACCTTGCCATAGGTTTTTTTTAAAAATCATTTTGCCAATCTTACTAGAGAATTATATCTCTGCTAAATGTGATTAAATGTACCTTTTTCTATTAATTTCTTTAAGTCATGGGCTCTCAACCTGGAAACTGTGTCAGGGGGTCATGGCCACTCTGCCTTTCTCATATTGTTAAATGGAATAACAGTCCTGGCTAGATCATACCTAGAGTAACGAGGAGTTCTGAAGGGGGCTAGTAAGGGGAAAGGGGTTTTGGTATGTAAAAAACTGAAAAGCACTGCTTTACTTAATCAACTGCAAAAGACCACAGCCTAGTTAATATGGGTAATAAAATCCCTCATGGCTTTTTCAGAGCAAAGCTTCTGAGAACTGTACATGAATGCTGCAAATGTCTTTCTAGTGAATTACTCATACCTGTACATAAATACTATATATATCTGCAACATTGGTTTTTATTTTAGTATCATGGTGTTTCTTATGAGACTTTCTTCATTACTCAAGTGTTCAAACAAGAAGTTTAGATAAAGAGATTTTAAATTATTATTAAGAGGATAAAATGTACATTGCTAGGAGTCGGAATGTAGACTTTTATTTGTATGGTAGCAGTTTGATTTCATTTGGGGTGATTTTTATGACCACTTGAATGAACTAATATAATTCTTTGTGGTCGAAATGTCTCCTTAATGTGTGTATGGTTTGGATTTTTATATAAAAAATCCTTCTTTTACAATAAGATTTAAAAAATGACCCTGATATCCACTCACCCATTGCAACTAACTGAATCTTAGCATATTTTCAGTTTCAATCCCAGCTGAGAGTTGGCTCCTTCAAGGCAGGTTAAATATTATTGCTATCATAATTGAATATGTTTAGTCCTACCATTCAGGTCCTAGCTTTAACAGCACAGACAGCAGTACAAATTATAATCCTTGGGCATTAAGGGTCAATAATTTATTGCACTAGAACTCTGAACCACCATGATATGGAAGGCTTAGCATCTTAGTTTTCAGAGTCTTTTGTTAGAATTCACTCCCTTCTGTTGCAAAGTTATTATGCTCTCTGAAGCCATGCTAAATAACTTTATGACAAGAGGAGTATTTCTAACACGGGAATTCAATTAGGTTTTCTAAGATAATATAGAGACAGAGGCAGGCAGTGGAGGAATTGTTGATCCCCATGAATGAGAAGCTAAACACCTTTATAAAGACAAATCCAGAGGAAAAGGGGCCTTTCTTTCATATTCAGTTTGTAACTGGCAGAAAACATAAATGAATTCTACAATAAAATAGGCATGTGGGTGGCTTGATTCTCCTGGAAAGTAAAGTTTTGGATAGTGGGCACAGCTGGGGGCAGAGAGCACCCTTCTCACAACACAGCTGCACTGAAGAATTCACTATCAGAGTGCTCTATCTCAGAGAATTTTCCAGCTGTTGTATATAATCAAGGTCAACACCTCTGCCCCTTTCCAATGGTTGGCTCTAGCACACTGATAGCCTCGTCCTTGTACCTGCTCACACCCGAGCTGCATGGCAGGGAGACTGTGTTGGACAGAACCGTTTTTAAACATGTTTCTGTCAAGTAAGATGGACATAGTTTGGGAATGAGGCCTACTGGGGTTTCACATTGTGGTGGTGGCTATGAGGTTAGCACCTAGAGGCCCCTGCCTAGCCCAGGGCCTGCTGTGTACACAAAGCCTAGCACCAAGGGACAGTTCCTGCCCTGCAGAGTCACAGTCTAAACAGACAAGACGCTGTGTGGGAAAAGGCGGCACCAGCAGCATCTCCATGTGGCAGGGGGACTAAGACGAAGAGCAAATCCAAGACTGGTCCACGTCACGCAGAGCACCTGTGACAGAGCCGAGAGTCCAGATCTTGAGAGTCTCAGGGAAATGCCTCAGTCGCCAGGTCTCCCTTGCTCTGAGTTATAATCCTTGGAGACCTGAGTTTGCTCTCCTGCCACCTGGGGGAAGTCATGAGGTCCATCAGCATGTGTCCCAATGCACTCGTCCCTGCCTGCATTGTGCTGCCATCATGTCCAGGGGGTTCCCTGTTTCCCCATCCCCAGAATAAGCCTCAAGACCTACCTAATGGAGATGTCATCAGAGACAACCCAGTGGGCTGACTCTTCCAGCACGTTCTCCCCAGGGCTTTGTGCCCCAGTCCCGAGGTCACTGTTGTGAATTTTGATCTGGCATTTGTGAGCTGTTGCTCTCAGACGTGCTCTGCCCTGGCTGAAGAATGCTGAGCAGTGAACACAGCTCCGTGCAGGAGTGTCGCACGGATCGCCTTCACTCTGAACACACATTCTCCTCTCAGCTTTCCTGCTGTTCACCCACAGACAGCTACATCCAGCCTGGCAGACGGAAGACCTGGAACAACTTCCTGCTAGACTGGAATGGCTCTAACTCCTTCCACTGAGTGGGACCCAGCCCAAAGAGTCAGAGCCACACAAGCCTGACTGTAGGTCTCTCCTAGAGCAGCCCATCAATTAGCTGCTGAGCCATTGTGGTGTTTGTGGGCCTTTGCCCTGCTTTAAAAGTCTCTGCTAATGTGTAGTTCTGAACCACTACAGCATGGTAAGGAAGTGACTGGAGAACTCCAAGCTAAGGCAGGGTGAACACTATTGCTGTCTGAACCTGACTGCTGAGCTTTGGAAATGCATGAAGTACCTCATACTGCAGAGTCTCTGTTTGCAAACACATGATTCAGATTAAAGTATCTAGTACCCTTCTGAGATCAGTGAATATAAAACACAACCAGAGAATCCAATGCTAGTATGTATAATTGTATTCCTCAAGTGCTGCGCATGCAAACCTAGAGTGACTGCGAATCTCTTCTGGAGTACACTGTGCTTTGTGTACAGTCCCTCAGTATTTCTGAAGGCATTTTTTCTCAGTCTGTTACTATTTTAAATGTAGAAAGAGAAAATTAGATCAGGCCAATAATATTGCTCAGCTTTCCACAGATCCAGGGGCAAGTAAAATACAATTAATGCAAGGATACTGGAGAGGAGGAGACAAAAGTAGCTAAAGGTGGGACTTCAGGTGGGACTGTGACTTACGCTGAGGGACTGGTACAATGAGAACTGTGAAACTCAGATGCGTACCAGGGAGGCCCTGAAAGTACTTCCCACAGCTTTAAAGTTCTAGACCATTTGAAGTATAAAGAAATCTTATACCACAACTTGTTAAATACCATGATTTTAATGATGTCTACTGTAGGCAAAGAAATGGTGCAGGAACAGGTCTCACTGTAACAAATACCAATATGTCTAATGCCGTCTGTTGGTGGAAACATAAAACTAAAAAATGATTCTGGCTTTCAAACAAGAAAGTAGTTAGCATTGCCTGTTGCTGAAAGCGTAGCATTAAATTACGCTAGCTAGTTTTCATATTGTAATCTCAGATAAGCCCTATTACTGTGAATGTGAGTACTGGTAGCACTGTTAATAGTAGTCTGTTCTGATTTATTTCAAGTGGAGTTATAGCTAAACATGACTTCACATTTGTATTTATCCTGTACTTTAGATAACGGCATTCTCTTTGTGGTCTGTAACATGGAAAACACTGTTGAAAGATACAGGATTTCAGTGTGAAAAGAAGGGAATTCTGGTTAGTCTGAGATGCCTAATGCACTGAAAGGGAAGGAAGGAAGGAATGCAGAGTGGTTTTCTGAGTGAGCTCTGGGGCACTATTACTGGATGGACTTTTTTAGCAATGGGGAGTGTTTTACCTGTGCATGCCTCCCTGTGAAATCTTAGACAAAAGGTTCCTGCATGAAACTTGATGTTGGAATCTCAAAAAGGTCTTTTAGCCTGTTTTGACAATAACTTATCCCATGTTCTGACCTAAGACAGCACTGCCTCTAGTGATGAGGATAAATTCCTAGTCAAAGCTTAATGTCTATATGTACAGTAGAGAGGCACAAAGATGAAGATAAGACCCCTGGAAGAAATGAAATGGTGTAAATCATCCTTCACTGCCTCGCCAGGTGTGAATTAATACACTACTAAATCCCAGAGGCTTAACAACAGTCACTAGTCGCCTTGGGCCAGCCCCTCTCCCCTGTTACATTGTTGTGCATCCGGAGTATTCTGTAGAGTCTCACTGAATTTATTCTGACGTACCCGAGCAGAGATTGGCTCAGTCACCCTCGTAGCTTTCCATGTGTTATCTGCCAAGCCTTTTGGACCGTCTCAATAGACTCACTCTCATATGTTTGGAATTGTATTGTATGTGGCTTGCTCTATGTGATTCCATTAGCATATATTTTTTAACCACTTGGTTAATAAGTGAATAAGTTGACAGAACATTAAATCAAGACAGAATGAGCAACATATTGTCTGAACCTGATCTTTGAAAAAACACTGTGAATGATCTGAAACTGAATTCATTACCATTTGCTTTGTATTTATTATAGTGCAACAGAACTTGGTCCATTGTTGTCAGTGGGGACAGGGTTGGACTCTATTGTTAGTATATTGGCCTGTTCATTAGCCTGAGATAGAATTTTGGGTTTGACTTTTGATACTCTTATAGCCTTACCAATATGTGTAAACAAAGACTCTGTGTGTTTCTGATGCCCAGCCAGATGGGTTTGTTAGTATAATGAGAAAAGGTAAGAGATGGAGCTAAAGTGTTACTGGGTATGGTGGAAGTATAATATATGAGCACACACTGGAAGGCTGCCTGGCTCCTCTCTCAGGACAAGGTCAAGCAACCAGTTAGGAGAGGCAAAGGGGGATTGAGGGGAGGCATAAGAACCACTAAAAGACCAGAGAAACGCCTGTCCCTGACCGAAGCACAACCTCACTCCTTACCCCTCCCAAGGGATACAAAAAGAAGTGATACCAAGCCCTCAGTCCCCCAGACAGAGGTGAAAGTAAGTGATTACGGACTGATACAGAGGACCAGTAAGAAAAGGAAACTGCCTGAGGGAGGGAGAAGCCTGCCCCCTGCATAAGAATAGTTTAAACATAGCTGTTCCCTGAGTGGTTCAACCCTCGGGGTTAGGAGTGGTTTCTGGCATCCCTGTTAATTTCACTCACAATAGCTGGGGGGAGTGAGGATGGTGTGTTTGACCATGGCAGGGGCAGTCCTTGTCTAACCCCGGGATGAGGGGATATCTCCAATACTAATATACACAATAAATACAAGTGTTTGGTTGCACAGCTTAAATCCAGAGCTAATAAAAGCAGGTGGAAGGGGAAAACTCACTGTCACATTGGTTTCTCATCTCCTCCCTCCCCCTCCTCCAGCCAGGCTGCCAGAAGCAAGCTCTCGTTACCCCGCAGCAGGGGTTCTCCTCTAGGTCCTAGCTTGCAGTAGGGACACTGGCTGAGATACCTGCTGCTGCTGCCTGCATAAGAACAGTTTAAACTCAGCTGTTCCTGCGCAGTTCAGCCCCAGTGGTTAGAAGACGTTCTGACACCTTGTTAATTTCACTCTCAGTTGATGGTGGTGGAGAGGTGTGTTTGACCAGCAGGGCAGTCTTTCCTGCCCCGGGATGAGGGGATTTCCTATACACAAAAAACACAATCAAAATCAGGAACCATTTCCAAGATCAAATCTATCCCATTCCCTCCCCAGCAGAGGATCATGGTTGTGATGTCCAAAGTGCTTGCAGATCCTCTTGAAATGTTACTGAACCACACAGGGAACAGCAGAGTTTAAACTGTTCTTATGCAAGAGGCAGGCTTCTCCTTCCCTCAGCCGGTCTCCCCTGCAAGCTAGAGGGAAGCCCCTGCAGCTGCTGCTCAGTGCCACGCAGGAGAAAGCACAGAGCCTAGTGTCTGCAGCCTGGTGAGAGAGAGAAACACGGAGAAAAATGTGACAGTGATTTCACTTTTTCAGGTTTATTCCCATGAGTAAATTTTTATTAACAGACAGTGGCTGGTAGCAGTAATGCAGCTTTATTTTCTCATCTATGTCATGCAATGAAATATTAGGAGGGGTGGATTGCTTGTGATTGGACCATATGGGTAAGAAATGTAAATTATCTCACCCGCCCAAACCCCAGGGCTCCCAGCTGCCTCTGCAGCTGGTAGATCTGGGGGTGATTTGAAGGGCCCGGCCCTAGCTCAGTCGTGAATCCTGGCCCTTAAATCCCGATTTAAAAGCCCTGCAATTAAAGAGCCCCACTCTTCATTAGAGGCCACACACCTTCCGGTTGAGCCCCTCCCCCTCTGCAGGACTCTGGAATATGGCAAATCCTTAAAGTTACCACCCCTGCCCCCAGAACAAAACATGGCCATAAATGTAAGGGGTGGACCAGGAGCGTGCACTGTGGTATATTTGGGCCTTCTGAGAGGAGTGAGGTGGGAGTAGGGACATTGCGTAAAAGGCTCTGTGGTGCTGCTTGAAACGAACCCCAATAAACATCACGTGATGGACGCGGCCCTCACTGAGTAAGGGTTAAAACAACCCTGAGGAGCAGCCAATAAGGAAAAGGCTGTAGTGCCGACCAATTCATAGACTCAAGACTAGAAGGAACCTCGAGAGGTCATCGGAGTCCAGTCCCTGCCTCTATGGCAGGAACCAAATACTGTCTAGACCAGCCCTGATAGACATTATCTAAACCTGCTCTAAATACTTCCAGAGATGGAGATTCCACAACCTCCCTTAGGCAATTTTATTCAATGTTTAACTACCCCAGTTAGGAACTTTTTCCTAATGTCAACCTAAACCTCCCTGTTTTGCAGTTTAAGCCCATTGCTTCTTGTCAGCATTAGAGCTAAGGTGAACAAGTTTTCTCCTCCTCCTGACAACACCCTTTTAGATACTGAAAACCTGCTATCATGCCCCCTCTCAGTCTTCTCTTTCCCAAACTATACAAACTCAATTCTTCAGCCTTCCTTCATAGGTCAGGTTCTCTTAGACCTTTAATCATTCTTGTTGCTCTCTCTCTGACCCTCTCCAATTTCCCACATCTTTCTGAAATGTGGTGCCCAGAACTGACAATGCTCCAGTTGAGGCTTAACCAGCACAGAGTAGAGTGGAAGAATGACTTCTTGTGTCTGCTCATAACACACCTGTTAATGCACCCAGAACATGGTGGCTGGACCATCACAGACCTAACCAGATCACCATACCAGCCCGTGCATTCACCTGCACATCTACCAATGTAATATACGCCACATATGCCAGCAATGCCCCTCTGCTATGTACATCGGCCAAACTGGACAGTCCCTACGGAAAGAGATAAATGAGACAAAATCAGATATCAGGAATGGCAATATACAAAACGTAGAGAGCACTTCAACCCGTCCTCGGCCACACTATCAACCTTAAGGTGCCATGCCTGCAGCAAAAAAAACTTCAGACCAGACTTCAAAGAGAAACTGCTGAGCTTCAGTTCATCTGCAAATTACACCATCAGCTCAGGACTAAAAATAAAGACTGTGAATGGCTTGCAAATACAGAACCAGTTTTCTCCTCCCTTTTTCATCACCTCAACTGCTAGAACAGGGCCTCATCCTCCTGATTGAACTAACCTCATTATCTCTAGCTTGCTTGTTAACAATATTATCTCCTGCCCTGGAAATTTCCACTACCTGCGTCTGACAAGTGGTATTCACCCACGAAAGCTCACACTCCAAAACGTCTGTTAGTCTACAAGGTGCCACAGAGTTCTCTGCTGCTTAAGCATACTTTCTATGCCAACATATAAGTCTTTGAGTGAATATTTGAATAGCGCCAGTCCCAAAACAGACCCTCCGGAATTCCACTTGTTTTATACTTTTCAGCAGGATTGCGAACCATTAATAACTACTTCTGAGTACGGTTTATCCAGCCAGTTGATACATCCACCTTATAGAGCCCCTATTCTATAATGTGTTATGCCATCTACAGAATTTGATATTCCGTTATATGAGCGATCATTCATGTTGAAGATCCGGTATTCAAATGCCCTTACTTCTCGAAAGTCCTATAGGTATACACACCATACACTGTTCATCCTTTATTCACTAATAGACTCGTTTTATCCTACAAAGAAATCATATCAGGGAGGTTTTGACCTGATTGTTTTTTATCAATCCTAGCTGTGCTATTCCCTATACCTTACATCATTCAGTTCCAAGTTGTCTGCATGAATTCTTTAATTACTTCTCAATTATTGTCCCCGGCACATGCAAGTAAACTAACTGGTCTGTAGTCTTGCTGGGGTTGTTTTTTCCCTTTTGATAGCATGGGCACTATATTTTGCCCTTCCAGTTCTTCTGGAGATCTCTCTCGCGTCCTCTCATGGATTCGTCCCATAAGATAGATAGCTAGAGGCTCACTGGATATCTCGCTCTATTAACGTCCTGAGTATTCCTAGGATGCATTTCATATCAGGCCTTCGAGCTGACAGATGGCTATCTAACTTTTCTAAGTGATTGTTAACACGTGTTTCCTTTGTTTTTATTCTATCTCTAAACCTACCCCCTTCCCATAAGCATTCACTATGTTAGACATTCCTTCAGATTTCTCAGTGAAGACCTAAACAAAGAAGTCATTAAGCATCTCTGCCTTTTCCAAGTTTCCTGTTACTGTTTCTCCCTCCTCACTGAGCAGTGGGCCTACCCTGTCCTTGGTCTTCCTCTTGCTTCTCATCTATTGATAAAAAGTCTTCTAGTTTCCCTTTATTCTCGTAGCTAGTTTGAGCTCATTTTGTGCCTTTGCCTTTCTAATCTTGCCCCTGCATTCCTGTGTTGTTGGCCTATATTCATTCTTTGTAAGCTGACCTAGTTTCCATTTTTTATGTTACTCCTTTTTATTTTTTAGATCATGCAAGATCTCGTGGTTAAGCCAAGGTGGTCTTTGCCACATTTTCTATCTTTCCTACCCATCGGAATAGCTTGCTTTGTCGGCCCTTAATAGTATCCCTTTGAAAAACTGCCAACTCTCCTCAGTCATTTTTCCCCTCAGTTTTGATTCCCATGGGACCTTACCTATCAGCTCTCTGAGCTTACCAAAATCCACCTTTCTGAAATCCATTGTCTCTATTTTGCTGTACTCCCTTCTACTCTTCCTTAGAATTGCAAACTCTGATTTCATGATCACTTTCACCCAAGCTACCTTCTACTTTCAAATTCTCAATGAGTTCCTCCCTATTTGTTAAAATCAAGTCTAGAACTGCTTCCCCCCAGTAGCTTTTTCAACCTTCTGAAATAAAAAGTTGTCTGCAATGCAGTCCAATAACTTAATTAGGGGAAGATTTATTGGAGGAGCCAGTCAGGGCCAGACTGGTCCATATAAGAAGGCGCTGCTGATCAGAGCAGGGGCAGTCACTCCCTGGAGTTTGAGGGAGAAGGGGTGGCGGCTTAGTGATGGGAGAACAATGGGCAGGGTCAACAGAGTATGAGGAAGCTCCAGGCTGATGGCTGCCAACTGAGGCCCTGACACAAGGGCAGAGGATGTGCTGGGGCTGTGAGGGAAGTGGCCCAGAGAAGGAGATGGCGGAGATGGACAAGGGGCAATATATGGCTGCCAACTATAGAGTCCCTGGGTCAGGGCCTGGGCTTTCCTCCCCCATTTTTTGTTCTGCCTTTGTCTGCCAGATGAGATACTTTGACCATCAGACATCTTCTCCTCAGGGAGGTTGGTATAAACTGTGTCCAGTTCACCTCTTAAATGGCTTTTTGTGAATAGGATGGGTTACAGACCCGGCATTGAGGTTAAAAGAGGGGGCCAAGAAGGCCCCACTCAGCAGCAGCTCCTGGCCCTGCTCCCTACACAGGCCCTGCTTAGAAGGGAGCTCTGGCTGTTCAGTGAGGGAGCGCGAAGGAGGGACTGGGTACAGGAAGGCAGACATGCAGCAGCTGCTGGGGCAGAGTGATCTGCAGGGGAAGGACCGAGACTCTGAATAAAACTCAGCTAGGAGACGTGACCTCCTTCCCCTAGCTAGGGGGAACTACTGGGCTCTGAAAATGAGCTGGGCCACTTGTCCCACACCTGGGCCTCTGAATACTGACACTGGGTCAGCAGAAGGTTGGGCCCATGCCCCACACTGCAGGGAAAACAGGGAAGGTAGGAAGTGGCCCAGGGGAGGTTGATCTGGAGTGGCAGCCAAAAGTCATTGAGCCAGCCCTGGCCTCTCTCGCCTTGGGCCCTGGGTGAGGACCTAGCTCACCCTCCACTTCCCTTCTTCCCCCTTGGCTACCTGAAGCTCCCAGAAAACTCCATGAGGGAGGGAGGATTAATGATGATGTGGCTTCTGGGACCCACACATGAGCTGTCTCAGAGACTGGCTGCAGCCTGACCAGGCCTGTTGCAGTTATGCTTTGTCCTCTGAACCGGGTTGACCCAGCTGGAGAAGGAGGGGACAGTAGGACTCCTTCAAAGCCAGGCTCTGATCCTAAGTCAAGCTTTCCTTGAGAAACAGTGGTGAGCACTCTCATCAGCCCTGGGCCTCCCCTGGGAGGCCCTTACAGCCATCTGCGGGTTCAGCAGCTTTCCCTGTTTGATGGATGGGGTTGCCACTCTGCGGAGAACTTACATAACTAGCCCCAAGCTTCAGAGCCAGTGAGAGGCTAGGTGCCTTCACGTCAGTGCTCAGCTTTTACCAGGACACTGCACTGCCTTTGTGCTTTGTACCCAGGATTGCCAGAGCTCCCAGCCCTGGCTCTCTGTGCCTGCCAATGGCCTTTAGGCACTGAACTCCCCCAGGCTCCTCTGACTAGCCCTGCCTGCCACGATGAACTCAGGGCCCAAGTCACCCTTGCTGTAGATGGCCCCTCACCACCTGGGCCTTGGTTTCAAAGAGCCTGCTCACAGTTAAAGGGCTGCTCGGCATGGCAAGGGTGCCAGAATCAGCCAAGGAGCAGTAGAATCTGTGTTTCCTGTTAGTTGCTGTAAGAAGAAAAACAAGAGTTGGCAGATTGGGGCATTGCTAGCTCCTGTGCCCTGTGTGAGTTCTGCACTCTCTCAGTGGGCTCATTCTCCTTGTCCTCCTCTCTTCGCACCCTTTGTAGGATGCACTTTCCCCCACCCCTTCCATAGCATCCACGCAGCCCAAGAGTGGCCTCTTTGAATGCTGGATGTCAGATTTAGCAGCATCATATAGATTGGACAAGAAAGCTATGTTATGTGCCATGAGGTTCAGTTTATTCCAAAAGTTGTGATCCACGCGGGAGAAAATAGTATTACTGAGATACAAGTGGCTTAGTACTAAACGTAGATCACAACAACAAACCATCTGAGCCAATGATAAAACATGAGTGTAAACTGACAAGATCAGTCACTAGGGGAATGTTCATGCTTTGCTTGGTTACCCTGATTCACATCATTCGCTCTCTCATAATTTGTTAAGTGAACATCAGAAAGCAATTGTGAAATCGGGAACACTCCAGCTCACACTGAGAGGAAGTGCGAGAGCCAGGGCTGTTTGTGTCAGCAGAACAAGGTACCACGCCATCCAAGGGCTGGGAGCAGAAGCTAGATAAATGTGGATTGGAAACAAGGTGTAAATTATTAACAGGGAGGGGAATTAGCCATTGGAACCATTTACCAAGGGTCATGATGGATGTTAACACTGGCAATAAGGCCTGAACTGGGGCAGGTCTCTGGCCTGTGGTATGCCAGAGGTTAGACTCAATGGGCACAGTGGTCACTTGGCATCTATGAAAGGTTTTGTTCAACATCTTCATTAATGATCTGGATGATGGGATTAATTGTACCCTCAGCAAGTTCACGGATGGCACTAAACTGTGGGGAGAGGTAGATACACTGGAGAGTAAGGATATGGTCCAGAGTGACCTAGACAAATTGGAGAATTGGGAGAAAAGAAATCTGATGAGATTCAACAAGGAGAAGTATGAGGGAAGAATCCCATGTACTGCTACAGGCTGGGCACTGACTAGCTAAGCAGCAACATCTGGAGTATTGCATCCATTTTTTGGTCCCCTACTACAGAAAGGATGTGGACAAATTGGAAAGAGTCAAGCGGAGGGATATACAAATGATCAGGGGTCCTGGGGCACATGACTTATGAGGAGAGACTGAGGGAACTGGGCTTGTTTAGTCTTCATAAGAGAAGAATGAGGGAGGATTTGATAGCTGCTTTCAACTACCTGAAAGGGGGTTCCAAAGAAGATGGAATTTGGCTGTTCTCAGTGGTGGCAGATGACAGAACAAGGAGCAATGGTCTCAAGTTGCAGTGGGGGAGGTTGGATATTAGGAAACACTGTTTCAGTAGGAGGGTGGAGAAGCACTGCAGATGGTGGAATCTCCTTCTTTAGAGGTTTTTAAGGCCTGGCTTGATATTGCCCTGGCTGGGATGATTTCGTTGGGTATTGATCCTGCTTTGAGCAGGGAGTTGGACTAGATGACCTCCTGAGGTCTCTTCCAACCCTGATATTCTATGGTTCTATGACTAGAGCCAGAAAGAAAATAGAAAACATCAGCAATAAAGCAGGCATGAGAAACTACGCAAAGAGAATGCAGTTAACAGCGTGCAGGTTAAACGAGAGGAGAAAAGAAAGATACCTTCACAAATGAATGGTCTGGAGGCATTCTCAGGTCACCTGCAGATGTATCAGGGTTGCCATTTGGAGTCCTTCAGTAAGAAAGCCCCTGTAAAGCCTAAGGACTAGCAGGCAGCAGAAACTGAAGTATGTCTACACTGCAATGAGACACCCGTGGCTGTCCCGTGCCCCTGACTCAGACTTGTGGGGCTCAGGCTAAGGGGCTGTTTAATTGTGTTGTAGACATTCAGGCTCCAGCCCAAACTGTGGGACCCTGGCCACTCACAGGTTGCTAGAGTCTGGGCTCCAGCCGAGCCCAATTGTCCACACTTCAATTGAACAGCCCCTTAGCCTGAGCCCAGAGAGCCTGTGTCAGCTGGTACAGGTCAGCCACAGGTTTTTAGTTGCAGTGTAGACATGACCTTAAGGCACACATAAGTCATCTTCATACACTTCCTTTGCAATGAGCACAACTTTAGTTACAGTGCACTGTACACTCCACTTTACTGCTTAATAGGGAGCTCTAACAACCAGCTAGTTTAAGGTCAATTATAATACAGCAGTCTTTAATAGCCTTTTTAATGAGCAGTGTAATTCCACATATGTGGATTGCTTTCAGTTAATTCAGTGGAGATCAAGTCTTCTCTTGAGCTAGTTTTGCAGCAAAGTGACCAGGATGTTAGAGTGACTGCTGTAGCCATGTCTTATAAATGAAGTGTGTAAACTCAGTTTTCCTGTTCCCTGGGTTTTTTTAGTATTTTATCACTATATTCATAATTTATTATACAGAGCACTTGTTCCCAAAGAGGCATTATTTGCCCAGAGTTGGCATTTAGCAGATTTGGCATTATTTGCTTGGAGGTGAGATCTATATATCAAATCCCTGTACATTATATGCAGTTTTCCAGTTGCTCTGTCTCATTCTGTTTGTTGTTTCTAAGATTAATTTTGCTCCTAATGCATTTGATTTGTAACTTTTCTGCCAGGTGAAGCCAGCAGCAACAAGGGCTGGGTTCAGTATATAGGTGCTCCTTTTCACCAATACAGCATAAAACTGGCTTGACTTCCCCGCTGTCCCTGCAGTGACCTGGGAGAATTACACACCACCCCCTGGGAATCTCTAAGAGGCAATACTTCTCCTCTTGCAAGCACAGAGTCTGAGTGTAGCAAAAACTTATTAATAAAAGGAGGGAAGTAACTCAGCATTAATTTGGGAACACACTGCAAGCAGGGTTCATAAACATAAATCATGAGCAAAAGACCCACCCACAAGTAAGTTGGGCAGTGTCCTTTTCCCCTCAGGTTCTTAAGTCCAACCACCCAAAAGTCCCTTTAACTTACCAATCCCTTCTCTGCACTCCACTCACCCAGACCCAGAGTTCAGAGCTTCATCTGCAGAGCTCACCTCCCCCGCTGGGGAAGAGGGGTTAACCTCCCACCCTTCCAGCTGATTGCCACACCTCTCTGCAGGACTCTGCTCTGGACCTTTCTGATAGCTGCCTGACTGGCCACTCACCAAGATGTCTTCAGGGTCCACCACTTAACACAACTCTGAGTGATTTCAGCTGTTAGGTGGGGAGCCTCACTGCTGGTGCACAGTCTCTTGCAATGAGACATTTGTCCCAAAGTAGATCTAATACTTAGATCTAGATATTAGTGATTTCAGCTCTGCAATATGTAACAACTCTCAATTGAGTCTAAATTAGCTCTTTTATTATACCGCGGAGAGAGAAAGGGTAATACCTCGAATCCTTAACAGGGCCCACATCACTAGGTACAAGTACCTGTCCCCACAGTCTCTCAACTCATTGGGGTTTGGAACCCATGTCCCCTGCCTAGCAAGTGTCATTAGGGTGAGTCTCTCCATTGGGATATTCCAGGCACAGTTTTGCTCTCCCTCAATTCACACAACAAGGATAACAACTCTTCATTACTCATGCCCCGATAACAAGGAGACTGGGGATCCAACACCAGCCACAAGTGATCATGTGCGCAAGCAATCCCATCATGCTGAGCACCTCGGCAGGGTGTGTGCGCCCATGCAAATAAGATCGGCTCCTGAAGTCCTTTTCCACAGCTCACCACTAGATGTCAGGAGACAGCTCATTCAGAATCTGCTTACAGATTTTTTTAAAGGTGGATAATGTTCTTCAGCTTCTCCCTGTGGAAAGTACAGCTTAGTTTTTATTCAGTTTAAATTGACTTCCAGGTAAAACTAGCAGCCTTTAAGAAGGCATCTTTGTCCTTCCACAGATTCTCTTTCCTAACCTCACAAAAATGCGACTGTAGTAACAGTTTTCATTTTCTAATACTTAATATACCATAAATACATTGACCTGAACAGACTGGGACATTAGCAGAAACTTCATCTAACACCATCCAAAAACATAAACAGTGTTTCTAGAGAGATTTACATCTGACAGCAGGACTATGTTGCAGATATACACACTCTTCTAAACAGCAGGGCTAGGAGCAGTGAAGAGTAAACTGTGAAGGCAGGAAATTACTTTTAGTAGTTAACAGTGACCATCATGCATTTTCTGTTGGACCTTAAAATGATTTGCAGTTCACATAAGATATTTACTACCATAGTGTACACAAGGCAGCAGTATTCATTGGGAACTATGCTGCTATTTAGTTTCACACCCCAGAGACTGACACTCAAGCTATAACTCTTGCCAATTACTCTTTATTCTCCCGGCTCATCCAGCTAGCAGTCACTAAAATAAAAGCACACTTCCCAGAGGCTTATAAACAAAGTAATGTAATCCAGGGGCTAAACTCAGGGATAAATGTTGTTTAAGGTGTGGATGGAACATAAGTGGTATTTCTCTGAGCCTACCCAAGGGAAATACTGCTGAAGCTGCTATGAGAATGCTACTGGCCATGTATCTGGGTTAAAAACAGACCAGCACTGGCAGCTATCCCTTGATACAAGGATGATGTCTGTTGGGGGAAAAGTCATTGATGAGACTTAAAATGGCTGAGGAGTCTTTGTGCTTTAGATGTTTTTCCACATATGTGACAGTGGGTTGCTTGGACAGAGCACAGCTTCTGGCCACTATGCTGTGCCCTTTCCTTCCTCCTCTGCCATGTCTCAGCCTCTGAAGCAAGGCAAGTCTCTTCAAAATGGGATGAGGCTTGGTGTATGATGCAGTGCCATTGCGGTCTCTTGCCAGCCAGCTCTTCCCAATCCAAGGGGTCAAGATATATTTCAGGTAGCATTTCCTCTGGCCACCGATCCTCTTACCATGAATAAGTTGAGAAAAGAGGACTTGCTTTGGAAGACAAGTATCAGCTTTCCTATAAATGGCCAGCCAGGCGAAGCTGATGTTTCAAAATCTTTGCCTCAACACTGGTGATGTTAGGTGCAGAGAGAATGCTGGTATTGGTGTGATGATCTTCCCATCTGATACGGAGAATCTTCCAAAGGCAGCACTCATGGTACCTCTCCAGATGCTCAGGATGGCTTTGGTATGTCAGACACGTTTCACACTAATAAAGAGTGGGGCTGACTACTACATTGTAAACCAGGATCTTACTTTCCATCTGCAGATCTCTGTCAATAAAGACACAATGGAGCAACTTTCCAAAGGATACACTGAAACAATGGATCGTATGTTCAATCTCCATATCATAGAATCATAGAATATCAAGGTTGGAAGGGACCTCAGGAAGTCATCTAGTCCAACCCCCTGCTCAAAGCAGGACCTATTCCCAACTAAATCATCCCAGCCAGGGCTTTGTCAAGCCTGACCTTAAAAACCTCTAAGGAAGGAGAGTCCACCACCTCCCTAGGTAACCTGTTCCAGTGCTTCACCACTCTCTTAGTGAAAAAGTTTTTCCTAATATCCAACCTAAACCTCCCCCACTGCAACTTGAGACCATTACTCCTTGTTCTGTCATCGGGTACCACTGAGAACAGTCAAGATCCATCCTCTTTGGAACCCTCTTTCAGGTAGTTGAAAGCAGCTATCAAATCCCCCCTCATCATTCTCTTCTGCAGACTAAACAATCCCAGTTCCCTCAACTTCTCCTCACCAATGTCGAATAGAGGGGAATGATCACATTCAGTAAACTATAACCTTCCCAATGATATCTTACAAGACTCATCTTGCATAAAGTACATTTCAGTTATGGATATGGCATAACATAACCATATTTCCATGAAGACTATGGGGTGTAACATCACAGTGAGGTTTTACCCTCTGCCCTGTTGTGGGTTGTTTATATTTTTACAGTGGATTGCACAGTAATTGTCACAGGCACCCACCAAGGGACCTGAATTGGAGAATGAAGAGAAAGGAACCATTACATATCCTTTTGAAGCTAGCTACAGCTCTTGCTCAAGAGCTTGCTGTACCAGAAAAACCCTGTGCTCCCCAAAGCATGTCAGCAATGCAGAGCAGCCTAACACACCTCCTTGACACTGTCACTTCTTTTCTAGAATAGTCAGAAAAGGGGCAAGATTTCATCCCTGTGCACCTGTTAATTATTCACAGTCCTGACAAACAAAGATAGCTGTACCACTGTTCAGGAACATATGATATTTTTAAGTATTTGCTAGAATAAACACAAGCCCCCTCAGATATATTGTCTGTAGCAGGGATTGGCAACCTTTCAGAAGTGCTGTGCCGCGTCTTCACTTAGTCACTCTCATTGAAGGTTTCGTGTGCCAGTAATACAGTTTAACCTTTTTAGAAGGCCTCTTTCTATAAGTCTGTAATAGAGAACTAAACTATTGTATATAAAGTAAATAAGGTTTTTAAAATGTTTAAGAAGCTTCATTTAAAATTAAATTAAATGCAGAACCCCCTGGACCAGTGGCCAGGACGCGGGCAGTGTGAGTGTCACTGAAAATCAGCTCGCATGCCGCCTTCTGCCCCCGTGCCATAGGTTGCCTGCCCCTGGTCTATAGGGAGCTAATTTTAAATATCTTTCAGCTAACTTACTGGTTTAAATGTAAAACCCAGCACTCTGGGACATCCTAGGGAATTTCTAATGCTTCAGAGGATCCTATCTGTGTACCTGAAGAGGCTACAAAAAGACCATGCTAAGAAAATACTTTGAAAGATGATTTCACCAAACATGGCATTTGGTCCTAATGTGGCCAAGGCATTATTTGTCTTACATTTTTTTTGAAAGTCATTCTCAGCACAATGCCATTCTGAAAAGCAGTTTTCAACACTTCCAACTGGGACAAAACCAGACTAATTGATACCATGTTGGAAACTAATTTCCTGGAGTGACATTTTCTGTAACCAATGGACCCAGCAAGACTCTGAACAGAAAATGCTTGAGGTCCGTGAATGGAAGGTGCTATAGAAGTATTTCTACATTCATTCATATTGCATATATGCTGTAGTGGCAGGTGGAATATTGATAATTTTCATTTAAGTCACACAAGTTTAATTCAGAGTGTTACTCATCAGCTAGATATAGAACAAGTAAATAGAATGGAAAACGTAATTCACGTATTTAAATGTAAATTACAAATAAAATGTGGGAGGGGACTACAGCATCATGTGACACACTCCAAAACTGCTGAGCCATCTTTACTCAAAGCCTATAAAACCAAAAGCATATACACCCCCCTCTCCATGGACAGAGTTCAATATCGGGATTCTGTGGTGCTCCAGCTGTACACAGGTGTAACTGCTACATTAAATGAAGTTACACTGGTGTAAAACTGGAGTATCTGAGACTAAAATCTGGCTAAAGACTGGAGCTTTTCACCAAGTGAGAATGGATCGGTTTAGGACAACTTTGCTACAGCAGTCGCTTCCATTGCTGCTACAACAGCTTGCATTTTGCAATAAAGATAACAAATAGCATTACATGAACCCACATTAATGACACAGAATGCAGCACTAACAGCAGAGCACTAGCACAGCTGGAAAATTGGCCTTTGCTTACGTCATTAGTCCCAGTCGTACACCCTCTCAGGCCCTCAGCAGACTGCAGTGAGGGAACCAGTCACAGGGTCAGCCAGGTATTTTAAACTTCCCTGGATCTCAACAGGCTGCAGCATATTTCCTCAGCTGGCCACTCTGCCACATTTCCTGGGCACCTACCCTCATCTGGAACTTCTTGATGGAAATAGAACTCATCAGCACTGCCCCCCAAGATACCCCAGGAACTTAAAGACACCTTCTTCCAGAACTCCACCCAAAGAACTGAGCCTTCTGGTTTAACATTTAACTCCCTCAGAGGCAACGTGGCAATTATGAACCACAAAACACACGCAGACATTTTGCATAGGATTCTAACACTACTGCACTTTAATACGGATCATTTCCCTCACTAGCTCACCCTTCCCTTTGGAGTCCTGGGGAGACCATCTGTGCCCAAGAAGGCAGTCAGGGCTTATCTGGCTCCTCCACACTGGGTTGCTTCTCCCCACTCTTGAGCTGGAGAAAAATGACCCCGAAGAATAAAAGCTACTGCCCCTTTTATAACTTTCAGCTCCCCTTGTCAGGACAGATCCGCCTCCTCAGGTGGCCAGAGACCCGTGCCAGGTGACTTTATTGCTAGGCAATCTGTCCCCTGACAAACTGTCTCTTGAGTTGGGAGCCAACCTGTTGTTCAGAGCTAATCCATTTCATTACAAGGGCTCTTGTTATCCTTCTACTAGCAGCCTTTGGAATTTCAGCCCAATCTGGAGGCAAATAGACAGCAGAGAAAGCAAATGGGCTGCACATTTGAAAAGCAGTTTGCAGGCTGACAGATACAAACAGAGTTTGTAATCTCACACAGAATTCATAAACTGTACAGACAGTCTTCAAGTCAGCACAGTTTAGGCTAGAATTCAAAGAGAAGCATTTTCTCATTTAGCATAAACAATTAGTCATTTCTTTTTAGAAAAGTGTCTAAATAAATTCAAAACTTAAACAGTAGCAAGAGCTCACCAGGGGCCAACTGTGAGTTACAGTCAACTTGTATTTGAATGAACTTTCTGAAAATATCTTCACTCTCTCCAGGTAATTAGCGGTTTAGTGAAATGATAAATAAGCTGTGAACTTGTCTGAGTTTCCTTGAGGTAAAACACTCTAGCTGATCAGAGTTTGATTTCTTTAAAGATTGGTGCACAGGGAGATATTGTCAAACTTACTGCACTGACAGAGCCTTAGTTTATAAAAAGGAATTAACACAGACTATATAAAGCTACAGATTGCTACATGAAAAGAGAAAATCTTAACAACCTTATAGGACATGAAAGGATTTAAATGAAGAATGTTATTGTATAGTTCATAAAACAAGTGGTTTTTAGTAACATGAAACTCATTAGCCACAGACTATGACTCAGAAACGAGACTTTTACAAGAGATGTGAATAATCCAATAACAACTGTTTCTTACAGAAATGTATCCTGTTACAGGCAAACGCTGCCCCTGTTGGTATAGAGTGCCTAGGCCCCAGAAGGACAGCCATGTTCTGCAGTGTGGGCAATCAAGAACACAGGGGGCAGTGATAATGGTGAATTTTCAACTTCATCTCTGCATTTCTTGTTTTGTATTCTCGGGTTTCTCAACTTCATCTCTGCATTAGCGCAGAACAGTCCGTGGTTTTCAAGGTGCTTTGCAAACAGATGCAGGAGCTTCACTCTAAATGGACGCAAGTGCTAAGGTGGAACTGTACAAAGCTTCCCGTGGAGCCAGGAACTGTACAGGGGCAGCACTTCAGGCCGAGCTTTGGGAACTCCACAGGACTAACTTGCACAAGAGTTTTATACATGCTGTCTCTACAGAATGTATTGTTGTACATGCACACACACACACACACGCACACACATGAATCCTTGGTTAAGTGACCATCTGCTCTAGGTAAACCAGCACAAGCATTTGAAAGTGTTAAACAGTCTACATCAAATTAATTATTTTCCATTGCAAAAGAAACTACCCAGACTTGATCCTCTGTTCAGCTCTAACCTCTTGCAGAAGGCCCAGCAATGGACAGCCAGTTTTGAACCTCCAGTGCCAGTAAGGCCCACACTGCACATAATCACCATTTGCAGGAAACTCTGCACTTGGTACAGTTCTGTGTCTTCTTTTTCATGTATTATATTGAGAGGTAGATCAATATTGATACATAGAAAATGCAGCTGGCAGGATAGAAGGAAGCATATATATATATATATATGAGTGACTGGATAGCGTAGTGGTTAAGAGCACTGCCCTTTGATACAGGAGACCTGGGTTCAAATCCCAGTTGGTACCCAACTTTCCAGTAGGGGTCCTTGGGCAAAAGACTCCCTAATGCTTCACCTGCCTACCTCAAACATGAGAGTGACAAGAACTAGGAGAGTCATGCCGGCTCAGACGTCACCCAGATTAACAAGGTCTGTGCCAGATGTTGAGGAGACAGGACAATCTGATGATAAGTGGGCTACTGAAACAAACCATTCATGGATGAGACAAGAGAACCTGGAATTGATGGAATGCTACTACAACAGTAGACCTAATGAGAGGGGGTATATGAAACGTGTGAGGGGACTATGGATGGACAAAAGACCTACATCCACACTTACTGAGAAACAGCTAGTTACCCAGCGCTTCACCATAGTAAAGAGGAAGCTGCTCTCACAGCATGAGATAGACCAACTCCACATTACATCCCAGGCTCAAGAAGACCTGGAAGAACAAGTGGATGTGCAGCTTACACCTGAAGCTGAAACTTCACTGCTACCTCCTCCATTGCAGAGCACAGCAGCTGATACGAGGCATAAGATCATGGGGAAACTCTAGCTACAGTTAATCCTCAAGAGAGATTACCAAGGATCAGTGGAGAAGTACCATCAGCTAGCATGTTAGAAGATGCCAATAGAGCCCTCATGACAATCCCTACTACCCCACCATAACTCAAACCAATGAACTGGTATATGCTACAGCCTCTGTAATGCTGGAGATGCTTGGCTACACGATCAAGAAGAACAACAGTATGTACCCACCCTGGAAAATGAGGTTGGGAGGATAAGATCAAGGTGACTCGGAGAGAAATTAGTCAGCTGGTGGAACTACAGAAGGGTGTAGAGATTAAGGATAAGACTCAGCTACTGAAAAAATACAAGGGCCTGACTCCATCTGAAGCCCTAGAGACTGCTAAACAAAGGCTCACAGCACTGGCTACCAGGCTAAGGCGATACACTAGAGAAGCAGAGGCCAAAAAAGTAAATGCCCTGTTCTCCAAAGAACCATCCAAGGTGTACTCCCAACTGCAGTGCAACAACACAATAACAGCAGAAACTGAACAGTACTGGAAGAACATATGGGAGAAAGAGAAGACTCATAACACCAGTGCAAAGTGGCTGCAGGACCTGAGAACAGAGCTGCAGAACCTGAGAACAGAGCCACAGGCAAATCTTTCCCAGAACAGCTTCACCATCAACAGGTAGAAGACATCCAGCAGTGGGCCATAGGAACAGGTTGAAGAGCTGGACAAGCACTCTGGACAATACATGATTCACACACTACTGGCTAAAAGAACTAGCAGCGTGCTGATGAACTCCAGCAGCACAGAAGATGAATCCAACTGGGCGAGCAGCCAGGCGTCCACAACAAACTGGCAACCCATGCAGGACACAGTTCGATCATGAAGACCCTGAAAGGGAACAGAACCGTCTATTCCTCCCCAGCAAACGATGAAAGTCCTCTAGGGCATCATAGCCGCCAAGCTTAAGGACATATGGGCCGTACATGAGCACAGTCATGAAGGGGCACTGGGAACAACACCAGGGCTCAAACACCAGTGTCATAGAATAGAGCAGTCGCTGCAAGGTTCTAGACAGACCAATCTAGCACTGCTGGTTGGATTGACTACTGAAGGATAAGCCTATGACTCAATGCGCGCCATGTGGATCTGTGAATGTACTGGTGCGTATACAAAGTCAATCGCTCACTAAGACCAATGTGGCATATACGAAGGTTATGACTGCCCCTGCTGTGCGTCTGCTAGGCTTAAACCCCTCAAGCCGATATCAGAAGGACTGTACGGGTACAGGTTAGGATGGAGCAGACTACGCATCAGTTCACACTCCTCTGACTGGATCATCAGGTAGCGTAAGAATGAATGAGACATCGACTCGTAATCCACCCTGAAGCGGATCTACAGTTGAGGATATACAGGATGTCATCATGATGGAAAAGTGTGGCCGGTGGTAGTGAAGAGATGGAAGGTAGTCAAGACTGATTGAGGTGGAACTACCAGCGGCGCCACATAGCCAGACATTACAGACAGCTACACGTACTTGCATCCCACAGTCACATGGAAACCACGATGAGGAGGCAAGGAAGACAGGAACATCCAAGTATCTACAAAGGCTTAAGAAGGTCGGGAGAGCCAGCTCAGTGGGTGAAGAAGCAAGATCACGGCTCAACAGATACGCTCTACGGGTCATAAGATTACCCTCCGGTATAGTGAGTCGCCAAAGGAGATCATGGAGGCTGCCGGATGTTGAAGCTGGAAGCTCCTCCATGCACGAGGTTCCACCCCCAAGTCCACACCCGAGATGGATATAGCAGCGAAGAAGGCGGATGTGGGGCTTGTTGCTATGTGGAGCGTCAAGCCACTCGTCCTGGACGAAACGAACTCCAGGAGTAATCAGTAAGATGGCCCCAAAGATGAGCTGGTAGAGAATGCCTATGAGCACAGCAGACGAGGGGAGGAAGACCAACAGAAGACAGTGCTATGGCAAGACAGGACCCTAGGAGGGATGTACCATTCGACAGTAAGCTTGGAATGTGGCTGACAATGGGTAAATCCTACAAGTGGCTGGAAAGGGTGGACTAAAAGAGCAGCACTGAGCATGTCATAGCTGAGCAGCACAGCTAGACAAGCACTGATGCGACCAGATCCTTGAAAGCGGCGGGTTACCACCACTAGAGAGGACCGAAGGTTGCATATGTGGAGAGGTCTCAGAGACATCCAACACATGTGCAGATAGATGCAGGCAAGGACTAGCATACACTGAATGGCATCAACATGTGGCTGGCATGATCAGCTTAAACAAACCAAACTATAACCAAGCAAGGTCACCTTCACTCACCCATAGAACCCCAGAAACTATGTCGTTCCATTCAACAAAAATTACAAACCCATATGTGGTTCAGCCAGTTTGTGGTGGGAGCCTGCTGCAGCATTGTTCTCTCTGTGCTGCTAGGAGTTCATGCACTGCTGTTAAGTTTCTTTAGCCATAGGTGTGGAATCATTATTGTCCAGTGCTTGTCCAGCTCTTCATGTTCTTGGCCCATCTGCTGGATGTCTTCACCTGTGATGGTGAGCTGTTCTGGGAGATTGCCTGTGGTGGTCCCAGTGGTGGTAGGAGCACTCGGGGCTGTGACTCCTAAGCTGGGTGAGTGGCTCCAACAGATCCCAGGAACAACATCAGAGCTCTCTGTCCAGAAGAGTGCAGGGCTAGGAACAGCTAAGATACTGCGCAGAACCCTCAAACTCCCAGGCCTCTAGTAGAGGACCCGAGGTTGAGGAAGACATACCACTCATAGGGGTGAGAGGGGAATTTTTTATATATATATATATATATATTTACCTACATATTTGGTAGACAATCTTTCAGGGAAGAGAGACCTTTTATACATTAAAATTCTATTTTTATTTTATAAAATGTTTTAAACCACTATTAATAATGCATTTGCATGTTAAGCTTTCTCTAAATTTTACTGTATTATTTGGTATCAAGGACATAATTTTATTACTTATGGAATTACCTCTGTGCCAAGATCATATAAGCAGCTTTTCCAAATAAAGGTAGCTGAGGATTTTAAGTGAAATGCTAAAGTGCTCCAGGATGAAAGAGGGAAATCTTATGGAAGCTCAGGTTCAATTCTGCCACTCATACTCACCTGAGGGGAAAATCACCCCAATCAGAGAATGAGCACCACAGAGCGTATGCATCTCTGAAACTCAGGTGGGGTTAAACAGGATTTGGATAGTGCACAGGCCTTTTGATGGTCCCTATGAACAGGAATTAATTTGATCTGCTGTGTGGAGCCTTGCTTTGTGAACAGTCCCATTGCTTTCAGTAGCATGGCTTGTGGGGTCATCAGCAACAGTATAAGAACCAGGCACTGTCAGTCCATCTTTATGGGCCATAAAAGGACCATAGAAGGGGAAAAAGATCTTTTTGGATATGTATCAATTCACTTTTGCTTAGTCAGAAAAAGGCACCATGTTCTCTGCAAATGGAGCTGCACCACTTTACACCAGCAGATAATTTGGCTCTGTGTATTGATTCCAAGGCCAGACGGAATCACTGTGATTACCTAGTCTGACCTTCTGTATAACACAGAGCATGCCACTTCCTCAAAATCTTTCTTGGAACAGATCTTTTAGAAAAACACTCAAGCTTGGTTTAAAAATGTATGGCTTATTTCCAGTCTGAATTTGTCTAGCTTCAACTTCCAGCCATTCCACCGGGTTAGACCTTTCTCTGCCAGATTGAAGAGCCCATGATCAAATATTTGTTCCCCATGCAGATACTTATAGACTATAACCAACTCAGCCATTAACCTTCTCATTGTTAAGAGAATTAGATCAAATTCCTTGAGTCTATCACTATAAGGTTTGTTTTCCAAACCTACCATCATTCTCATGGCTCTTCTTGAACCCCCTCCAATTTAGCAACATCCACCTTGAATTATGGGCACCAGAACAGGACAAAGTATTCCAGCAGCAGTCACTCCAGTGCCAAATACAGAAGTAAGATTAACATATTCATGCATCTCAGGATCATATTAGCTCTTTTCACCACAGCATTGCACTGGAGGTCATGTTCAGCTAATTGTCCACTACAAACCCTAAATCTTTTTTAGAGTCACTGTTTCCCAGGGTAGCGTCCCCCAGCCCACAGATATGGTCTGTATTCCTTGTTCCTGGATGTAGCCATATCAAAGTGAATAGTGCAGTACAGCAATTTAGCATGAGGAGGGAAATTAGACAAATATATGACAGTCAGGGCTGTTTAAATGCTAATGAAAAACCCTGTGATAATAAAGATCGTTTGTTCCTGGGGAAATTTCTTCATTACATGGTAAATGAATGCCAAAATTAAGCATGTTAGATGCCTCTTCATTCCTGTAAGTTATTAATTGGAGAAATGAGAAAAACAAACAGATTTCCTAGGAGTTTGCTGTAAATATAATTGTGTATTTGTGGTCTAGGGCCGTGCCTCAGAGTTAGCTACCACTTCCCATATCTGCCTGCAGTATTTTTAATGCATTATTTATGAAAATACCAAAAGCAGGCTAACAGGTAATGCAGTAATCAGCAACACTGCCCTGTTTTTCTTTGCGGAGACTGCTTACACATCTGTCTTCCTGTCAGTGAAGTAATTATATGCCAAGTCTGGTAGGAGAAGGGGAGTAGACAAAATGGGAACAGGTATGGGCCTTCCACCCAACCCCACAAATTACTGACTTGTCAGGCACCTCTGAAGTCTGGCACCTCAGAGCATGCAAGCAGCATGCTCTACACCTTTGTGAGTAACATCAAGGCCTTCCCCTGTAGCAGGGGCCAGTGAAACGGCATTGGGCTCAGTGGACCAAAACCCTGTGTCCGATTGTTTGTCAGAGAGACGACGGCCTCCAACAGGGCCTGATACTGTGGGGCGTGGAAGGAGCCTGCTTCTCCTGAAGGGGACATTGACAGTTCAGTCAGAGGTCAGGTCCTACGTTTGGGACCAAGGAATGCAGACCATACCTACAGACTGGGGGACAGTACCCTGGAAAGCAGAGAGGCTGGAAAAGGGGCATAGTGGACATGCAGCTTAGCCAGAGCTCCCAGTGCCATGCTGTGGCACAGAAGGCTAATGAGATCCTTGAGTGTGTTAACAGGGGAGCAAGGAGGTGAATTTATCTCTGTGTGTGGCATTGGTGAGTCTGATACTTGAACACTGCATCCAGGTCTGTGGTCCACATTTTAAAAAAGATGTCGAAAAAATTGAGAGGGTGCAGAAAAGAGCCACAAAAATGATTTGAGCCCTGGAGAAAATGCCTTAGTGGCAGACTTAAAGGGCTCAATTTGTGCAGCTTGCCAAAGAGAAGACAGAGGTGACTTGATAATGAAGTGTAAGTGCTTTCCCTGGATGAAATTGCCGGGCTCATTACTCTAGTAGAGGAAGGCAGAACAGAACACAATGTTCGGAAGCTGAAGCCCAGCAAATTCAGACTGGAAATAAGACCAGTGTTTAATAGGGAGGGTATTGACCATGGGAACAATTTACCAACAGTTCTGATGGATTCTCCATCACTGGCCATTTTTAAATCAAGACAGGATGTTTTTCTAAGAGAGATTTTCTAGTTTAACCAGGAATGGAGTCAGGGAAGTCCTATGTCCTGTGTTGCACACAAGTTCAGACGAGATAATCACAATGGCCCCTTCTGGCCTTGGAATCTGTGAATAATAAATATAGTGTCACCATCCCCATTTTACAGGATGGTGAGGTAGAGGCTCAGAGAGACAGGCAGGAAAATGGCCCAAGGACACATGGACAGGCAGCAGGAGATCGAGGATCAGAACAGAGATGTCCCAGCCGGTGCTGATTACTGCTGCAGAACCCCCTCGGGAGAGAAAATGTGCTCAGATTTGCTGGTTCGCTAACGTCACTGGAGGACAAAGTGCTGCTAAGAGCTCAGCAGCACTGCAATGCAGGACCATACAAGCCAAGCTGGTGACGAGGCCTTAGTGCCAGCGTGGGTGATTCCAGCACTCCGATGTAAGCTGTATGAGCATCATTTCCCAGGAGGCTGCTCTCCATGAATAGTGCACCTAAAACAGCAGCTCTGCCAGCAGCCAGCGCAAGCCTGGGCAGGGACTGAGGTGTGCCAGGCAAGCCTGGTGGGGGTGGGGCATTCGTTCTCATCTCCTCACAGCCATCCCTTCTGCTGAGACCTGGTTACCTCTCCCCTCTGGGCCAGAACCAGGCTTCCCCTACCCTGTCAGCCAGAGGCTGCCACTCCGGAAGGGTTCCTGTTCACCTGCTCCCCAAAATCATGGCTAATAGCACCCTGTAATGATGAGCTGCTCCCCCAAACAGCCATCTAAGCTCTGCTCCGCTCTTCTCAGTGTCCTTCCACCAAATATTCCCTCCTGCTGCACTGTGCAGAGAGGAGGGAAAGGAGACTGGCTCTGCCTCTCCCCTGTTCTTTGTGGAGCCCCAAGGCCTAGCTGCACTAGACAGCAGCAGCTACCGGGGTGATGTTGTACAGCAATCCCCTAAGCTCAGCCACAGCAGCGCATATGGGACTGGAACACAGCTCCCCTCCAGCTGGCTTCAGGGACCAGCCCATCGACTGGGGAAGCAGAGAAGCTAGTCAGACCTTTGCTGGCAGAGTCTCCTGTTGTAGTCAGTGTATGATACTCAATTTGTTTCAGTGCGTTTTCTCTGCCGAATGTAAACCAACGAGGGATCCACAGATGTGTCTGAACATCGGACTGACATAGTTGAATGTTTTTACCACAGCCACTTTCTTTGCCCACATTTCTCTGTGCCTTTTTCTGCTCTACTATTCTGCATGGCTTTAATCACAGACCAACAGGTCTGCCACCATCTTATTTAAGTTTTCAGTGTTCAGGTTGACTTGGCCAGCTTTTAGGTGTATTGTTTTCATTGGCCTCTCAGAAAACATGCTCAACTGTCCGGAAAATATTGCTTTGGGGAGTCCACATATTATCCATGCTTAGGGACTCAATGCCAGTCCTACAGCATTGGTCCAGAGTTTCACTGATTGGTATCCTGTCTAACCACTGATGTTACTGATGAGCTGCAGACAGTGCAAGGAAAATGCTCTACTTGCTTCAAATGCCTACACTAGAGTGTTTCCTATTGGTAGAGAAGAGTGCTTAGCATGACTGCAAGATAGACGTTAATCTTGATGTGAAGTCCAATGCTTCTCACATTCCATGTGTGGCAACCAAGTTGACCATGGGCAGAACTGGCTTTAGAAAGGTGCTGAATGATTTCATTGTTGAAATCTTCCTAACTGTCAGAGTGGTTAAGCACTGGAATAAATTGCCCAGAGAGGTTGTGAAATCTCCATCATTGGAGATTTTTAAGAGTAGGTTGGACAAATACCTGTCAGGGATGGTCTAGATAATACTTAGTCCTGCCTTGAGTGCAGGGACTGGACTAGATGACCTACAGAGGTCCCCTCCAGTCCTACACTTCTATGATTCTATGATGAACAAAAGGCAGAAGTATTCAATAAATATTTATCTTCTGTATTTGGAAAGGAGCAGGATTATGTACTCATATCAGATGGATGGTGAAGTCAGTTGGTAACTGAGGAGGATGTTAGACAACATTTACTAGAGTTAAGAGTTTTAAAGTGTGATGACCTGGGTAACAAAGTTAGCCTGACTTCAGTCCCAGGCAAAATAATGGAAAACCTGATATAGGACTCAACTGATAAAGAATTAAGAGAGAGAACTATATTAATGCTAGTCAACATGGTTTTATTAAAAAATAGCTCTTGTCAAAGAAACCCGATTTCATTCTTCGATGAGATTACAAGTTTGGTTGACAAAATGTACCTGTGCAGATATAATATATTTAGACTTTTCTAAGGCATTTGACTTAGTACCACATGACATTCTGATTGAAAACAATATCGCTGTGCAGTACCAATGGCGCACACACTGAATGTATTAAGAACTGGCTAAATAACAGATCTCAAAAAGTGGTTGTCAATGGAGAATCAGTGAATGAGTTATTCCAGTGATGTGTCCCAGAGACCAGTACTAAGCCTGATGCTATCCAATGGTTTCATCAGTGATCCAGAAGCAAACATAGAAATCACTGTTGAGGACATTTGCAGATGACACAATGACTGATGGAGTGGTAAACAACAGTGAGGACAGGACAGCCTTAGAGAGCAATCTGGACTGGTTGGTCACCTGGGCCCATTCAGACAAAAATCTGCTTTACTGATTTAGGTGGCCGCTCCCAATGGACCCACATAGCAGGTTAAGAGTGGCTTTCATGTAAAATCCAGTATTTCTATAACGAAGGATATTTGCTGAGTAAACTACTTTGGTCTGTTGGTGACCTAAAGAATGACAGTATTGTGACCATTTTTAAGAAAAGGGGACAAGTCAATGTGTGGGAATTACTGAGGTATTACCCTCCTCCCCATTGCCAGGAAGATCTTTGCTCGCATCCTTTTAAACCATCTCCTCCCTCTTGCCGAAGATGTCCTTTCGGAATCCCAATCTGGTTTCAAACTGTTTTGGGGGCACCACTGGCATGATATTTGTTTCACTAGAGAGCCAAAAGAAGTGCAGAGAACAACCTCAGCCATTGTTTATGACATTTATTGACTTAAGACCTTTGATTCCACCAATCGTGAAGCATTATGGAAGGTGCTGTCTGGGTTCAGTTGTCCATTGAAGTTCATCTTTGTTCTCAGGCTATTTCATGATGGGATGATGGCCACTGTCCTCTGTATGGGTTGGAGACGGACGCATTCACCATCCGTACTGGTATCAAGCAGGGCTGTTTTATTGCCTCAACTCTTTTTTCCATCTTTCTTGCTGTGACCTTGATTCTTATTTGTGACTGACTTTCTTCTGGAAATGGGATTGAGTATTGCATGGATGGGCAGCTCTTCAACCTGCAGCATTTTTGTTCTAAAACTAAGGTCACCGGGAGTACTATTACCTCCCTTCAGTATACTGATGTCTTTGCTATACCTGCGCACATTGAGATTGACTTGCAATCCACCCTAGATCTCTTCCCAGGTGCTTATCAGAGCTTGGGACTTTCCCACAATATTTAGAAGACTAAGGTGCTCCCCCATTCCCCCCAAAATTGTAATTGATGGTGAACTCCTGGAAAACACTGAGCATTTCCCTTACCTTGGTAGCTATCCCTCCCAGACAGCCATTATTGATACAGATGCGCAACTGTTTTCACGTTCTCTCCACAGGTACTAATGCGGAGAGTGGACTAGATGGTACATCTGAGAGAAGGGAGCAGAAGGAGACTCCACCAATTGGAAGGCACGAGATGCACTGTCCTAGGGATGGGGGTTCCATGACCACTGCTCCCAGGAGAAGGAGGAGGGTAATGGTGGTCGGGGACTCCCTCCTCAGGGGGACTGAGTCATCTATCTGCCACCCTGACTGAGAAAACTGAGAAGTCTGCTGCTTGCCAGGAGAGGATTCACGATGTGATGGAGAGACTGCTGAGACTCATCAAGCCCTCGGATCGCTACCCCTTTCTGCTTCTCTATGTGGGCACCAATGATACTGCCAAGAATGACCTTGAGCAGATCACTGCAGAATACGTGGCTCTGGGAAGAAGGATAAAGGAGTTTGAGGCTCAAGTGATGTTCTCCTTGTCTATCCTCCCTGTGCAGGGAAAAGGCATGGGTAAGGATTGTCGAACTGTGGAAGTCAACGAATGGCTACACAGGTGGTGTTGGAGAGAAGGCTTTGGATTCTTCGACCATGGGATGATGTTCCAAGAAGGAGGAGTGCTAGGCAGAGATGGGCTCCACCTAACAAAGAGAGGGAAAAGCATCTTCACAAGCAGGCTGGCTAACCTAGTGAGGAGTGCTTTAAACTAGGTTCACCAGGGGAAATGAGACCAAAGCCCTGAGGTAAGTGGGGAAATGGGATACTGGGAGGAAGCACGAGCAGAAGAGTGCAAGAGGGGAGGACTCCTGTCTCAGACCGAGAAAGCGGGACAATCAGTGAGTTATCTTAAGTGCCTATACACAAATTCAAGAAGCATGGGAAACAAGCAGGGAGAACTGGAAGTCCTGGCACAGTCAAGGAACTATGATGTGATTGGAATAACAGAGACTTGATGGATAACTCACATGACTGGAGCACTGTCATGGATGGATATAAATTGTTCAGGAAGGACAGGCAGGGCAGAAAAGATGGGAGAGTTGCATTATATGTAAGAGAGCAGTATGACTGCTCAGAGCTCCAATATGAAACTTCAGAAAAACCTGAGAGTCTCTGGATTAAGTTTAGAAGTGTGAGCAACAAGAGTGATGTCATGGTGGGAGTCTACTATAGACCACCAGGCCAGGGGGATGAGGTGGACGAGGCTTTCTTCCGGCAACTAGCAGAAGTTACTAGATCAAAGGCCCTGGTTCTCATGGGAGACTTTAATCACCCTGATATCTACTGGAAGAGCAATACAGCGGTGCACAGACAATCCAGGAAGTTTTAGGAAAGTGTAGGGGACAATTTCCTGGTCGCAAGTGCTGGAGAAACCAACTAGGTGGAAAGCTCTTCAAGACCTGCTGTACAACAGAGAAGAGTTAGTAGGGAAAGCAAAAGTGGATTGGGAACCGAAGGCAGTGACCTGAGATGATCGTGTTCAGGGATCCTGACACAAGGAAAGAAGGAGAGCAACAGAATACAGACCCTGGACTTCAGAAAAGCAGACTGGACTCCCTCAGGGAGCTGATGGGCAGATCCCTGGGAAAATAACATGAGGGGGAAAGGATTCCAGGAGAGCCTGGCTGTATTTTAAAGAATCCTTATAAGGTTGCAGGAAAAAACTCCATGTGTAGGAAGAAAGTAAATGGCAGGCCGACAGCTGCTTAACAGTGTAATCCTTGCTGATCTTAAACACAAAAAAGAAACTTACAAGAAGTGGAAGCTTGGACAAATGACCATGGAGGAGTATAAAAATCTTGCTCAGGCATGCAGCATGAAATCAGGAAGGCCAATCACACTTGGAGTTGTAGCTAGCAAGAGATGTTAAAGTAACAAGAAGGTTTCTTCAGTATGTTAGACAAGAAGAAAGTCAAGGAAAGTGTGGGCCTTTACTGAATGAGGGAGGCAACCTAGTGACAGAGATATGGAAAAAGCTAATGTACTCAAAGTTTTTTTTGCCTCTCTCTTCACAAACAAGGTACTCCTGACTGCTGCACTGGCAGCACAGTATGGGGAGATGTGTGATATTTTCCTCTATTCGACATTGGTGAGCCTCGTCTGGGGTCCAGTTTTGGGCCACACTACAGAAGGATGGGAAATTTGGAAAGATCCAGCGGAGGGCAAAAAATAGATTAGGGGGTGGAGCACATGACTTGTGAGGAAGGCTGAGGGAATGGGATTGTTTAGTCTGCAGAGAGAAGAATGAGGGGGATTTGATAGCTTGCCTCAACTAACTGAAGGGGTTCCAAAGGGATGAATCTAGACTGTTCTCAGTGGTACCTGATGACAGAACAAGGAGTATGGTCTCAAGTTGTAGTGGGGGAGGTTTAGGTTGGATATTAGAAAACTTTTTCAACTAAGAGAGTGGTGAAGCACTGGAAACGGTTACTAGGGAGGTGGTGGATTCTCTTCCACAGAGGTTTTTAAGGTCAGGCTTGACAAAGCCCTGCTGGGATGATTTAGTTGGGAATAGTCTGCTTTGACAAGGGGGTTGGACTAGAATGACTCCTGGCCCTTCCAACCCTGATATTCTGTGATTCTATGATTCTATGAACTCAAAGAGCTTGGCTTGTTAGCTTAACCAAAAGAAGGTTGAGGGGAAACGATTGCTCTTTATAGATATATCAGAGATAAATATAGGGAGGGAGAGGAATTATTTAAGCTTAATACCAATTGGAACAAGACAAATGGATGTAACTGGCACTATGAAGTTTAGACTTGAAATTAGACAAAGGTTTCTAACCATTAGAGGAGTGAAGTTCTGGAACAGCCTTCCAAGGGAGTAAGTGGGGCAAAAACTATCTGGCTTAAACTATCCTTGATAAGTTTATGGAGGGGATGGTATGATGGATAGCCTAATTCTGACAATTAAATCTGGCAATTGATCTTTGATTATCAGCAGGTAAGTATGCCAGTGGTCTGTGATGGGATGTTTGATGGGAGGGGATCTGAGTTACTGCAGAGAATTCTTCCTGAGTGCTGTTGGTGGAGTCTTGCCCACATGCTCAGGGTTTTACTGATGTCATATTTGGGGTCAGGAAGGCATTTTCTTCTAGGGCAGAATTGGCAGAGGCCTGAGGTTTTTCGCCTTCCTCTGCAGCATGGGGCACGGGTCACTTGCTGGAGGATTCTTTGCAGTTTGAGGTTTCAAACCACAAATTTGAGGACTTCATAACTCAGACATAGGTTAGAGTTGTTATTGAAGTGGATGGGTGAGATTCTGTGGCCTGCATTGTGCAGGAGGTTAGACTAGATGATCATAATGGTCCCTTCTGACCTTAAAGTCTATGAGTAAGGTGGGCTTAATTTGGAAAGAAAGAGGCGCTGGGGCTTAAGCATTCTCTTTTTATATATATTTACTTTCATAACTGACACAGCAAGCCGAGACATGCCAGAGCTATGAACTGGCAAGTCTAGAGGTGTTGGGCAAGACCTGGCACAATAAAGCACTGCTTGTAAGTCTCTGTGACTTGATCATGACTTCAATGGGAGAAGAAAGAGGACCACAGTCTTTACCTAGACAAAAATATCCTGTGGATAAACATACTTCATAGTGCCTTGTATAAACTCATTACCAAGTCAGAACATTGTTTTTCACAGCTGAGTAATAGTGAAAAATCCAGTCACTTGAAAATTAGTGCAGTTTCACCACTAATGCAAGCTCTGAATTTGACCCCCAAAACATAAATTTTAATAGAAACCCAAAATTATTTCCAGGTATGTGTGCTGGAGGTTGTTGTGTTGTTGTTTTTTTTTTAAATTAGGAAAAGTTATGTTTCTTCTCCATCACTGGTTGTGTGGTTCATAATATCGCAGACTAAATCATTCTTGGTTTAAATAAGAGATGACTTTGGCCTGCTTTGTTTAATTCATATAAATTGTAATCAAATTGGGTTAATGCTAACAGTGGAACCTCTATGACTTTATAACCTGTTTGACTATTTTCTATTCTATTCAAACTGTTATCAAATAACACTAGACTTGAACTGTTTTAGGGCATCACCACATTATTCTTTATTTGTGTTGTTTCAAATAAATATAGTGTATAAATATACTTCATTATGGACGGAATCATAAGGTTCTCATTCAGTTTGCATTGTTGCCTGATCTATTATTTGTTCATTGATGTACAATTATGTTGACCATTTTAAGAATTCGCAATTAACACTGAGGAGTTTAGAAGATTCATGTTCCAGGATCAGGCCCGCCATTAGAATTACTGTTCAGGTGACAGCAGTGATATTCATCCCCTTTTCCTTCTTTGTATTTCTTTACTCTACTATGTTGGGTGCCTTTGTCCCATAGGTCAATAAGCCTTTTAACCTCCAATTTATTAGCATACATGCCCATTAGTTACCATGGTACCCATGTGGTTGGACATTTGCTGATGTCCCTAACTAAAAATATCTCACACAGGTATAAACGAGCATCTTGTGGTTACCTGACAGCAGTTTACTCATCCTTGTGTATTACAATGTCTATCTTGAGAGATCCTATGATTGAGGGTTATTCTTGGTTAGCTATTTCTGCTGAGGCTATTTGGGCCTTATGCCTTGACTAGTTTAGCTAAACTGCTGTTTTACAGGCCCTGAGGCTTGTAAGCTCATTACTTTGCTGCCTTAATTTATACCTATGCCTTATACCTTCACTTATACCTATACGCTACAGCATTCAGTTCTTGCTCAGGCAAACCTCCCATTGACCTTTGGATGCAGATTTGCCTGAGTAAAGATTGAGTAAACACTAAATAAGTATCCTCTTGACAGGGCCAGCTCCAGCTTTTCTGCTGCCCCAAGTGGCAATAAATAAAGATGAGCTGCGGCACTTCGGCAGCTCAATCGTGCCGCTTCTTTGGCGGCAGTTCAGCGGCGGGTCCTCCCTCTCTTCCTCTTTGGCAGCAATTCAGCAGCAGCTCAAAGAAGAAGAGAGGGAATGAGAGACCCGCAGCCGAAGACCCGGATTTGACTATTTGCATGTGTAAGAGGCCTAACGTAATTCCGAGGGACTTTGTTTCAAACTGTAGTGCACAATATGAAATGTTCAGGTGTGCATTTGTAAAGGTTTGCTGCATCACACTCTCTTGTATGCTTCCCACACTTGTCAGACATTCTTCTAGAGCATTGCCCCATGATTCTGATGTAGAAAATGAAATAAGGCAGTTTTGTATCAGCTGAACTCTCTTTCCAGCACTGCTGAAAACAAACTTGAATGGCTCTTACATTGATATGGGAGGAAGAACTGCTTATGAATTACTGCTACCTCCTTAAGGGCCATTTTAGCAATGCACGTGATGCAGAAGCTCATAACTGGTCACCTTGCTGAAATGCAGTGGTGATAACTGCAGCATCAGTTCTGAACACAGTTATTGTCAGCGACAGGGAAGAAGAAGCCTATAGCGGAGATTGGTAGAAGTCCTGGATGGATAGTGAAGAAGAAAGGCATCATGTAGTGGATGGCTAGTGGATGAGAACCTTCCTTGGAAGCAAACAGAGAAAAAGAGACTTACAAAGAGGTGGAGTTCAGGAAGACAATGGAAAGAAATTAGCTTCTAGAAGCTGGGAGAGAGTGGGAGGCACTTGGAAGAGGAGAGATGGGGCAATGGAAACAAGTTGATACATTTAATTTTGTTTGATGGCAATATACTGTTTATAAAAATATTGAGATTATTTTATCAATAAACATGATGGAATTGGCACAGGCACAAAAATCTCTGGCAGGATGAATGTTCTGTTTACTACCATTCTCTGTTACAGAATCAGTTGTAGATTTCTTGTGGGTTTAATTAAAAATCGGTTCATAATGTGGCAGTGATGCAGATTTCATAATCATCTCTATATTTTCTGTATTTTGTTTTGTAATTTCTTGTTCTAAGTTTAATTTCCTTCTGAGTTTGCTTAATAAATCCATAATGGTGTCATGGCTGAGTGACTATTGACAAGAATTTCTAATAATCCTAGTTGATCAATTCAAACTGTTTGCATTGCAGTCATGAATGTGATAATTAGAAAGATTGAGTATAACCAAATTAACAGTAAACTGGTGTGCATAACAATGATAGCAGGGATTATCATACATTTTTAAAGGAACATTAAATCTTTGCATTTTTTTAAAAGATTAGAATGAAACCATTATAAATATTCATTGTCTGAAATTAAGTTCACAAGATAGGCTATCTGGAAGGTTTGATAATAATTACATTTCAAAATGTATTAATCATTATGAAGGCAATTAACTTATTTCTGTAAATCCACATACAGTGCTTGAGGGAATTTGACATGTCCATGCACGTATAAAGATTTATAGCATAAACTGTTATTTCTCTAAGAGAAGATAATGATTAGATTATCACATTAGGGAATAATTTTAGTTACATTGTAGCAATAAACTTCCATATGTTCATCTGTCTCAAACACACATAACAAATGGGCGGCTATTCAAAGACTCCCCATTAAAGCCAACAGCCTGACACGGTTTTGAGTCTATGTGTTACTGCACAAAAATGTCTGCATATGAATGAATGGCTGTGTCTGGGGGAATTAAAATGATCCCATTCTTTCCAGGATCGCTCTACCCCAAAGGTCCAGGATCTCCCCCACTTTAGTTGTTAGCAATATCAGCTGGGCTCAAAGCCGAGGATCACTGTCACGTGACAGACACAGTAAGGAACACAGTTTCCTTTGGCATCCTGCACACTAGTCATATATGTTAGGCAGCACAGGAAGTGCAGATGATCAGTTCCCCATCCCGCAATCTCTGGGACTCCCCTTGAGCAGTCGGAGAGCAGGGGTTTGGATTCCTGTTCCACTAAGTCAGAACAGGAAGATTTTTAACAAAATGTTCAGATAATTTCAGCCGGGTTATATCCCAGACAGACTCAATCCCTAGAGCCCCCCAGAGCTGGAGCCAATGGAGAATCACTGGGCAAAAAATCACAGGAAAAACTGGTCAGTGGCACTGAAGGGCCACAGTCTCCCTCAGTTTGGAGCCTGAAGGAAGATCTCTTGCCCCTCTGTGGTAGTATGACAGATGAACCACCATCAGCCCCAGCCCATCACCCCGTTGGGCCTTTCAGGCCCAGAGAAGGGCCCATCAGAGGGAGGGCACATGCTCAGTTTGGACAGCCTGCTGAAACAAGCAGAACAGGAGCTTAGTCCTCCCAGACCAGTACACTGGTTTACTTACAGAGGAATGGCTTGTGAGTGCTCTCACTTGAGCCCTCTGAGAAAGGAAGATCAGTGTTGTTGTTGAGATCTCCAGGGCTGAGCCCTGGCTTTCACTGGACAGGAGGGTAGGACCTGAGACTTCCTCTCAGGATCTGAAAGATGCTTCCCCTCCCCTGGCTGAGCGTGCAAGGAACTCAGCCTCTTGAGAGCTGTAAAGGTATTTCCCTTTTCCATTTGCACTGCTCCATACCCCTGGAAGAAGGTGTCAGTGCTAAGTGGTACAGTAGAGGAATCACTCCACAGTATTGCTATCCCCCAGGGAAGAAGTGTGAGGTACGTAAGAAGTCCATCCTCACACTAAGGGGACACTTGAGAGGTACAATCTGTGACAATACCCTAGAACACCACTGCATGGTGCGTACATCACAGTGCTACTTCTCTGACTTGGCTCTGCTCAGGGCCAGGATGCCAGAAAAAGATAAAAGTGCTATGATGGGGTATCTGTTCCATGCAGGTTGTGAAATGACTAATGTTGGCCTGAGGACAATTCACACATCTGGCTGCAGATGGATGGGTGGGGCAGGCCGAGTTAAAGATGAGTCCCTGCTGGAGGGGGAACTGGCTTTACAAAGAGAGGAAGCCTAGAACTGAAGGTGGCTGCAAGGAGAGATGGGAAGGGCTCTGGATAACAGACCAGAACAACTTCAGGAGGGGGTTTACACCCTGCTGAGAGGGAGAGGGCAGCAGGGGGGAAGGAGACTCCGGGAGTGGGCCTGAGAAAAGCCAACCCACAGGCAGATGGCCTGGAGGTAGATGGAAGTGAAGGATACAGAATAGGGGCAAGATTGAGTCAGGTGTTCCCCAGCCCAGGGAGGTGGCAGATGGCCGGGGGGGGGGGGCGGTAGGGGGACCTAATGGATCAAAAATTCAACCCCCATGAAAGTTGCTCTGCATCTTTTGTTTCACTTTTCAGTTGGGTTAAAGACTCCAGGGAGAAGCCTTGGAGCCCTGACAGAAGGAGCAGGAAGAGTCCTATGGGGTGGACGACATTCTATTGATGACTGTTGTCAAGTTGGACTCTGTTCGTGTGGAATGCTGATACCCTGGAAGGGGAGAGCCTTTAATCTGACCTGGCCAATGGGCTGAGTCACAATGAGAGAAATCGCTGCGGAGCCTGGACTACTGCTGGCAGGGGGTGCTAGGAAACAAATGAGCTGCTAATGACGCTACTTATACCACTCACCGGCACGTAGAAACCTCTTTCTAGATGCCTGGTTGGAGGATCTTGCTCACGTGCTCAGGGTTTTACTGATCACCAGACATGAGGTCAGGAAGGAATTTTGCTCCCAGTTCAGACTGGCAGGAACCCTGGGGATTTTTTCACCCTCCTGTGCAGCAAGGAGAATGGTTCACGCATTGGGATCATCTGGGCATTTCTCTTCTAATCGATTCCCTGCCTTTGGAGGGGCCTGGGGCACTGGTGGAACCTTGGTCTCTCCTGTTCACTACCTGTGGCACACGACAGTTCAGTCAACTGAGGACTGAAATGCTTTAGTCTTACCCATGTTTTTGGGCTCAAGGTGGTAAGTGGGTGAGATTGAATGGCCTGTGATAGACAGGCGGTCAGACTAGATGATCTAATCATAGAAGTGTACGACTGGAAAGAACCTCAGTAGGTCATCTAGTCCAGTCCCTGCACTCAAGGAAAGATAACATAATAACAAGACCAACCCTGAAAAGTGTTTGTCTTACCTGTTCTTAAAAATCTCCAGGGACGGAGATTCCACAACCTACCTAGGCAATTTATTCCAGTGCTTAACCACCCTGACAGGAAGTTTTTCCTAATGTCTAACGTAAAACTCCCTTGCTGCAATGTAAGCTCATTGCTTCTTAGAGTCATATAATATCAAAGTTGGAAGGGACCTCAGGTCATCTAGACCCACTCCTTGCTCAAAGAAGGGCCAATCCTCAGAGGTTAACAAGAACAATTTACCTCCTTCCTCCTTGTAACAACCTTTTATCTACTTGAAAACTGTTCTAATGTTCTCTCTCAATCTTCTCTTCTCCAAACTAAACAAACCCACTTTTTTCAATCTTTCCCCATAGGTTATGTTTTTTAGACTGTTTATCATTTTTGTTGCTTCCTCTGGACTTTCTCCAATTTGTCCACATCTTTCCTGAAATGTGACTCCCAGAACTAGGCACAGCACTCCAGTTGAGGCCTAATAAGCGTGGAGTAAAGCAGAAGAATTACATCTCGTGTCGTGCTTACAATACTCCTACTATTACATCCCAGAATGATGTTCACTTTTTTTTGCAACTATGTATAACTCTGTTAACTCACATTTAGCTTGCGATCCATCATAGCCCCTAGATTCCTGTCCACAGTACTCCTTCTTAAGCAGTTATTTCCCATTTTCTATGTGTGGAATTCATTGATTGTTCCTTTCTGAGTGGAGGACTTTGAATTGTCCTTATTGAATTTCATCCTATTTGCTTCAGACCATTACTCCAGTTTGTCCAGATCATTCTGAATTATAATCCATCCTGTCTTCCAAAGCACTTGCAACCCCTCCCAGCTTGGTATCGTCCGCAGACTTTATAAGTGTCCTCTCTATGCAATTATCTAAATCATTGATGAAGAACCCGGCCCAGAATGGATCCCTGTGGGACTCCACTCGTTATGCCCTTCCAGCATGACTGTGAACCACTGATAACTACCCTCTGGGAACAGTTTTCTAACCAGTTATTCATCCACCTTATAGTAGCTTCATATAGGTTGTATTTCCCTAGTTTGTTTATGAGAAGGTTGTTGTCAGATGCCACCAGTGTGGTGCTCTGCTCTATTCAATGTTGATAACAGTCGGCTGTGTGTGTGTGTTCCTTCTGTGTGCTGCCCTGGCTCTGCACAGATCACTGACACAGCAGACCCTGAGAGAACCCCCAGTGACCACAGACTCCGATATGGTACGAAGGCAACAGGCACAGGTTTACTGTCAAACAAAACACAGTCTCTAGCTCTGCGGATCAGATGTCTACAGATTTGCTAGTAAATATGTGCTCCCTGACAATGGATGTAGCTCAGTCAGTGGCGCGACACTCCACTGCCCCCTCAGCCGGACAAAGACACCGCCTTGAGGGATGTATTCTTATACACAGGTACAAACAAGTTACACATCACTCCTGATGTACTGAGGTGAAACCCTTCTATGTAGCAAGGCACAACACCTCTACGTAGTAAGGTGCCGCCTCTCACCTTGTACTTGTTGGTTTGAACAAAACAACCCTATCCTTCATATTACGCTTTTGACCCTGTCATTGGGATGGGTCAGTCTGTTCCTTGTTATCTGTGTGGAATGTACAAGTATGTGAATGTTCTGATATCTGGTGTCCAGCTGTCATAAACAGATAGCTAAGGGTTAATGTCTCTTTCACTTGTAAAGGGTTAACAAACAGTGACCTGCAACACCTGACCAGAGGACCAATCAGGAGACAAGATACTTTCAAATCTGGGTGGAGGGAAGTTTGGGTGTGGGTCCTTTGTTCTTGGTCTGTTGTCTCTCTAGGCTTTGAGAGTGACCACCATACCTACAGGCTCTCTAATCTTCTGTTCCAATTTTTGTAAGTACAAGGTAGAAGAACAGTTTAGTCTTTTAAATTGCTTTTCTGTATTTGCAACTGTGTATCTGGCTGGTGGAGTTTTAATGTGTATTTGGTTAAAAGTATTTTAAATTGTATTTCTGCTGAGGAAGCTTTTTTTCTATGTCTATAAGCTGAAAAACCCTGTAATATTTACCATCTAGATTACAGAGATACTTTTACTTTTTTTCTTTCTTTTTATTAAAAGTTTTGCTTTTTAAGACCTGTTCAATTTTTCCTGAGTTGAGGTCAAGGGATTGAATCTGAACTTAACAAGGAATTGAGGGAAGAAGGGAGGTAAATTTCTTCTTTGTGTTAGATTCATGGAGCTTGAATCTGTAATGCCTCTGGTGAGAGGAAGAAGGGAGGAGGGAAGAGGAATCCCTTTGTTTAGATTACATGGAGCTTGAATTCGTTCTCTTCTCCTAGTGTACCCAGGCGGGAAGAATCTGGGAGGAAGAAAGGAGGGGAAGGGAATGGTTTGTTCCCTTGTGTTGTAAGACTCAAGGAATCTGGGTCTTGGGAGTCCCCAGGGAAGGTTTTGGGGCGACCAGAGTTTATCAGACACTCAGAGCTCTGATTGGTGGCAGCGTATCAGATCTAAGCTGGTAATTAAGCTTAGAGGAATTCATGCTAGTATCTCATTTTCTGGACTCTAAGTCAGATTTGGGAAAGAATACTAGGACAGGCCACACCTTTTAGCTATGTCTCTTTCTGCAGCATCAGCCCTTTCCTTGCCACTTCTGTGAGCAGGGCCTGCCTCTGGCTCACAGCTTCACTTTGCTTTATGCTAGCAAAGTCTTGACCATTACTTTAGTTCAGGCCTTAGGTCTCATACCAGGCCTCTGATACCAAGGTTTATATCTCAGGGCCTCCTCTTACTACAGGGTTCATGTTTTAGGGCCTCATCTTACTACATGTGAGGCAATATAAAAGTCTTACTATAGTCAAGTTTCACAGTGGTAGCCGTGTTAGTCTGTATCAGCAAAAACAACGAGGAGTCCTTGTGGCACAAGTGGCACAATCTCTCACTCTCACAGACCTTGGGAGACAAGCCAGTCCTTGCTTGCAGACAGCCCCTCAACCTGAAGCAAATACTGTCCAATGACTACACACCACACAACAAAAACAGTAACCCAGGAACCTATCCCTGCAACAAACCCCATTGCCACCTCTGTCCGCATATCTATTCAAGAGACACCATCATAGGACCTAACCACATTAGCCACACCATCAGAGGCTCGTTTGCACGCACAGCTACCAATGTGATATATGACATCATGTGCCAGCAATGCCTGTCTGCCATGTACATTGGACAAACCAGACAGTCTCTATGCAAAAGAATAAATGGTTAAATCAGACGTCAAGAATTATAACATTCAAAAACCAGTCGGAGAACACTTCAACCTCTCTAATCACTCAACAACAGACTTAAAAGTAGCAATTCTTCAACAAAAAAACATCAAAAACAGACTCCAATGAGAAACTGCAGACCTGGAATTAATTTTCAAACTGGACACCATCAAATTAGGCCTGAATAAAAACTGGGAGTGGATGTGCCACTACAAAAAGTAATTTCCCCCATACTAATTTCCCCCTACTGTTACACAAACCTTCTTGTCAACTGTTTGAAATGCGCCACCCTGATTACATTACCCTCATTACCACTACGAAAGTGATTTTTCCTCCCTTGATATTCTACTGTTGAGAATAGCCCACTTCCACTTTAACTGAATTATCTCATTAGAACTGACCATCCACTTCGTAGGGCAACTCCTATCTTTTCATGTACTATGTATATATACTCATGTACTGTATTTTCCACTCTAGGCATCCGATGAAATGGGTTTTAGCCCATGAAAGCTTATGCCCAAATAAATGTGTTAGTCACTAAGGTGCGACAAGTACTCCCGTTTGCTTTTACTAAAGTCGAGATATACCACATCTACTGCTTCCCCCCCATCCATAAGGCTTGTTACCCTGTTAAATAAAGCTATTAGGTTGGTTTGACATGATTTTTTCTTGACAAATCTATGCTGACTGTTACTTATCACCTTAATATCTTCTAGGTGTCTGCAGATTGATTGTTTAATTATTTGCTCCATTATATTTCCAAGTACAGAAGTTAAGCTGACTGGTCTGTAATTCCCTGGGTTTTCCTTATTTCCCTTTTGGTAGATTGGCACTATATTTCCCCTTTTCCAGTCCTCTGGAATATCTCCTGTCTTCCATGAACTTTTGAAGATAATCTCTAATGCATTGGATATCGCCTCAGTCAGGTCCTTTTGTATTGTAGGATGTATTTCATCAGACACTGGTGACTTGAAGACGTCTAAGTTGTCTAAGTAATTTTTAACCTGTTCTTTCCTTATTTTAGCCTTTGCTCCAATCCTACCTCATTTTCACTAGCATTCAGTATGTAAGATGTCCAATTGCTACTTATCTTTTTGCTGAAAACTGAAACAAAAATTATCATTTAGTACTTCTGCCATTTCTGCATTTTTTATTATTGTTTTTTCCCTGTTTTTCAGTAATGGGCCTATCCTGTCCATGATCTTCCTCTTGGTTCTTACGTATTTGCAGAATGTTTTCTTCCTAGACTTTACGTCCCTGGCTAGTTTAATCTTGTTTTGTGCCTTGGCCTTTCTAATTTTGTCGCTACATACTTTTGTTGTTTGAATATAATGTTACCTAGTTTCTACTTTTTGAGGGACTTTTTTTTGAGATTCAGATCATTGAAGATCCCTGGTTAAGCCAGGATGGTCTCTTGCCATACATCCTATCTTTCCTATGCAGTAGGATAATTTGCTCTTGTGCCCTTAATAATGTCCCTTTGAAAATCTGCCAACTCTCTCAAACTGTTTTTCTCCTAAGACTTGCTTCCCATAGGATATTACCTACTAACTCCTTGAGTTTGCTAAATTCTGCCTCCTTGAAATCCATTATCTTTATTCTGCTGGTTTTCCTCCTACCTTTTCTTAGAATCATGAACTCATTATTTCATGGTCATTTTCACCCAAGCTTCCTTCCACTTTCAAATTCTCAACCAGTTTCAAACTGGACAGTCACTACGGAAAAGGATAAATGGACACAAATCAGATATCAGGAATGGCAATATACAGAAACCTGTAGGAGAGCACTTCAACCTCCATGGCCACACTATAGCAGACCTTAAGGTGGCCATCCTGCAGCAAAAAAACTTCAGGACCAGACTTCAAAGAGAAACTGCTGAGCTTCAGTTCATCTGCAAATTTGACACCATCAGCTCTGGACTAAACAAAGACTGTGAATGGCTTGCCAATTACAGAACCAGTTTCTCCTCCCTTGGTTTTCACACCTCTACTGCTAGAACAGGGCCTCATCCTCCCTGATTGAACTAACCTCGTTATCTCTAGCTTGCTTGCTAGCATATATATACCTGCCCCTGGAAATTTCCACTACCTGCGTCTGACGAAGTGGGTATTCACCCACGAAAGCTCGCTCTCCAAAACGTCTGTTAGTCTATAAGGTGCCACAGGATTCTCTGCTGCTTTTACAGATCCAGACTAACACGGCTACCCCTCTGATACTTGATAGTTTCTTTGTATTTGTCAGAATCAAATCTAGAACAGCCTCTCCCTTAATTGCTTTCTCCACCTTTTGAAATAAAAAAAAATATCCCAAATGCATTCCAAGAACTTGTTGGATAATGGTCCCATCTGGTCTTAAACTCTAGGAAAATAAATTCCAGAGATTCTGTAGTTCATCTATGAAACTTTTGCTCTGGCTCGTGTGGTGGTGAAGTTTGTGGTAGCAGGTGTTGGTGCTTGGCTGTGGGTCTGTGTCTCAGTCAGAGAGCCATCGGTGACAGACTCAGGATATCTTCAGTGTTTATTTGCAAAACAAACCCAAGCCCTGTGTATCTGAACAAAAATGGCCAAAGCAGCAGTAAAACTCTGCAGTTGGGGTTACTGTTGTGCAGAACCCAAGCTACAACACTACTGCATCCAGCCATTCAGCCAAGGTGTTGGGAGGGTGTTGTCAATTTCGTTGTACTTGGAAAGGTGTACCAGTCTGTGGCTACTATTCCTCTGGAATAGCCAAGATACTGAGCCCACATGTGGGTGAGGAATGAGTTTAAGTAAGTTTTGAATGTCTAATGGATGTAAAAGTTGGATATTGTCCTGGAAGGTCAGTGCTGAACTAATAGGCACTTTAATTAGACACCACTTCCCCCCCTTCTCCTGCCGAGATACACACACTCAAGTGAAGGTCCAACTTACCCCATCCCATGCTTTTCTTAGTTGTTAAAGGAAACAGCCATAAAACTCAGTCTAAACTTCTCCTGAACTCACGGATTCCTTGGCTTCTTGCTACAGATCCAGTCTTTAATTCTATCTCCCTCAGAGTCATACAAATTTTTTTATATTTCTGGGTTGGAGCTGTTCACTAATATACGCTGGTTAGCATACATCTATATTATGCTGATAATATTACCCACAATATATTGTTCAAGCATTTAAGTGTGCATTTTATTAACCTTTCATATAGCCCTCATTGGCCTGTAGCTTTGTTATAATCCTGTACACTTACTCTAAGTATCCCATAACACCTTGCATTAGCTGAAGTTAGCCTTGCATTGAGTACATACGAAAACTGTCAGTATCAGGACAATTTATTCATGGCAACAAGAAAGGAGTCACCCACACAAATCTAGGAGATGTCTTCATGTCACTTAGTACCTGGAATGCGTGTGCTAAGAACAAAGAGAAAGGTGCATAATGACCTGGAATGCATGAGTTCAGACCAGAGACAGAAAGGGGGTACACTATGACAGCAGAAACAAAATGTAAAAGGTGATTAATTGAATCTCATTTCAGGTGATGTATATGTACCTCTTACTGGCAAGCATGTAGGGTATAAAAAGGTGGCTTTAGAGATGTAATTTTGGGGAGCATATCTTCTGTGAGGTGTAACCGCTGCATGGGACTGCTCTGCCAAGGCTGCTATTCTATAGAACCTTTTTCCTGTGCCATATTAATAAACTCTGATTGACATTGGTGAGTTGGTCTCATGAGTATATTTCGTAATGAACCAAAGTGTGGTCAAGCAATTCACTAAACAATCAATCAATAGAGCTAATAAGACCTGATCTGGTAAATCTCTGCATTTCTGGGAAGGATGCTGGCACTTGGCATCAGAGTCAGCAAAAGAGTGCCTCGCTTCCAGATTGTGCTGTAGAATCTGTCACGAGAGTTTCCTACATTGGCGCCAGAAACGTTACAATACAACTGCTTTGCTGTCTGCAGGCATTGCTGCGTGTGATGGAATGGGCATGAAGAAACAGTTTTCACTTGCATTTTGGCTTTAGAGGCATAGACAATTACTGAAAGTGATGTTTCTAGAAGATGAAATGATATTAAATTAGGGTTGTTTTGGAGCTATTCTCTTCTGAACTGTGCTATACGATACAGTGCCATGGCAGTTTTTGTTTTCTTTGCCTTAATAGTGAATGTTCTGTAATATAAATTGTACAGCAGAATATCAAAGTCCTTTTAAACCATATCAAACAAGAAAAAGCACTTTCAGCTTCCCCATACAAATGCTCTTTCTAATGGATGTGCTCTCTGCAATCACAAGTTTAAAAATTATAGTTTATTTACACCTAGGTTGCTAGAGCATTTAAATTTAAAAGTCAGACTGGAGATCCCAACTTCTTAATACCTCAGTATATTGTCACAAAGGTTTTAAACTTGCTGATATGTTCACTTTCCTAGAAGTTTGTTGTTGTATTTTCTGGGTATTAACACCTGCACATTTCTCTGTGGTAGGATTATCTCCTAGACAACTGTAAAGCTAGGATTATCCTTGTACGCTTCTGTGAGCAAATGTTATAGTTAATTATGCATAGAGTTAACACCTGTAAATGTAGTTTAGACACAAAAACAACTGCGATCAGTGAGAACTCTGTTCCATCCTGTAATGTGTAATGAACTAAGAGCATCATTAGTTTTGTTCTTTGGCTTATTCCTATTTAACACAAACAACCAACAACAAAACATGCTACAGTGCTCATGAAAGGTGGCAGTTCTGGGCTCAAAGTTCTCTTAACTATAAGAAGGTCTGATCGTGCAAGATTCCCACCCATCTGTCAGTGTCTGTGCCCCTGACTGGAAGAAGAAAAGTGACCCAGTCTCCCTGCCATAGTGATAGGTCACATCTACTCCCTGTCACTGATTCCTTCTGATCTACATGCACTTACCAATGAATGAGTAAGGAAGTGCCTGAACTGGTGTAAACTACACCCTGAGGAACCAAAATGAAGGTGAAAATTAATGTGGGATGACCACTATTCACAATCATTATTATTATTGGCATGCTCTACTGTAGCATCTTGTCATGTGGCTTAAACTGGCCTCCTACACCCTCTCTGAACTCAGCTGGCCCTGTGCAGAGTCTTCAGGGTGTAAAACATGTGATGGTAAGTTAAACTGGTCACAGTTTTTCAAACTTCTGTGAAATTTTTGCTGACATTTTAACCAAAAAGAGGGGAAAACAGTGAGAAATTTCCAACATTTTCCCTATTTTCCAGCTGAACGGCTGCAGGTTATGGAATTTACTTTGAGTCTGTGAGAGTCCCCATAATGCTGGAGTAGCATGCACACAAACAAACCTGGCAATGAGTGTGAGTGACACAGCTTGGATTCTCTCTAGATGCTCAGGAGGTGCCTCGGTGCTTCCGAAAATCCCATCTCCAACCTTGAGCACCCACATATCTTTGAAAACCAGGCCCTTGGACTTAATGCCCATCAATTCCTTTGCTACACTGCTGAGACTGCCAAGGAGTGTTCTAATAATTGGTTTTGATAGACTGGGCAATTGCTCACTCTGAACTAGAGTACCTTTTGGAGCTGGTGGGTCTATTTGGTCACTAGCAATTTGAGGCCAGTGACATGAAGCTGAGAGGACCAGCATGTTGATGTTATTCTGTGTGGTTCTGAGGCCTGGCTGCTGACTTTTTTTTTTTTTCCAATATAACTTTGTTGATCCTTGTCACTCAGAACAGCTGTCTTGAACACTTGCGTAGATATAGGAGAGAAACAAATCTCAAATCCAGGGTGTATTTCTCTATCTAAAGTGCCTGTCACTTTGCCATCTATTTACCTGACCAAGGCATTTTTATGTGTCTGTAACATAAGAACAGATTAAAACAGACCTCAGTATCTAAAACAAAGGTTTTGGGGGCAGAGGGGAGCTAGAGAGATGTCATCCTTCAATAAACTGTTGGTGGGTAACCCTGCCTGAAGGTTGGTTAGAGGTTCACATGGATCCAAACCCCAGAAGCCTTTGGATCATGCAACCTCAACATGTCCTAGTCCAATGTCTATATTTGACTTTCTGTTTTTGCTTGAAATCTTACATTTCGGGGGGTGGGGTGGGGAATGACTCCTCAGAAACAGGGACCTTCTCATTGGCCACAATGCTCCCCCGGGCCCCTTTGAGCTCCCTTCCTGCACGTGAAGGAGATGTAACAAGGGTTCAAACCTCCTCCTCGTAAATCCAGTGGAAGTAGAAGTGGTTGGTCCTGCAGCGCTAATGTAGCCGAGATCTCAGATGAGCCTGAAGCAGAGCAGTAGATCTGAATCCCAGAGAGCTTTGAGGTGGTTCAGATATAAATTCTCTAGTCTGGATCTGTGTCTAACCAAGCAGGAACTGGAATGCCCACAGCCTCCCGCACCATCAGTTCAGCTGCGTCAGCCTAGACTCTGTCCAAAAGCCCTTTCATTGGTATCAGAGGCAGGGAGGTCACACTCCTCAGTCTGGCCAAAAAAGGAAAACAAAACTGATGGCTGGAAGTTGAGGCCAGACATGTTCCAATTAGAAGTAAGGCACATATTTCTAACAGGGAGGGTGATTAACCCTTGGGATCAGATGACTAAAGGTAGTGGTGGATTCACCGTGTCTTAATGTTTTCCAGTGAAGACTGGATACCTTTCTGGAAAATGATAGCTTAGCACAAGTTATTGGGATCAGTAGAGCGGTAATTGGCTGAAATTATATTTCCTGAGCTATACAGAAAATCAGATTAGATTAATAGATTTTAAGGCCAAAAGAGAGCATTAGTTTAATCTACTCTGGAACCTGGACACCATATATTATTCATTTCTATATAATCAGTGAATCATATGTACACACGATATTGCACATTAAGTATACAGCAAAGAGTAAACATTTAAGGGTTGTTGGCATAGACAGTACACCTGCACTTTCAGCCAAGATACCTTGGCCATTATCTGCCTCATCATGAATTTTAGGATATTACCTTGGATTATCTGAGAACTTGTTGTGACCATGTAAGTAGCACTGTGCCAAACGGCGTATGGCTTTTCAGTGTTTTCCCGCTTACTTTGACGTGTCAGCATTGCATGGTGGTGAATGCACTTCTCTGTTGTTAGGGCTGTACTAAATGTGCGCACAGAGCCTCGAGGTGGCACACAGAGAGGGCTCAGGTGCTAATAGGCCTGCAAAGATCACCTTGGACTAATTATCGTGTCTGAATATCCCTCTGCCCCTACACTTTCTGCTTCCAGCACCCCTCGTGAGGACTCGAGCACCTTCAATGTCTTGCATGGGGGGGGGCAGATGGGTGGACATCTCTTTCTTTGTGTGTGAAATAAGCCCAAGTGTCTCTGACTCCTTCACATTAGCAGACTCATCACCTGTCTGCCTTTGTGCCTTTCCCCAACATGGGGGGAGGGGTAGCTCAGTGGTTTGAGCATTAGCCTGTTAAACCCAGGGTTGTGAGTTCAGTTCTTGAGGGGGCCCCTGAGGGATCTGAGGCAAAAGCAGTATTTGGCCCTGCTAGTGAAGGCAGGGGGCTGGATTCAATGACCTCCCAGGGTCCCTTCCCACTCTAGGAGATAGGTATGTCTCCATACATCATGTATTATAGCTGCTGCCACCAAATGGGCCCCACACCATCTGACACACATCTCCAGGAGCACCAAGGAAGATGTTCTCACTAGCAGATACTTGGGGGGAGGGCACCCATTATGGCCTTACCCACTCAGTTCTTAAATTATCTTCTCCTATCTCCTTATTTAGCTGTGCCTGGGACAAAGTCAGAAAAAAGCGAGGAAAAGAGGGAGAAGGTGTTGTATATGCTTCATTATATACATGTCCTGAGGTCCAGGAGGAGGTGAGCAGCAGACCAGTTGAAAGTCTCTGAGTGAAGATAAAATGGGCATGGGGGAAACAGGGGCTATGCCATGATGGGGGTCTACTAGAGACCATCAAATCATGAAAACAAGATGGATGAGGCATTTTCTAGAACAAATAACAGAAATATCCAAAACATGAGGCTTGGCAGCAGTAGGCAACTTTAACTACCTAGACATCTATTTGAAAAGTAACATGGTAAAACATAAAATGTCCAATAAGTTCTTGGAATATACTGGGGACAACTTTTTGTTTCAGAACCTGGAAGAAATATCTGGGGGTTCTGCCATTTCAGACTTGATTCTGACTACGGGAAGGAATTGGTTGAGACGCTGAAAGTGGAAAGCAGTTTGGGTGAAAATGATCATGAAATGATGGTTTTATGATTCTAAGGGAAGGAAGGAGTGAGAGCACCAGAATAAGGACAATGCACTTAAAAAAAGCAGACTTTAGCAGACTCAGAGAGCTGGTAGGTAAGGTCCCAGAGGAAGAGAATCAAAAGCAAAAAGAACAATCCTTTGTTAAAAGTATTGTACCAAGGCCATCGGATTTTGCAGGAAGGAGTTAAAAATCCCCATCACAATAATTGATTCTTTTAAAACGTTAAAAGACACCCACTCACATGCTGTGCTATTTTAAAACCAAAGAGCTCCCCAAAGACCTAGGCTGTAGGACAGAGCTCTACACAATCAGGGCCAGCTCCAGGCACCAGCTCAGCAAGCAGGTGGTTGGGGCAGCCATGGGGAAGGGGCGGCATATCAGGCTCTTTGGCAGCAATTCGGCAGCGGGTCTCTCACTCCCTCTTGGAGTGAAGGACCAACCGTCGAATTCCTGCCGAAGACTGAAGCGGCGGCGGTAGAGCTGCAGATCACAATCACTTTTTGTTTTTTCCCGCTTGGGGCAGCAAAAACCTTGGAGCCAGCCCTGTGCACAATCAGGCTAAAATACCATTGCCCCTTCGGCACAAGGCACCAGTATTTTGAGGGCGTGACAGTGTGCCAGTTTCTTGGTGTTGGAAGAGAAATTGGTGACAGAGTCTCAGAATGTTTTCCCAAGTTATGCTTTTTGCACTGGGAGCACGAGAAATGACAGACGTTAGTCACATTACATAATATACCACTGAAAGGGCTCAGGCACTCCAAAGATGAGCACAATATAAGAACTTGACTAGAGCAGAACGATAGCATAGAGCTGCTGCCTCATCACAGTACCGGGCCACGATGCACTCTGTGAGGGACATTGCCTGGGGGCTGGATCCATTAATGTGACAGCCCCTTTGCAGTGGTAGGGGGAGCATTAGGGATCTTTGACACAATGATGCGTTGCAGCTCCTGTTTAACCCTTTCTGGGGAGAATTGAATATCAACTACTTACATCTCAGAAATTCATAGCATGCACTTCTCAGCCACCTGTGTGATTCCACTAGCCGGACTTCAGTAACTAGTGCTTTGCTTGAAAGATGAATGCTGCAGCCCTTAGAAACCAATGAAGTTAGAATCAATAGGAAGTGTAGGGCTCTAGCATGCTGTGCTGCACTTAATATCCTGAGGCCCAAACCCTGCCCCCTCCAGCCCAAGTGCAGAGATTTTTCCAGGCAGCAGAACCTCAAGTATGCGTGTCCTCCATCCTCCCAAGATGGGGCCAGGGAATGATGTAAGGGACTACACAGGCTGGGCTGCAAGAGTGTCCATCAGTAACTGCTCTGTAGCCTGGACAGCAAATTTCTGTCCATAGTCCTGCGGTGCTGCATGCCCCGCTCCTCCCCACCTCCAGTCTGTCCCATGCCCACTGACGGGCTGGCCATGGCTTTTGCTGCATTTCTTCGGTAGGTTACGCTGCAGATGGCACATGAATGGCTACATTAATGAATGCTTTTGCACAGAAGGCTAAATGATGCTATAGGGACTTTGACCAGTACGTCACCTCTCTAAATCTGGCCTTTGTCTCTATATTTGATTGTTCCTGTATGTAGAAGTAGCAGCTCCCATTGGTACAGGTGCCAAGTCATTTCACAATGACTACCAATAGCTTCTGCATGGGAATTACTTTCAGATACCACTCAGTTGGGCTGCATTAGAGTCTGTTTGTCAGCACACATGGCTCCACATTCCTTTCCCAGTTCCCTGAGCTATCCCAGTCCTCCCATCCTGTAACCGGAGTACACTGATCCTTCCACATGTAGTCTGTAAAGTACTCTGCAAAGTTTTGCAATGCAATAGGCTCTATTAAACAGGCATTTATTTTTACAAATGTGCTATGTCAGATCATGAACAGGGCAATATTTGGACTCCATAGGCACTAACCTCACAGGGGGACCTTGAATGGAGTCAGACTTCTGGAGTAGCCAGTTAACCAGCTCTTTTCAGGATGTGCCAATGTCATGCAGAGCCCACAATGGAGTTGGTTTTGGCTGTGGCTAAACAGATCCCTGTTGCTCTGTGTATTTAAGGTCTGATACTGTCAGGTGCTCTGCACCTGCTGATCTTATTGCCTTCAAGGGGAATAGTAGCTGCCTGGCAGCTTATGGACAACAGGTGCTTGGGTCCTGGCAAAGCAGCCCCTACATGGTACATGCCCAGGCTACATCTGAATGCTTGTAGAAACAGTGCATTTATGGAAACAATAAAAACATGTTGAGAACTCCACCTGGATTTCCCTGATGTCCCACTGGAGCTTCTCTGTGAATGCAGCCAGAGGGGCTTTATGCGGTGCCCAGGCTTTCAGCCCAGAGTGTGCAATGCAGGCTTTTGTGATGAATGTCAGAGAAGAAACATGGACCTGGAAACTAATCACTAATTACACACGGATATTATGCACCCACTACGTATATTACTACCCCTTCTATTCAGGGTTGTTATGTGTATCCTGTTCAAAGTGTCTGGGGCCATGTCATGCAAATACTGATCATGTGTTGCTTTCGGACAACCCAGAATATCCCTCTCTTGTTCTCAGTCTCGTGTTTCATTGAAACAGCCTTGGTAAAATCCCATCAAGCTGGATGGTGCTAATAACAAAGAGATGGGATGAACCTAAAATTACTTATTAAAATGCTGACGCTGATAGAGGAAATGAGAAATCTGAGCTTAGGAACATCAGCATCTGTTTGGACAATTTAATCACCGACTATTCATGGAAAGGGCCTGACTGGCAGCCACAAGGGGCTGTTTTATGCTGTTCCATTGGCACAAAGGGGCACCAGGGCATAGCAGTGTTCACAGGTGGCCTTGTGGTCCTATGTCCAGGGCACTGGAAAAGGCATCATGGTTGGGACCTCCCTGCACCCAAACAACCTCTGCCAGCTATTAGAGTCCCCTGGGGCAACTAGCAACCAGCATAGTATGGAGCTGCCCTGAGGCTGTTCTAAATTATCCCAGGACATGCTCCAGGAGTGGGAAAGCGCATCGCTGGTTAAAGCTACCTTTTATCTCTGCTGTCCTCACCCTCATGCCCAGGTTAGGCTGGGCACTCATCAGTTCTAGCCAAGTGTCTGCTTTTTTTCTCCCTCTCAGTTAAAAAATCTTGATAGGATCAACATTAGCCGGGGTTCTAATTACAGCATAACACTATAGAAGGTTGAGAGGGTTTGCAAAGAGTTAGCTCAAGGCATTAGAAATTGTTATTAAAATACAGCATGATTGCTCAGGCTAATTGTCAAATACTGGAGAAATACCAGGAAAAATAACCTAGCAGGTTCTCAGGGTGGTCTGAGAAACCAGCAAATCTGTAGCCAATCATTAGCAGGAGGATTTTAAAATGTCTTTGCTTAAAGGTTAAGGGAATATGTCGTCCATGTTCGTGAACTCTCTGATATTATATATATATGATAGTAATGTCACTCTACAATTTTTGACTTTTAAACCTCCTATGTTTCCCCTTTCTTTTACCTACCATCCCTTCCTCTTTTGAAAACGATGACAATTTTAAATATATTCAAGAAAAAATGCATTTTCTCCCATTTGCAATCCTGGTAGCTTTTAACGTGTCACTGTCTCTGTTTATGCAGTTTTGAAATAGCTTTATTACATCTATTTGTTTGGTCAGAGAATAAAATCCAAACCTTCAGATTTTAAAAGTGGAGTAAATAGGTTCATATAACAACATATCCTGTTACCTTTGAACTCTGACCTACAAATGATGAAAAATAATGTTTCTCAAAAAACAACAATAGCAAATTTTCATTGAAAAAAACTCTGTAGCAAAGCAGTCGGCTGCTCTCTGAAAGAGTTCCCACAAGGTGCTGGTACTGGCCCACTTCTCACACTCCTCCTGTGGCTGGGCTCGAGCTGTGGCACATGCCCTGCAGCGAACCGTGGTCTGTCACCTCGTCGCCGGCACCCAGGAGTTGGAGGTAGGAGTATCCTCGTCTCCAAGTGCTGAAAATGGGGCAGCACCTGCATCCTTCCAGAAATCTGGGTGCCTGTATGAACCCCTCTAAGCTTAATTACCAGCTCAGATTTGATCTCGGTGCCACCATCCAAAAATTCCAGGGTTTTGGCTCCCTCTGGTCTCCCCAAACCCTTCCCCGGGGAACCCCAAGACTCAGAAACCCTGAGTCTTACCACAAAGGGAAATAACCCACTTCCCTTCCCCCTCTCTCTCCCACCCAGACTTTCCTCTCTGGGCTAACCTGAGAGTACTGATGCAATCAATCTCTTTACATCACCAATACCAAGAAGCATGTCTCCTCATTCCACAAAAGAGGCAAACCCCAAATACAAGGAAAGAAATATTCTCTCTCTCTTCCCCTCCCAGAAATTCCCTGGTGCTGCAGAGCTTCACCCCGTAGATCTAACACAAAGAGAATTCCCTTCCCTTTCGTTTCTAGCCTACCCATAGAGAAAAACTCAAAACAAGTCTTAAAAGAAGCTTTATATAAAAAAGAAGAAAAACACATGAAACAATGACTCTGCATTAAGTTGACAATACACAGGGCTATTACTTTAAAAGAAAATATGAATAAACAGACATTCAAAAGAATAAATTTAAACATTCCAGCAAACTACACACATATAAATACAAAAAAAACAATAACTGCCTATTGTTTTTTCCTACCTTTGTACTTACAACTTTGAAACTGAAGATTAGAGCTTACAGATAGGAAAGATCCCCTCTCATAGCTGAGAGCCAGACAAAGACAAAGACCCAACTTCCCTCCTCACTTTGAAAAATCCGGTTCGTGATGGTGCTCTGGTTAGGGTGTTGGTTCCCTTTGTTAACCCTTTACAGGTAAAAGAAACAGTAACCCTTAGCTATCTATTTATGACACCCCCCAAATCACAGACAGTGGAAACGTCACTGGCAGTGATTTTCTTCTAGAACTAAAGACTAAACAGATTAATAAAAACACATGCACCTTTACATATATACTACAAGTATGTAAACTACAAGACTTTACATATGAAGGACAATTTTTTAACCAGTGTATCTGGGAAACTCTCACGGGAGAGTGCAATCACTACTTTATTAGAAGTCCTGAAATGGTGTTGAATTCAAAATCAAAAAATCCGGAGAGACTAACTCCAACAAGAAGTTCTTGTTGTTCCTTTGGCTGTACGAAGCACTTTAGCGCAGCATGGTCAGTTTGTAGCTGGAACCGCCATCCCAAACATATGGGCGTAGCTTTTCCAGGGCGTACACAATGGCGTAGCATTCCTTTTCACTGACTGACCAGTGGCTTCCCTCTCAGATAGTTTCTTGCTGAGAAACACGACAGGATGAAGTTGTGATCCGGCCTTCCTGCATGAGAACTGCTCCTATACCACGCTCAATAGCATCGTGGTTACTAGGAATGGTTTGTCAAAGTCCGGGGCCTAGCACAGGGTCAGACGTGAGCATCGCCTTAAGTTGGGTAAAGGCCTGCTGACACTCCTCAGTTCTACTAACTGTATTTGCTGGGTCTTTTGTCAGGTCGGTCAGTGGGGGCAGCGATTTGGCTGTAGTGTGGTACAAAACACCTGTAGTACCCGGCCAAGCTAAAAAGGATGGACCTGTTCTTTGACTTGGGGACAGGCCACTTTTGGATAGCATCCACCTTGGCCTGTAGGGGTTTATGGTTCCTCAACCCACCTGGTGTCCCAGGTAAGTCATCGGCGTTGGCCGATTTGACTCTTTTGGCCTTAACAGTTAATCCTGCTTGCCCGATAAGCTCAAAGACCTTTCCAGGTGTACTAGGTGTTCGGCCAGGAGTCTGAAAAATGGCCACATCATCCAAGTAGGCAACTGCATATTCTCCAGTCCTGCTAGCAGACCATCTACCAGCTCTGGAAGGTGCGGGTGCATTTCGCAGCCCAAAAGGAAGTACATTAATTCATACACCCCTGCATGGGTGACGAATGCTGACCTTTCCTGGCAGGTTCATCTAGCGGTACTTGCAGTACCCCTTGGTTAAGTCTATTGTAGAGAAGAACTGGGCAGCCAACTTCTCCAATAGCTCATCGGTGCGTGGCATTGGATAGTTGTTCTGGATGAGTTACCGACATTTTGCTTACGTGTATCCACGCAACAGTATTCCCCATCTGGTTTGTACCAGAACCACTGGAGATGCCCGTGCACTGGTAGATGAGCGTATTATACCCATCGTTAGCATGTTCTGGACTCTCCGTTCTATAGCAGCTTGGGCGTGAGGAGACACCCGGTAGCGTGGTGTTCTAATTGGTGAGCATGTACCTGTGTCAATGGAGTGGTATGCCTGTTCAGTCCGTCCTGGAGTGGCTGAGAACAATGGGCAAAGCTAGTGCACAGCTCCTTGATTTGTTGCCGCTGCAGACGTTCCAAGGTGGTTGAGAGGTTCACCTCTTCCACACCACCATCCTTTTCCGGTCGTAGTAGACAACCGTCAGGCCACTCACGGTTCGTACTGAAGGTGAACTGTCAGGCTGGAAGGAGGTTACTAGAGGAGTCCCTCAAGGATCGGTTTTGGGACCGATCTTATTTAACCTATT
>NC_133772.1:138510224-138517916 GCF_003597395.2 Chelonoidis abingdonii | reverse complement strand
GTTCCCCGGGGAAGGGTTTGGGGAGACCAGAGGGAGCCAAAACCCTGGAATTTTTGGATGGTGGCAGCGAGATCAAATCTGAGCTGGTAATTAAGCTTAGAGGGGTTCATGCAGGCATCCAGATTATTAAGCTTAGAGGGGTTCATGCAGGCACCCAGATTTCTGAACGCTAAGGTCCAGATTTGGGAAGGCTTATGACACTCCCCGTCCCACTCCAATCTGCCCTGCACACCTACTCATCCCAGCCTTGTACCCCTTACAATGCTATTCCACCCATCCTCTCCCAGAACTGCAACCCCCATGTCCTTCACCCCACCAGCCCTGTACCCGTCCACCTCCATACACTGCTGCACTCCCATTATGTCCCTATACACCCTTGTTCCCCCACATCCTCATGCCCCTGTAGCCTTCTTGCATACCCCTACATCCTCATCCATCCCACATATCCCTCCACATCCCTCCTCTCTCCTTCACTATCCCCTCTCTCCCCCATCCTGCTCTCATCTTTGGCCTCTTTCCCTCCCCATCCTCTCTCCTCCCCCCCGCCCCATCTTTTCCCCTCCAGCCAACCCTTCTCCCTTCCTGACTGGGGGTGTCTGTGTAAGCAAGTGTGTGCATGCATGCACTGTATGTGTGTAAGAGTCTGTGTGTCTGTGTAGGGAGATGTGTGTATTGGCGCATGTGTGTATACTTGTGAGAATAAAATTTTCAGCCTAACTCTTGAACTTTTTTTCCTTTCTCTGGCTTGCACACAAAAAAATTGATGACATAAAATTGTGTATTCATTTTATAACAAGTTTTTAAAAGAGAAAGGAATTCTAAAAGAAATGTATTATTTCTTAAAAAGTGAACGTTGTTGACTACTAATTTCAGAAGAGCTGATGTATCAGACATTTCTCTTCACCTCTGTCTAGCTACATTATAAACTCTTTGTTGCAGACCTTCATTTTATGTGTATGTCCAGCACCTTCCACCCTGGAGCCCTGATCGTAGTTGGGGTCTCTTGGCACTAAACAAAAATGGTAATAATAAATAATGTGGAAGTATATGTATTAGTATGTGCTAGATGTGTACACATGAACATACATGTGTATCTGCATGTAGGGGCGGGAGTCAGTTTCTACAGATTTATTTATATAGGTATCTGGACTGGTGCATTTCTGTGGTTCTGCTCTATGGATTTGTATTTGGGCTTCAGGAGTGGGCCTTTAATAGACCCATTGCAGCTGTGATAATGTGTGGTCCTAATTCCACACACAAAGTACAATAACTTTAGTGAACAAAAAACATGGAGCTGGTTATGAAAAATTGGAAGAGGGGAGGGAAAGAATCATGAAAATCTTTGTGAAATTTCATTTTTTTTTAAATTACCTTTTTTGACTATTTGGTGCCAGCTCTAGCATTATGAAGCAAAGAAAACCTGAAATTAGCACAATATATATGTCAAAACAATAAATATGCCTGTTTGGGCCTTGCAGTGAGAATGAGCATGTGAGCGAGGGTGGGGGAGAGTGAGCGATGGAGGGAGGGGGGACACAGAAACTTTTTACATTAGTTATCCCAGTGCATTGTGAAAATAATGAAATCTTTAGACCTCTGTAAAAAAAAAAAACTCAGCAGATTAAATTATTTTTCTGGCAACTGGCAAATACATAACATAACTGGCTTGAGTTTCACAAATGTTATGTTCTTACACAATCATAGGAATTGCCAGATTGGATTAGACCAGTGGCCAATGTAGCCCAGTATCTGGTCTCTGATAGTGACAGATATTTTAGAGGATAGCATAAGAACACTGAACAAGAGACGGGGGGATAATCTGCCCCCCACAAAGGTTTCTAACCTATTCTTCACTAATTAGGTGCCTGGATCCTGGAGAAGACGCACATGTAAGGTAAGGTGGTGGCCTTGGGGGGAATGGGGGTAGGTGAGAGGGGGCAGTGGGTTGAGAAGAGGAGTTGGGGGGAATTTGGGATGTGCAGGGCTGCGGCGGCCAGAGAAAGAAGTGATTTTCTCCAGGGCTGTGGCTGCTGGGCAGAGACGCCCCTCCTTCCCAGCCCCACCTCGGGGGCTGCCGAGGTGGGGAAGAGCAGGCACATCCATCGCATTAGAAAGGTAAGACTCTTGATATTAAAATATGAATTGTTTGCTTTTATTTGTAGAACAAAACCAAGTTATTTATCATTGTTTTTTCATATAGCACTCTTATCCAAACTGCTTTACAATGATTAGTTAATGGTACAAACAACATTTGGAAAGATCAGTATGTGGTCCACTGAGACCCTCATCAATTTTCAAGTGGTCTGCGAAAAAAAAAGTTTGAGAATCACTGGTCTAAACTATTTAAGACAGGCGGCTATCCAGCCTCCTACTGAAAACCTCCAGTGAAGAAGTTTCTATGACCTCCCTAGGCATCTGTTCCATTGTCCTATTGTTTTTACAGTTAGGAAGTTTTTCCTAAGATTTAATCTAAATTGGCTATGATGTAGTTTGAACCCACTGTCTCTTGTCCTGTCCCTGTGGCACAAGAGAACAACTTTTCTCCATCTTTTTTATGGCAGCCTTGCAAGTATTTGATGACCACTATCATGTCTCCCCTCAATTTCCTCTTTTCCAAACTAAGCATACCCTGGTACTTCAGCCTTTGCTCATATCAATATAACAACCATTGGGGGTCACCAAATGAAATTAATAGGTAGCAGGTTTTGAAACAAACATAAGGAAGAACTTCACACAATGCACAGACAACCTGTGGAACTCATTGGCAGGGGATGTTGTGAAGGCCAAAAGTATAACTTGGTTCAAAAAAACAATTAGATATGTTCATGAAGGATAGATCCATCAATGGCTATTGGTCACTACAGGCAGGGATGCAACCCTGTGCTGTGGGTGTCTCTAAACCTCCAAGCGCCAGAAACTGGTACTGAACAAGAAGGTGAATCACTCAACAATAGTCCTGTTCTGTTCATTCCTACTGGGGCACATGACATTGGCCACTGTCAGAGACAAAATACTGGGCTAAATGGGTTACTGGTCTGACCCAGTATGGCTGTTTTTATGTTCATAATTCACCAGAGAAATAAGACATACTCAAGTTACAATGTGTCATGAGGATGTATCATAGATTTAAAACATTTTCATGTAAGGTTGCAAACACTATATATACAGTGCAGTGGTTCATAGAACAAGAGCAAGTTAATCTAACTTTCCTGTTCAAATGAACTGTTGAGAATGCATGGATAATGCTGCTTCTTCTCCTTGGAGTTTCTGAGGGTATTTGCTTTTCATGGAAAACTCTCTTGTTTGGAATTCTCCTAGGATAAAATGCCTAAGAGTTGTTTTTCGGTTTTAAGGGGCTCTCAGTTTACATGTTTGATTTTCTTTGTAAATTGATAAGAAATGTAGGAATTTATTTTTAAATCCAAAAGGTTTCTAAAAAGAAAAAAAAAAGGTTGGTTTGTTTTTGTTTGTACTTTATAAGTCCCTCTAAATTCAGGATGCTTTTGCCTGAATTTACTCTAGTGGTTATTTTTTTTAGAACCAGACTTCTGCTATGACTCAATTTAACCTATGTAAAGCACTTTTTTAATTACTGGGCCGGACTTGAAGATTCTTGTTATGACTTGAAGGAGACAGACAGGTCACAGCTGAGTGCTGTAACTGGATAAAATCATTAAAAGAAGGTTTTACTTTATTTGTTTTAACATATCACAGCATTAATCTCACATATCTGCCAATGTCTAGAGACAGGGATGAGAGTATGATGATGCCTTCCTGGTCTTCTACTGTGTTGTGACCTAACAGAACTCTTCACATTTTGTAGGTTATGTTTTCAAAAGCTGAGGTGGCTGATCTCTCTAGGAATATTCCCAAGGCCAAACACATCAGTGAACAAAGACTTTAACAACCAAAAACTAGATAACCTTTGCAGGGAACATTCAGACAATCTTTGAATTTTTGCTGCTTGCTTAGACTAAACTGTCACAGTGATCTTTCACTCCCTAATCAGAAGGGAAAATCGATACTAAACAACAAGATAACAATCACATGCTCTATCAGGTCAAAGGGTAAATGTAGTTGGGTACAGCATTTCTTTACAAAGCTAGGTGACTGAAAAGAACAGAAATATCATTACTCTCCATTCTACTTTAGCACCTGGTCCACATCCCCGTGAAGCTAAAGGCAAAATGCCCATTGCTGCTTTTTCACTGGAGAGAGCATGCCCCAAAGAGTGAAGGCAAGATTGCAGTCGCATTGGGAAAGCCAAATTGGGCTTCACTGAGCATGCTCAGTGTGAGAGCAGTCACACTAGGCATCCATATTGAATAGCATAGCAGCAGGAGGCCGTTTGCCCCTGCTCTCGTGAATACATGTGGGTATGACAGAGCGTAGCTGGGCTGCCACTAAACACTAAGGAGGGGGAGCTGCTACAGAAACTTCAAGGCAGGGCACTGGCCCAGTGACTGAGCTGAGTCAGGGGGAAAGCAGCTCCTTCCTGATGTCTATCTCCAAGTAACACCTAGTGAGGGATGTCAAAGCAGTAAGAAGTGGTTCTATATGTGCAGGAGATGCCTGCTGAAGGAGTGAGCACAGACTCACGGGTGAGTGGCCGTGCTTGCTTGTTTAGTGTTTCTTTCAGTTCACTTAAAGTTTACAGTGCACTTTGTTGGGGCCTGTGTGGGAGTGTGGACCAGGTGCTTACTACATGCTTAGCTGAGTGGGTGCTAGCAAGGCTCCAGCCTCCTGTCCATGGGACCCCTTCCCCTCCCCTCCCCAGAGAGCTGTCCCCGCAAGGAGCAGTCAGGAAGAAGGTGGGCCCTGCCATACTGGGGAAAGACACTGACTCTCACCTGCCCACAAGCTCAGCACACTCCCGCTGGCTCCTCTCTGCTCTCCGGCACCATGAGGAGGGCAGGGCTGGATTCATCTTTTGTGGGCCTGACATCAAACATACTTGTGGGCCCCCATGGAGGCAATGGAGCATGGCACAGGGAGGTCAGTCCCCAGAGCGAGGGGCCAGCCAGAGGCAATGGGGCCTGGCATGGCAGGGGTGGCCATTGCTCTGCCAAGCTCAGCCCTCTACACTGTTTTCCCCACACACACCTGGCTGAGACTGGCCAGGCTCCTGCACTAGTCCCAGTTGGCTCAGCTCCGAGGAGACAGGTGGGCCCCACAGGTGGAAGGAAGTAGAGACTGCCCAGAGCTGGAGGTGCATTCAGGTCCGGCCAGGGGGCTGAGAGGAGCAGGAGGTGGGGTCAGGGGGCAAGAGGCCAGGGTCAGCAAGTGGTGGGTGGGGGGAGCCAGTGGGGTCTCAGGGTGCAGTGGAAGCAGAGCAGGCCAGAGCCCCTTCTGATCATGGAGCCACTGGAGCCATTGTGAACCTGGCACTGGTGGAGGGGCAGGAAAAGTCAGATTCAGCTTCTTGGGTTGCTCCTCTAGCGCTGCTCTGTACCCTGCTGGCACGTTAGTGTTAGGGGGAGCAGAAAGTGTCTCTGGGCTTGGCTGTCCGTGTGAATGTGTTGGGGGCAAGATTCCTTTTGACATGGGGGAGCATAGCTCCATCCTGCATTTCATCTGGCCCAGTCCAACAGCACCACCCCCTCCTCTGGGCATTCAGAGAGCTGTGTGACTGGATTTTCTCTGCCCTGTGCTGATGGGCTGGTAGCCCCAGCCCTCCCCCAGTCAGTCCCTTCACTGCCACACCTACCCTCTTACCCTCTTCTCCCCTTCATGTTCAGCTCGTCCCTCTGTGCCCCCCAAAGTGTGGCTCTAACATGACGTTTGTTCACGCTGCAGGCGTGTTCTGCTCCTTCCCTCACCTGGGCTCTGCCTGGTCTGGTTCTACTGTGAGGTCTCCAGGAAAGGGCCTGTCTGCTGCTCTGTTAGTACAGTGCTTCATCATGCCTGAGCTCCCTCTGGGAAGGCTGCTCCCCAGCTGGAGGCTCTGAGGAGGAGGCTGCTTAGCACCCCCCTTCCTCCTGGAGATCAGCTGTTGGCAGCTGCCGATCAGCTATTTAGCATCTGCAGCAGCCTTCATCAGCTCTTTGGCTGGCTGCAGCCAATTGGCTGTTTGGAGGGAAGTCCCCTCCTATCAGGTGTTTGCCATGTGCTGCTGAAGCTCCCAGATTGAAGGCAGAGGTGAGTTTCTCTGATTTTCAAGGTAGCAGGAGCTGGGCTGGGGGGGACCAGCAGCCAGGGCACGGCAGCTTCTGAGCTAGCTGTAGAGGAGTGGGGGAGATGGGGTGGGCAGCCTCTGGGTTGGCTCCACGGGGCTGCTGGGGGAGTATGGGCTGGAGGCTTTCTAAAGGACTGAGTCAGCCAGTCTTAGCCCATCCTGGTGTTTCCCCCAGGACCTGTGCTCCCCTTTCAGCCAGGAGAAGCCAGCTGCAGACCCTCTTAGTGCTGGGCAGGAGGACAAACCAAAGGGCATAGCTCCTTTAAGAAAAGTTCTCCCTTGTGTCTGATGAGTGAAATTGGGCTGGGGCCCACAGCTCGCCCCCTCCCCCTTCTTTACCTGTCCAAAGTGGCTTCACTGCAGTCCCAGCTGCAAATGAGCAGCCTCCCTCAGCCAGGATGCTGCCCATCCCTATCCCACACAGGCACAACCCCTTTGGTTCTCTCATGCCTGGGAAAGTAATGTTTGCTCAGCTGAAAGCTGTCTCCCCCTCCCCCATGCCCAGATCAAGCCTGCATGGGGGACTTTTCCTCCCAGAGGAAGTTTATCCCCCCCCTCCCCCCCCCGCTGATCAGCATCCCCTCCTCTCAGCATAAGGAAGGATTGATTCCTTTCCCCTGGATCCGCCTCCTCCCCAGCTCCCAGGGAATTCCTTCCTTTGCATCCATCCCCCTGTATCAGCTTCAAGTCAGGAGATGCTGTCCTGCTTCACCTTGGGACACCTGAGCTCCTCTTGCTTCAGGGTGCTGAGCTGCTGCAGCCCAGTAGAGGAAGCAACTGGCCCCTACTCCCCTGCCTTTGGACATGGTCCCACCAGAGGCTCCACAAAAGTTGTGTGAAGGAGTCAAAGTGGGTGTGGGCTGCAGCCCTGGGATTGGGAAGAGCTGGAGCGATACAGTGGAATGAATGAACAGGCCATTTCTATTCTGGGCTGCTGAATTAAATTTCTCTTTGTGCCAGGGTGTGTAGTTTCTAGGCTGGCTGCAGGGAGTGGGGTTCAGGGGAGACAGAGCTGCTTTGAGTGTGTGGGTGGAAGCAGGCGCTAAACAGAGCCACCAGGAAGTGAGGAGCAGAGAGAGATGGGAAACATCAGGAAGGGGACATACCAGTGATAAACACACTTTCAATAACTAGAATGAAAGTGTATAAATATGTTGAAAATATCCTCCCCTCAAAACTAGCAGAGCGCCCCTCCAGCACCCACACCTCACTCTTAAGGCAGGAGGGGGCAGAAAGAGTGAGCAGCTGGTGAGAGGCATTTAGGGGAAGGAGTTGGCAAGAAGGTGGTGTTCAGGGAGTGTAGGGGGATGGGGCAGGAAGAGGTGGAGTGGGGCGGAACCTTGGATTAGGGGATGGAGCCAGGATGGGGCACCCATTGGCAAAACCAAAAGTCAGCACCTATGAGTCGGGGTGACAAAGTTGTTGTAATTTTGTCACACAGTGAACGCCATGCTGCTACCGTGACCCCTCTTTGCCCCCCCCCCCCCCCCTTGGCAGCTTCTCATCCTCCACCCTGT
>NC_133772.1:138401288-138500623 GCF_003597395.2 Chelonoidis abingdonii | reverse complement strand
TGGGATGATTTAGTTGGGAATAGGTCCTGCTTTGAGCAGGGGGTTGAACTAGATGACCTCTTGAGGTCCCTTCCAATCCTGATAGTCTGTGATTCTATGATATGCCATGGTGGATTTTAAACAAATACTGAAATCTGTTTACGTAAAGCAAAATTTGAATTCTCTAATTAGAATACATGCACCAAAAATCTGATTCTCAGAGTTTTGTTTGTTAGTGTTAGGGGTCAGGTCCAATAGTATGGTTCTATGTGTCCAATCCAAAGTAGCCAGCACTGCTCGAATATTGGATACTAGAATAAACTTCTCATGAACAATCTACAGAGTGAGAGTTAGAAGAATTACACAGCCAATAATTGTAAGCAATAAATACATTTTCAGCATCAAACTGATGTTTTGCCAAGCTTTCATAACTGATTGAGTCGCAGTTTGGAAGAGTTGCAGCCACACATGGAATTAAATGTAACAGCTGAGTAAAATCAATAGAACATTTTCTTCACTCCTTCCCCTGACCCTCGGCTGGGGCTCTGCACATCTGGTTTAATCTGGAATTTTTGTCTGACTGGAGCAGTCACTTGTTCTCCCTTTCACTCATGTTTTTTTCCATCTTTTCTATTTTTAGACTCTAAACAATTCAAGCGGTGAGCGATTATCTCGATATGTTTCTGCAGCACCCAGCACCATGGCATTCCAGTTTCAACTGAAGCCCCTATTGGCCCCTGCAATACAAATAATACCTGTGAGAGCAGAGCTCAGAGTGAAACCACAGGAACTTTATTCCCTCGGCTACAGATATGTAATTAGCTGGCGACACGGTGCCTGCACATGTGCTACTGGGGAACCTGTGACTTATTCCTGTGCCTCCCATGGGAGCGGTAGGCTGCTAACTCATATGACCTCATGGAGATGAGCTCAGAAGGCTGGGATGCTGAACTTACATTAGCTCCTTTGGCCTAGCAATCTTGTCAGAATTCTCCTTCCTGGGTTGGCATTAGCACTGGCATTCCTGCTTTCAGACAAGCCAGAGATTGGCCATTCGGTCAGCAATGCTGCTCTCTCACCATTGGGAGACCAAGAACCACAGGGGGCTGAAAATGGAATGTAATTAACCAGCTCCTTCCTGTAGCCCTGTGGGTTTTCCCTAAAGGTTGCCATCCAAGCAATGACTAGGCTCAACCTTGCTTATTGATTCAAATTGATTAGTTCACAGCCCACATGTATGCACGTGTACTGGCCGGCAAGAGAGCTGCTCTGCTTGTTACTCTGCATAAACATTTTGGTTCAGAGGAACAATGCATCTCCTGTCTTGGCCATATGGGTGCACATTTCAGAGCCAAAACAACATGTTCTCGCAATAATGACACTAATTTCCAGAGTTGATGGATTACATTTTATAACAAATCTGTCAAAATGGCTCTATAAAGGGGGGTGGGGGGGAGAAAGCAAGAGTTTGAAAAAGTTTTTCCTCTCTATGCACTGACTGTTGTCAGACCCAGATGTCTATACAGAACCTCAGTTACAAACACCTCAGGAATGGAGGTTGTTCATATCTCTGAAATGTTTGTAACTCTGAACAAAACATTATGGTTGTTCTTTCGAAAGTTTACAATGGAACATTGGCTTAATATAGCTTTGAAACGTTACTATGGAGAAGAAAAATGCTGCTTTTCCATTGGCTTTTTTGAAGTAGTTTACATTTAACACAGCACTGTACTGTGTTTGCTTTATGTATTTTTGTTTCTGCTGCTGCCTGATTGTGTACTTCTGGTTCTAAATTAGGTGTATAGTTAACTGGTCAGTTCGTAACTCCGGTGTTTGTAACTGAAGTTCCATTGTATTTCCTACTGTTGATACGAAGATGTCAGGGGCTCATACAGAGTTAAAGGCAAATATGTATTTAAAATCTGACAGAACATCATATTTTAGCCAGTGCTCTCTTTTATGTGAATTATATAAAGAATTCAAGGTTCACAACAGCATGATATATACAATCTGATAATTGAGGAAGGCACAGTTGAATGCAAGGAGGTCTCTAACAGACAACTCTTTGTGGTGGTGGGTTTTTTTGTGTGCATGTGTGTGTTACAAATACCTAAAGTGAAAACAAAGTACAAATCAATCTGATAGCTTTCTTTGATAGGATAATGAGTCTTGTGGATAAGGGAGAAGCGGTGGATGTGGTATATCTAGACTTTAGTAAGGCATTTGATACAGCCTCACATGGTATTCTTATCGATAAACTAGGCAAATACAACTTAGATGGGGCTACTATAAGGTGGGTGCATAACCGGCTGGATAACCGTACTCAGAGTAGTTATTAATGGCTCCCAATCCTGCTGGAAAGGTATAACAAGTGGGGTTCCATAGGGGTCTGTTTGGGACCAGCTCTGTTTAATATCTTCATCAACAACTTAGATGTTGGCATAGGAAATGGGCTTATTAAGTCTGCAAATGATAACTAAACTGGGGCAGGACTGCAAACTGCTTGGAGGACAGGTCATAATTTCAAAATGATCTGGACAAATTGGAGAAATGGTGCGAAGGAAACGCGGATGAAGTTTAATAAAGATAAATGCAAATAGTGCTCCACTTAGGAAGGAAACATTTACTGCCTCGTTATTTTGTCATCAGGCAATTACAGCACGCTAATCCGGTGGAAACTGTTACCACTAGCCGTGGTTACCTTAACGAATGGCAGTACTGGTCCAAAGTATAAGGCATCAGGGGTCATAGTGACGCAACAACTAAAGTATGAGTCAACAATGTGATCTGTTGCAAAAAAAGCAAGTGATTCTGGATGCTTAACAGGTGTGTTGTGAGCAAGACATGAGAAGTCATCTTCTGCCTATTCTGCACTGGTCAGGCCCAACTGGAGTATTGGTGTCCAGTTCTGGGCCCAATTTTCAAGAAAGATGTGGAGAAATTGGAAAGGGTCCAGAGAAGAGCAACAGGAATGATTAAAGGTCTTGAGAACATGAGCTATGAAGGGAAGGCTGAAAGAATTGAGTTGTTTAGTTTGGAAAAGAGAAGACGAGAGGGGGACCATGACAGCGGTTTTCAGGTATCTAAAAGGGTGTCTCAAGAGGAGGGGAAAACTTGTTCACCTTAGCTCTAATGCTAGAACAAGAAGCAATGGGCTTAACTGCAGCAAGGAGATGGATTGTAGGTTGGACATAGGAAAAGTTCCTGTCAGGGTGTTGGAACATGGAAGAAATTGCCTACGAGAGGTTGTGGAAATCTCCATCTCTGGAGATATTTAAGAGCAGGTTAAATAAATGTCTATCAGAGATGGTCTAGACAGTATTTGGTCCTGCCATGAGGGCAAGGGACTGGACTCGATGACCTCTAGAGGTCCCTTCCAGTCTATGAATCTATGACAAAATCTGAAATCAGAGACCTTTCTCAAGAAAATCTAAGTTAGCTGCTTTCTTATCAGTTCAAGCATGTTGCTATCCTGGGGCACAAAAAGCAAGGTTCATTGCTTCCAATTAATTAAAAGGGTTATACAGATATTGAGATACTAGCTTAGGGTTCTATGTCTGAGGAAAAATGGTTTGCTAAAATGACTTGTTTAGATTTGGATAGTGCTAGTAACTCTACATATAAGTCATATAAGCACAAAGGAATTAGTTTTCTTTTTTTTTTGTATTGGAGGATCCCAGCCCAAATCAGAGCTCCATTGTGTTAGGTGCTGTACAGACACATACTAAGAGCTTATTGTCCAAATCAATGTAAGGAGGAAGAGTCACCATTTTGTAGCAGGAGAATTGAAGTGCAGTGTGGTAAAGTGATGTGACCAAGGTTACATAGCCACTGGCTGAGCTGAGAACTGAACTCAGAGTTCCTGAGGCCTAATCCACTGCACTAACCACAAGGCTGCCCTTCCTCTCAGTGCTTTGGTAATTCTTGATAATCTCAGTGAGAACTGTGCAGTTTAAATACTACAGTCTGGTGACCCATTACCTCTCAAGATCAGCCATGTGCTCATCACATGACCTTGCTTTCTGCATTATAATTGCCTAATTTAATCCCATTTCAGTGCCGTCTGGCCCTTCCCATCCTTCCCTACTCTGCTTGATGTGAGTTGGCTCCATCGTGTTATGGTTTCCTGCTATCTTCTCTTTGTCCCTTGTTTGTTCTCAAGCAGTAGTGCTGAGGTGCCGAGGCTGACCTAGTGACCAGAGAGTCTCTAGGAGGAAGGAAACATGGCATTTTCTGATAGCTTAATACTGGACATGGAGTTTCTAACTTCATCCTTCCCTCCCCATGGGCAAGCTCCTTAACTGCCCTTCCTCCTCTTGCAACAGAAATGCCCCTTTGAAGAGACTGATGTGTGAACATCTCAGCACTTTCAATCCCTGTCTTGTTCCTGTACCAAATATGAACTAGCTAACGAGCTTCCTTCTTAGCCTGGTACACAGTAGACGTGTTCATCACAAGATCCTTTAATACTCTGCCAGGCATGGCCGTGTTTAGCTTAAATAAGGTATTGTATACACCATGCCACCTAGTTGCTGAATGGTGTCATATATTTTAGCATTCCATTCCATCTCCGCCTTTCAGTTCTACATTCCTACCATATCACACTGTCTTTTGAAGTTCAGTACAGATCAGCCTATTAAGTGGCTCTGAATCATGCAGATTTTCTAATGACATAACTCTAACGCATGACCACGTGGTCATCTGGCTGTCCATTAGTTGCAATGACTGGCTCTGGTCAGTTTGGAATCCTTGAGTAGTCTTCTTGTTCTGCACCCATCATCTGTAGAATTTGTTCCTCAGAAAAAACAATCAACAGAGCAATCTGTAGATGTAAATGGTTTCTGCTGAACTCTCCGCTGTTGGTCTCAATCACATATGATCTGGGCAGTGAATTCTTTTTCTTCATGACAGCTGGAGTTGTCCATCCAGTTTGGCATGAACACAGTCACCAGGTTCTAGACCTGGCAGTTCTCTGAGTGACGTAATGTAAAAGTGTACATAAGCACTTTGAGCTTTTTTATCCAGTTTGCCTACTCTTCTCATGTCTGGCCCCTTTAGAAATAGTTTTTCCCCCAACGTTGGAACAGTTGTTCTGAGTTGTCTTCGCTTCAGGAGTTGTGCTGGCCTATATCCAGTGGCCACTCTTGGTGTTTGATTCGTAACTCAGAAGAGCAAGGAATGGATCTTCCTGCTGTAGGATTTTCTTGGCTGTCTGTACAGCTCTCTCAGCACTTGTGGGTAATGTGGGCTGCTAGTAATATGATCAACATCATACTTAGTTTGGAATGACTTTAAATTCTGGTGCAGTGAATTGTGGCTTCTTGTCTGTCACCAGTTGCCCTGGAATACCAAAATGAGCAAAAATGCATGTCAGTTTCTCGATAACACTGTCACATGTTACTTCTTTCAAATACATTACTTCTGAATGCCTAAAAAAATAGTCCACAATAGCCAGGTAATGAGGTCCTCTTAATTAGGGGGGAGGGATAGCTCAGTGGTTTGAGCATTGGCTTGCTAAACCCAGGGTTGTGAGCTCAATCCTTTAGGGGGCCATTTATGGATCTGGGGCACACACAAAGAAACCCAACTTGGTCCTGCTGGTGAAGGCAGGGGATTGGACTTGATGACCTTTCAAGGTCCCTTCCAGTTCTATGAGATAGGTATATCTCCATATATTATAGTATAAATTTGTCGCTGATCTGTTCCAAGGTCTTTCTGGTAGAGGTGTTTGTACATTGTACAGTTTAGCATTCTTTTAAAATTGATTCGTACTGGATCGCTTTTCAAAAGCCTTATCAAATCCTCTGTCGAGTTCCTCCACCTTTCTCACTAGGCCTATCATGGCTGCCACTCTGTGGTTCAGGAGGCCATTTGTCTGTAACCCTTTGATCACATGCACTGTGAATGCAAAGCTTTTGTCTTTGTAAGTTGTTTCCATGGTGAACTGACCTATGTAGTTCAGAATCCATCCAGGGCTAGTCAGAGTTGTGTCAGCTGACTTCAGCTCTGGGAGGGGTTGAAGATGATTATAAGTCCCTTGCGAGATGACTGTGACATCTGCTCCTGAGTCCATTTTAAAGTAAATACTCTTGCCATGAATATTCAATTTCACTATCCAGGCAAGATCTGTGTCATCACAAATACTCGATCCCAGAAATAGTAGCTCTTGATTGTCTGTGAGTCAACACCATGACAGCTCTGGTATGGCAAACAGCTGCAGAATATCCACATTTCATCATGCATTTATTATACCATGTGCTTCTGGATGAACAAGCATCATCTCTTGGGATATGACTTTTTCCACACCTTGTGCATGTTAGCTGGAATTTGGCCCTCTTGGCCTGGGAGTTTTCTCTCCTTGCCTCAGGATTTTATGATAATTAAGTTTAACCCTCAAGTGTCTATTTATAGCTTCTAAGCTAGTTTCTGGGTTTGTTTGTTTTTTCCAAATTGATCCTGCCTTGCTTTCTGTGTAGCTGTGGCTACACAGACTAATCTTTTTTCAATTGTAGCTGCTGTGAAAGCTTTTTATCTCTTAAGCCAATAACCAGCCTGTTTCTGATACTTTTCTTGTTTTGCATCCCCAAAAATCACAGTTTTCAACCACTGTATTTAGAGTTCTTATAAAATATTCAAAAGTTTCCTCTGGTTCCTGAATTCTCTGCTGAAAACATGCTCTTTCATAAACCACATTTCTCTGGAATATAAAATATGTAGCAAATATAGCCAGAACCCCTTCATAATCATCTTTGTGACTGTCTTCAGTAAAGTAAAAAGATTTAAATATGTGCTCTGCCATAGCATAAATTAAAAAAATACCTGTATGTCTCCAGTTTCCTTGTGAGCTTGTTCACAATGAGCCATCTTGCAAAATAAATACTGCATCCAGTCTACCCATGGTGAAAGTTTGTCAAAGTTGAAGTTCTCTGGGGCATTGAAGAGTGGCACGTTGATGAGATCCTGCAGTCTTTGTTCCTTCTGTCTCTGTTCTCCTCTGCCACTAATCCTATTGCTAATACCTCGTCATGTTCCTTGAGAGAGATGGACTGACTACCGAGCTTCCTTCTGAGCCTGGTACACACGTGATGTGTTCCTCATCAGATCCTTTAATGATCTGCCAGGTATGACTGAGGGTTGCTTAAATAAGGTATTTTACAAACAGCATCACTTAACCATGGAACAGTATCATATAGTTTAGCATTCCATTACAGTCTCCAGATCACTCTTCCTGCTAGCATGGATTTTTCTTAACAGATGGCTCATAACTTAAGCTCTGATCAGTTCTATTCCTGATTCATTATTAGAACCAGTTTTATGGTCCCCTAATCCTATTTCCTCAAATGCACATAACTATTGTAGTTTATCTGAATGTAGCTCACAATTTATTGTTTTCAATTAAGTGTTTTTAATTGAAAGGATCATTTTTTGCACCAGAACTGCAGGGATAAAATATGGTGCTTAGAATCTATGTCCTCTTTTCTCTTAATGGTTTGTAGTCGGTGGTGGCAAGCTGTGGGGGGCGCTCTGCCAGTGCTGCGAGGGGGCAAGCAGGCTGCCTCCGGCGATTTGCCTGCGGAAGGTCCGCTGGTCCGTGGTTTTGGTGGACCTCCCACAGGCGTCCAGCCTGCCTGCCGTGCTTGGGGCGGCAAAAAGCCTAGAGCCGCCCCTGTTTGTATTGTCTCATTCTGTGCAGCCTCAGGATTAGGAACAGCCCAGCGAGCCCCAAGAACACTCGATTTATTTTTATACCAGCATGAAGATGCATTCAGCTTCGTACTAAGCTCTCTATTGTTGTCTGCATTGCTTCAACATTTAGGAAAACGAAAGGAGCAACTCGCCTTTCAGCTTGCTTCTTTGCTTAATATTCACAGGTAGGATATGAATCGTAGTATTTAAACAGAGCTCCAGACTCCATGCTTAGGAAGGAAAATAAACATATATGGAGACGGAGTTTATTTGATTTAACTTGCAACTTTTGGGAGAGCTGCTGCTGTCTGAAAATTTTCAAAAAACATATCAGGTTTCTTTAGCCTGAGTCCCAAGACAGACATGTGCACCGTGCACCTGCCCTACTTTCTGTCCCCACCTCAATCCTACCTTTTACCTGTTCCCATGTTTTTTCTTTGTACTTTCCTTCTCTCCCAGTCCCTTCTCTCCCAGTCCCTCTGTTTTAGTCTGAAATGCAGAAAGGAAGTGCAGCCTTGCTCTGCCATTCTCTGTTGTGCTGTGATTCTGCTTTCAGGGTTCTGCCTCATTGCAGTTGGTGGCATCTTTACCATTGACTTCACTAAGTGCAAAGGAGCCTGTCGATTGCACAGGCATTGGCCATTTTATTTTTCATTTCAGCTGCAGAATTTCACAGAGCAAATTCATAGTTCACTGTCTCCTGAAGGCTTTACAAGTTTTCTTTCTTCCTCTTAACTTTGCTCCAGATTAAAGGAATGTGGAAAGAAAAATGCACACTCCGCTCTTTGCCATTTCCCCACACACACAGCTACACTTTCCTCCTCCATTTGTTCGCCTTTTCATCCATTTCCATCTCTTCCTTGTTTTCCCGATGACTTTGAGATGCTGTTACTGCAATTGTTGCTGACTGCACAGAGGCACGCAGCTCCTTTCCTGAGTTACTGCCCCTTCCTTTTGTTGTTGGCTGTCTCAGCAGAGCAGGGAAATGGCTAGCACACTAGGAGTGCGAATGGCAAGAACTTAAAAATAAAACAAAATCATGAGGCTTCTGAAATCACAGAAAGTGATCATTATCAAACTCCCCCAGCACTTGGGACAAGGGGCTGCAATTCTGGGCTGTGCAACTCTCAGCAACTCTTCAGTTATCCATGAGGCAAAAGTTTTGTTAATGCTATTTAACTTTAATGCTTTAATTGGGAGAAGAAGTCAGCTAGTGGGGTTAAATTTGGGACCCTTATCCATTTTCTATACCTTTTTTGGTGTTAAGATGAGTAGCTATAGAGTGAGCAGATGTCTCCTGCAGCCAGACTTTTTCGGAGAGATAAGCCTCTACTGTCTTGTCAGACCGGTCCCACCACTGCTTCAGCAATCCCTAACCTCACCTGGAAACTCTCACTGGCTGGGGTCAGGGAGCCACCACAGAGATGACTATTTTGTCTGGAAAACTGTAAATATCCTTGATGGGAAACTAGTTTGCTCTTGTGACTGTCTGTCACTCCCTGTTTCCATTGTGCCAGAGTCAGTGAAGAGCATGCAGAGTCCTTAGGCAGGAAGGGCTGAGTACCTGGACTTTCACATCACTGGAATGTAACCTCACATGACACAGTGTTCTTATGCCCTGTAATACGCCAAATTATACCCTTTGAAATGAATGACCCACAGGAAGATAAATCTCTGTGTATTTGTTTTACAACAGTAGCTAACTGCTATAAGCGTCTCTCTGGAGTATGTTTTACTGAAGTCACAGGAAAGACCCTGGAAGGGTGTGTTTCACAGTGAATGTAACTGCACAGATGTAAGGGAAAAGCTAAGAGATCCCCTCCCCCAGGAAAATGGAAGAGAGGAAAAATGCAGTGGGCTCCATCCAGCACCAGCTGTAGCAGCACAAGGCTGCCATCTGCAGCCCAGTCTGGGACAATGTAGTTCCAGTGAAGTCATTTTGGCATATTTGTCACTGGATTTGGCATGACCATCAAATGTCTCAGATTCTTGAGGGCCATCTTGATTTGCTTTCATCTAAGAGCAAAAGTGTCATTCTCTGTAACCAGAGACTCCATTAGAGAAAGTGCGTATACTGTACATTCACCCTTCAGACAGGAACACCCGCTGGTTCTAGGACTCTTAAAATTAACTGTAAGCATGAGGAATAACTAACTTTTACCATTTAAATTCTCCTTTAACCTCTTCAGTGCTTTATGAAAGTTCATTCCACACTGGCTTAGAATTTCAACAAGTCTCCATAATTGCACCTGTAGTGCATCACGGAAGATACCAAGTTTAAATGTGAGAGACCATCCAGGCTGGGAAGTGCTGGAAGAGTGTGAAATCACATTTCAAGGGTTCTGTATGAAAAGTCCAACTGTACAGAGTTATGGTGCAGCCCACAATGCTGTATAGGGTAGAAGGATGGGCGATAGAGACTGCAGGTACAACCTCCACACATGTTTGAGATGAGAGAGCCTCAAGTCATAAGAGGAGTTACACAAAGAAACAGATTTTGAAAGGAAAGTATCAGGATAGAAAATAAATTCCTTGATGTGGCTGACAAAATCCAGGAAGCTCCACTTTGCATGTGTCTAAACCAAGAGAGGATGTATGAAGGGAATGAGGTGAAGGTAGCATGTCAAAAGAGGGTGATAGGAAAGAGATGCTGAGGAAATGATGTCTAGCTTGCATCGAAGAAGATAAGCAAGTGGACTTTATTACTGCCTTCAACAGATGAAGATGGCAGATACTTGCACAATGATTGGACACCAGTTGCTGGGATAGGTAGAAGTGATTTACCAATCCCAGACCATCTAAACCACCTCCCTGTCCATTGAACAACCAGCATCTATGGATGAATGTGGCAATCTGGGATGTCAGGCCTATGGAGCTGTTACACCTGAAATTTATAAAGGCTCCTCCAGGGTGCAGCTAATCTCCTCTAAGACTTAGGAGGCCTGAAAACTTGCTGTGTGCCAAGGCCCTGAACTCAGCTGGGGTCACCAAGCAGTTCACACCTTCTGCATCCTACTGTCTTTGTAGACACAGCAGTTGAAGTCTGCAGAATGGAAAAATACAAATGTAAATCCTGAACTGTCTGTGCATTAATCTACTTCATGGTTATGTTCCAGTTTTTGAGTCACAGAGAGGAAGGCTGACCATGCTGAAACATTGGACTTGGATTTGAGAGATTTGGTTTCAGTTGTCCAGGTGTGCCATTGGCTCACTGCATGACTTTGAGCAAGTCACTTCATCTCTCAATTCCCCATCTGAAAAAATGAAGGTAATAATCAATCCTTCTCTTCTTCCATGCTTTGCCTGTCTCATTAATTCAATGGACCCCGCCCCAAGGAATTACCAATCTAATAGGCAGCAGGTTTAAAATAAATGCCAACGTATTTTTTTTCATGCAATGAACTGTCAACCTCTGGAACTCTTTGCAAGAAGGTGTTTGCAAGAGGGTGTTGTGAAGGCCAATACTATAATGGGGTTCAAAAGGGAGCTAGATAGATTCATGGTAGATAGGTCCATTGATGGCTATTAGCCAGGATGGGCAGGGATGGTGTCCGTAGCCTCTCTTTGGCAGAAGCTGGGATTGAGTGACAGGGCATGGATCACTTGATGATAACCTGTCTGTTCATTCACTTTGGGGCACCTGCCATTGGCCACTGTCAGAGGACAGGATACTGGGTTTGATGGACCTTTGGTCTGACCCAGTATGGCCATTCTTATGTTCAATCTGTGTATTTATACCATCCCTAGCACAGTGGATCCCCAAATTTGTGTTGGGTCTCTAGATGCACATAGAATCATAGAATATCAGGGTTGGAAGGGACCTCAGGAGGTATCTAGTCCAACCCCCTGCTCAAAGCAGGACTAATCCCCAGCTAAATCGTCCCATCCAGGGCTTTCTCAAGCCTGACCTTAAAAATCTCTAGGGAAGGAGATTCCACCACCTCCCTAGGGAACCCATTCCAGTGCTTCACTACTCTCCTAGTGAAATAGTGTTTCCTAGTATCCAACCTAGACCACCTCCACTGCAACTTGAGACCATTGCTCCTTGTTCTGTCAGAACATGTGTAAACCAGTAACAGTAATGATGTGCATGCGAATATTTGGGGCACAATTAATGGAGTCCATTGAAAAACTGACCCTGTTCAGTACACTGAAAAAGAGCAAAGATGCAGAGCTGTCTTTATAGCATGACCTTGGCAATTCTTGTGCTTTATACAGACGACTAGTGCTGTGTCCAAACAGCACGATGACTTCCGCGTGTGCCCACAAAATTCAGAGCTTGAGGGAATTCTGTAACAGTATCAGCCACTCATCGGCTGGCCTGCATGAAATGAAGTTTTGACCTTTAATTTTAGTGGTGAGATTACGGGAAGCTCTCTCACACTTGACACAAATCAGCAGTCTCTGCAGAGAGTGCAGGTCAGAATGCATTTGACCCCCTTTCCGAATCCAAGAACTGGCTCTGACAGTGGAGTGTGAGGCTGGGTGGTGGGCAGGGCTGTTAATCTGTTGTCATTGTATGTCACACTGTCTATCTGCATTCTGTCTATGGGCAGTCACAAACAGCCCTGGTCTGTTCCCACTGAATAGGTGCGCCGATGAAGGAGGCTTGTACTACTCACACAGGCCAGCCTTATGATTTATGGAAGCTGTTAGACTAAATTTTAAACTGGCCACTTAATTTATGCATATTTCTAAAGCACTTTGAGATCTCTGGCTGTAGGTACTATGGAAGTGCAGAATATTAATACTGGATGATCTGCCGGCCATGCATACTGTATGTGCGCCATTGGATTTCTCAGCAGCATTCAGCTCATGAGATGCTGCTGACTCACCTTTGAGATCATGCAGCTATCTTTCCTCTCATAGAATCATAGAATATCAGGGTTGGAAGGGACCTCAGGAGTTCATCTAGTCCCACCCCCTGCTCAAAGCAGGACCAATCCCCAACTAAATCATCCCAGCCAGAGCTTTGTCAAGCCGAGACTTAAAAACCTCTAAGGAAGGAGATTCCACCACCTCCCTAGGTAACCCATTCCAGTGCTCAGGTCAGCGCTGAGTAGTTGGGAGGGGCAGTTACACCTCCACCTCAAGGAGTAGTAGCAGGTCTAGTGGAAAGGGCTCTGGTCTGTGAAACAGGAGATCTGGGTTGTGTTTCTGGTTTAGCCATTGACTAGCGAGTGACATCAAGCAGGTCACTTCCCTCTACCCTGGGTCTGTTTAGACTATGAACTCTGTGGTGGCAGAAATTCTCTTCTGATGAGTTTGTACAGTGCCTAGCACATGCAGACTCCAAGTGGTGCCACTGCTTCAGAGATCTCAGCTGTGCAGTTCAACAAGTCTTTCTACAGAGCTGCCACCTGTTTAAGAGACATGTGAAGGCCAGTCATGGCAGGGTTCATAAGATTCTGCCTTCAATCAAATATAGCAAAATACTATCAAAATATCTTTTTCCTGTTTATTATAAATCTGTGACTTTGTCTATCATCCATTATGTTAACAAGCTGTCCAACTTACTTTGTTTTTGAAGCCAGCAAACCCTAATATTGCACAATAGGAAAGAAGTATTTTTGGTTTCTTAGAAATGTAAAGGTTTGGCATATACTCTTTGAAAGTTTGGATTCTCTTACAGTTGCTCACTATGTAGAAAATTCCCAAGCTTTTTCTGTAGGTGAAACTTGAAAAACAACTGCCAGTTGAAGATATGTGGCCAGAAGAATTAAGAGAAATGTAATGACTTGCTGCCTCTATTAGATTAGCATCTCAACCATGTAAGGAAGGATGGGACAAACAGGATAAAGTAATAAAATATCATTGGTAAAACTTTTATAAAAATATGTATACATATACAGAACCTACTTGGTCTTTTCTGGATCTAACAATTTTTCCTTAATACCTTTGAAAAAAATAGTTGACAGCACAATTTATTTATCTCAAAAGTATCGCTAATGAAAAACTGAAATATTTCTTTATATTGATTTAGTTGGACTTGGTCCTGCTTTGAGCAAGGGGTTGAACTAGATACCTCCTGAGGTCTCTTCCAACCCTGATATTCTATGATATTCAGAAAACATTTTTGAAGTATTTCTGGTGGGGTTCTGCAGGAATTTGTTCCCAGCTCTAGGCTATTTAACATTTTCACTGACCTGGAAGAAAACATAAAATCTTCACTGATAAAGTTTGCACAGAACACACAAATGAGGAGAGTGGTAAATAATGAAGAGGACAGGTTACTGATACAGAGCAATCTGAATTGCTTGACAAGCTGGGTACCAGCAAACAATGTGTTTTAATATGACTAAATGTATTATCTAGGAGAGGGGATATCAGCCATACTTACACAATGGAAGACTCTATCCTGGGAAGCAGTGACTCTGAGAAAGATTTGGAAAGGTTGTGGTAGATAATCAGCTGAACGTGAACTCCAAGTGCAATTCTGTAGCCAAAAAGACTAACGTGATCCTGAGATGCATAAATGGGGATCTTGAGTAGAAGCAGAGGGGTTATTTTACCTATTTGGCACTGGAGTGACTGCCACTGGAATCCTGTGTCCAGTTCTGGTGCCCACACCTCTTCAAGAGCCATGAAAATGATGAAAGGATTAGAAAACTTGCCTGATAGCAATAGATTCAAGGAGCTCACTCTATTTTGGCTGGAAGTTGAAGCTAGACAAATTCAGAGTGGAAATAGGGGGTACATTTTTAACCGTGAGAGTAATTATCATTTGGAACAACTGGCGAAGCTTTATGGTGGATTCTCCATCACTGACCATTTTAAAATCAAGATTGAAAGCTTTTCTAGAAGATCTGCTCTGGGAATTACTTTGGGACAGGTCTCTGGCCTGTGTTATCCGGGAGGTCAGACTAGATAATCAGAATGGTCCCTTCTGGCCTTGAAATCTATGATTATAATGTTTTTCAGAGAAAAAGAGAATGGAAATTACAACAAATTTTGCACCGCAAAATGACTTTGTAATAATGTGACATGAACTATCATGACACTGTTGGGACTTCAGAAATTTTGTAGAAATCAGGAAGACCTAGCTACTGACTCCCTTGTGTAATCTATAACACTGAGAATCGTATCAGCTTAAATTTCTATGGGTGGCAGTGTAGTGCTGTAACCCTCTTGGTAAGAAACATGACACACATGATAATGTTGCACATTATTGTCTGACAATAAACACTTCCACTTCTGGCAGAGGATAACAGTACTCTACACTGAACTTCATAAAGTGATATTGTTATCAGAAGACAGTTTGTTGTAGTGCTATAATAATACCTTCTCTTTTCTGATCCAGAAATTCTCCCTACAGTCTCAAAGAAGACATAAAATTCAATTATCAGAAATGCACATGCAGCTCCCATGAAGTCAGTGGTTCATGATGGCAGCCTATACAGGAATTGGTATTTATCTGCCACATGGCTTTGTACCTTCTGAAATTCATTACTTTGTCCTGGTGGTTTTGGAGGACACAATTCATAAAGGCTTTCATAGCACAGCTAGGTGTGTTTGCCAATGGGTACACTTGAGGATCACTAAGTCCATCATCTGTAGCCACTAGTCGATCAACATGGATATAGCTTATTGTCCATACCCACTGAGGGCAGAATATATAGATAGATACAGGATTCTGTTTACCTGCCATTGAAGTTAGAGATCGTGGATCTATTTGGAGATCTCGTAATGACTGTCTCATTGATCAGACAAGAGTACCTGGTACCAAGGACCTGAAGGCATAGCCTGTGTGAAGCCAACCTGACCCTTCCTTCTGTTCTCCTTCCTGGGAACCTAGTTCAGAAAGGCATCTGGAGGTGAAGAGGAGCTGTGGGTTTGAGTTCTGGGGCGGGGATTGGAGGAACATTTCCATCTGGCTTCTCCTGCTGTTGATAATGATCTTTTTCTAAAGCAATGTCTGTGCTAAAGAGCTAAATGCTGTTGGTCAGGTAGTTTTGTTCTTACATTTGTTTTTGGAGAGATGTCCTATATTATAAAAGAATTAAACTATCACTCTAACATGGCATCCCATCAATACAGTGCTGCATTACAAGCCAGATCTCTGTACATTGTACATTCATAAGTTGTGTATGCAAGTGCCCCGTAGCCATATCAGCTACTACCCATGGACATACCCAGAGAGGTCCACAACAGGCCTTATAGGCACCCAAATACGTAATTTGCCTACAGACAGCTTATTTCCATCAGGTACATGCAAACCTAGATATTCAATAGCACAGGCCTAACTTTGAAAACCTAGCTCTAATTGTTGCAGGTGTTGGTTATCATTAGCTTTATTTGTATTGGAATAATGCCTCTGAGCCCTAGACATGGACCAGAACCTCAGTGTGATAGGTGGGTCCCTGCCCTAAGGAGCTCACAGTCTAAGTTCAAGATAAGAAATAGCATCTGGAGAGTAAAAGAAGAAAATATTGGTGGCAGCCTGTTGTCACAACACATCAGCAGTGTAACTGTTGTCGAGTTTATTGTAGGCCTCACAGCAGAGAAGTATTTTAAGGAGGGATCTGGAGGAAGATAATAAGATTTCTCTGCAGATGTTTGCAGGGAGCACCTCCCACCCATGGGTAGCATGAGGAACAGCTGTGTTTTAGCTGATGCTGTGGATATGTATACAAAAGGAATTTCAGGGAATGCATAAGGATTGTTGGCTTCAATGGAAGTTTTGCCTGAGTAAGAGGAGCAGGAGCTTCCAGGCAATAAGAGGTGGTCTGATATGCAGTGTGAATAGGAGTGGATTGCATTTTTAAATCTGCTTTCATTAGGAACTGGGGAAATTTTGGGATGGGGGGAGCCTATACAGGAGAGATGGGCTCCACCTAAACCAAAGTGGAACCAGACTGCTGGCACTAAACATTGAAAAGGTTGTAGAGCAGTTTTTAAACTAGGAGATGGGGGAAAGCCGACTGCTGCAGAGGAGCATGTGGATCGGACACAGACTTCTCTTAGGGGAGAGTCTGATGATAGAGAATCTCCAAGTTATAATCAGGAGTAGAGGACAGAAGAGGATAATGCAAGGGCCAGATCAGATGATAAACAGTCACATAAAAAAGAATCTGGCACATCAGGAAAGGGCAGACAAATAACAGGGACAAGTTCTTAAAGTGCTTGTACACAAATGCTAGATGTCTAAATAATAAGATGTGTGAACTAGAGTGCCTCGTGATAAAGAAGGGTATTGATATAATAGGCATCACAGAAACCTGGTGGACTGAGAGCAATCAATGAGACACTATCATTCTGGGGTACAAAATATATCAGAAGGACAGAACAAGTCATGCAGGGGGAAGGGTGGCACTGTATGTGAAAGAAAATGTAGATTCAAATGAAGTAAAAATCTTAAGTGAATCCACATGTTTGATAGAATCTCTACGGATAGAAAAGTCATGCTCTAATAAAAATATCTATTATCGACCACCTGACCAGGACAGTAATAGTGATGATGAAATGCTAAGGGAAATCAGAGAGGCTATCAAAATTAAGAACCCAATAATAGTGGGGGATTTCAATTATCCCATATAGACTGGGAACATTTCACTTCAGGGTGAAATGCAGAGATAAAATTTCTTGATACTTTAAATGACTGCTTCATGGAGAGTTGGTACGGGAACCCACAAGGGGAGAGGCAATTCTAGATTTAATCCTGAGTAGAGCGCAGGAGCTGGTCCAAGAGCTAACTATACCAGGACCACTTGGAAATAGTGACCATAATACAATAGCATTCAACATCCCTGTGGTGGGAAGAACATCTCAACAGCCTAACACTATGGCATTTAATTTCAAAAGAGGGAACTATACAAAAAGAGGGGGTTAGTTTAAACAAAGTTTAAAAGGTAACAGTTGACTAAAGTGAAAATCCCTGCAAGTTAGCATGTGCCCTTTTTAAAGACACCAAATAGAACCCAACTTCAATGATATCCCAAAATAAGAAAACATGTAAAAGAATAAAAGAGTCCACCATGCTTAACAACCATGTAAAAGAAGCAGTGAGAGATAAAAAACTTCCTTTAAAAAGTGGATCCAAATCCTAGTGGGCAAACAGAAAGGGAGGGCAAACACTGCCAGCTTAAGCGCAAGAGTGTACAAAGAAAAGCAAAGAGGAGTTTGAAAAACGGATAGCAAAAACTCAAGGTATAAAAAATGTTTTAAGTACATCAGAAGCAGGAAGCCTGCCTAAACACCAGTGGGCCCCTGATGATCAAGATACAAAAGGAAGTGCTTAAAGATGATAAATCAATTGCAGAAAAACTAAATGGATTTTTTGCTTCAGTCTTCACGGCTGCGGATGTTAGGGAGATTCCCAAACCTGAGCGCTTTTGTAGTAACAAATCTGAGGAACTGTCACAGATTGAAGTGTCACTAGAGGACGGTTTTGGAATTATTGAAAACTCAACATTAACAAGTCACCGGGACCAGATGGCATTCACCCAAGAGTTCTAAAGAACTCAAATGTGAAGTTGCGGAACTATTAATAAGGTTTGTAACCCTGCCTTTAAATCGGCTTTGGTACTAATGACTGGAAGTTAGCTAATGTAACGCCAAATATATGAGACAAGGGCTCTAGAGGTGATCCTGGCATTACAGACGCGGTAGTCTAACGTCGGTACCGGGCAATTGCGAAACATAGTTAGAATAAAACTCAGACGCACATATGAAACATCTGTGTGCTGCAAACTATAACATGTTTCTGAAAGTGACAAATTGTACGTCTTCAGCTGAATCTATTAGAGTTTTTGAAGGTCAACAACATGTGGAACCAGGGGGATCCAAGAGACACTAGTGTACTTAGACTTTCCAGAAAAGGCCTTTGACAGGTCGCCTCACCAAAGGCTCTTAACAGTAAAATAAGCTGTCCATTGGGATAAAAGGAAAGTCCTTTCATGGATTGAGTACTGGTTAAAAGATAGGGAGAACAAAGGGTAGATAATGGTAATTCTCAGAATGAGAGGAGTAATAGTGGTATCCCAAACGGTCAGTTCCAGAAACAGTCATTCAATTTACTTTTTATAATGATCTGGGAAAGGGGTAAACAGTGAAGGTGCGAAGTTTGCAGAATGATACAAACTACTCATGGTACTTAAGACCAAAGCAGAGTTGATGAAGCAACTGCAAAAGATCTCACAAAACTAAGTGATTGGCAACAAACATGGCAAATGAAATTTAATGTGGAGTAAATGTTAGAATAAGCACATCGGAAAAAATAAACGACCAATATACATACATATGATGGGGGCAATTTAGCCTACAACGAGCTCAGGAAAAAGATCTGGCGTCATTGTGGATAAGTTCTCCTGAAGATGTCATGGCAGTGTGCAGAGGTGGTCAAAAGAGCAAACAGGATGTTAGGAATCATTAAAAAGAGGATAGAGAATAAGACTGAGAATATATTATTGTCCTTATAAAATCCATGATACGCCCCACATCCTCGAATACTGTGTACAGATGTGATCTCCTCACTCATAAAATAGAATATTCAGCACACTAGAACAAGTGTTCAGAAAAGGGCATACTAAAATGATTAAGGGGTTTGGAGAGGGTCCCATAATGAGGGAAGATTAAAGAGGCTAGGACTCTTCAGCTTGGAAAAAGAGGAGACAACGGGGGATATGAACAGAGGTATACTAAAATATGAGTGATGTGGAAGAAGTGGGATAAGGAAAATTTATTTACTTATTCCTAATTCAAGAACTAGGGTCACCAAATGAAATTAATAGGCAGCAAATTAAAAAAATAAAAAAGACGTTGTTCTTCACGCAGCGCACAGTCAACTTATGGAACTCCTTACCTGAGGAGGTTGTGAAGACTAGGACTATAACAGTGTTTATAAAAGAACTGGATAAATTCATGGTGGTGAAGTCCATAAATGACTTTTAGCCAGGATGGGTAAAGAATGGTGTCCCTAGCCTCTGTTCATCAGAGGATGGAGATGGGTGGCAGGAGAGAAATCACGTGATCATTTTCTGATAGGTTCACTCCCTCTGGGGCACCTGGCATTGGCCACTGTCGGTAGACATATACTGGGCTAGATCCTTTGTTCTGACCTGGTATGGTCGTTCTTATGCCCTCCCTTGGTATTTCTCAGGAGCAGCGGTGTACGTTGCTCATCTGAACAGCCCATCTCAGCATACCTGTGCACTCTTCCAGAGGGAGCACTGCTGCACAGCACTCTTCGGGGATGGTGCTCCCCGAGATAGCAATCTGGCAACACTTCCTGGCATGGGCTGTATGTGGTGTAAATGCCATCTCAGGCTCCGGAGCTTGTGTGGGAAATGGAGATTTAAGCTCTCTTACAGCATTTCCACAGCAGCTCTGTGCAGTTCAAGCGTCCCAGCCATTATTTTGGTGGTCAGGGGATAGCTGTTGTGAGACTTAGTTCAGAGGCTGTGGCTTGCTGTTTCTTGTCAGGAGTTCTCGAGAAAACATGTCTGACAGTTTGGGCTTTTTCTGCCATGACTCAGTTCTGAAAACATGCAGCATCCAGAGAGGGTCCTAGACAGAGGTCACAGCAGGGCCCTGCTCATCCAGCAGAGTCTGTTCACACATCTGGCCATTCTGGTCTGGAACTCCTGCAGATGAGCTGCAGTAGCAGAGCCCTAGGAGAACAGAATGAGGAATCACTGTTTGAATCCTCAGAGCAGAACAATATCAGCTTGTGACTCTTCCCCAGAACCTTTCAGGATTTCTGTCCTCCTCAATCTACGAGACCCTCTTGGGGAGCATTGGAGCTGCCTGCAGCCAGATAATGTCATGGAGTGCATCTAGGATTTACCCTGGGGGAAATGACGGTGGCTGATAACCAGCTGTTATCTACTGTAGAGGATTCAGAATGTCTCTGGTTTATGAAATTGCTGAATCCTAAAGAGCAACACCCCTCCCAAAGAGTTTGATCCAGAAGATTGGCCTTCATATAACACTGATGCTGAGAACCACACCTTGTTACTATTTTAGCATGTATATATATATTGGCCTCATATATAGACTCAAGCCAGTGCAACAGTCTCTTGCTGGTCTTTCTGCACTCTAGTTGCAGGAATTTAAAGATCAGTGATCCACCACCACAGGGTCTCCACACTATTGACATTAAACTGAGAAGTCAGAAGCATTTGAGCATGTGCCGTACAATGGAACATGGCTAAAGAGCCTGCATATAGAGGATTAACACATTTGACAATAGTGTCATGGATTTCCAGGGCCTTGCCTTAAAAGTGGTTCTTGTTGGAATAGTAATTTTCACATTCCTGTGGGAAATTTCAGCCTTGCAGAATCTGTGCACAGCTTGGGCTAGATATTTTCACAGGAACTCTGGGACACTGTTAGTCTTTAGCTCACTCATTATATTCCATAATACCTTAAAATGAAGGGCTTGCATAACAAGTTACAGGACTGATTATGTGCTGAATGCTGATTGTCTCAGCTGATGCGCTATGCACATGGGACTAGCTGCTATCCGTCTCTCTCATGTTCCTGTTCTCCAAGTGATTCAAAATGCCTTCAGTGGGACTGTATTCACATACAAGAAACAATACATAAAATGTGGTGTTTGTCACATCTGTAGCTGAGATGTAGCCATCCCTAGATTAGAACGTGGCAGCTACTTAACAGTGAAAAATGGAGTAAATAATAAATGTCTCTTGTCATGCTTCTATCCAGAAGGATCCCAAAGTACTTTTCAGCCTTAAGAATTTGATTTGAAGGGATCATTACCTGCAACACTGGACTGAAAGACAGCTAATGTTTCATGGTCCAGAACACTACATACAAATGTAAGCCGTGAAGTGAAGAGTACCACAGTAGTCAGCTGAAGCTGTACGCAAATTTTGTGTAGAGTTTGTCACTGCTTGCAGATTTTCCATCAAAGGTACCGATTCTACCCAATTCTGGTTAGTGTGTGGTGATTACTGCACAAAGCGTTATATGCACAGCCTATCCAATTACAACTCCAGAGGACATGAAAGTATCAATAAAGTTACTCCATGCATGTAACAGACTTGAAATGATGGTCCATATAGTACTTTACAGACTAGGTACATCTGCTGAGAACTGGTATAGTATTCATAAAAATAGTCAAGGACACTTCATTTTTGTGAGAGGATGTCGTGTAGTGTTCCCCCTTCTCTAGCAGTGAACATAGACAAAATGTTACTTCTTAAAGAGTCATGACCTACACAACCAAATCCAGGTATACACGTGTACACCGTCTACATGGCCAGTTTCCTGAGGATCCTAGTGATCCTCTCCTTTCTTACTGTATTTCCTTAAAAAACTGTAAAATCACTAACTTACTGTGAATAGCAGTAGTGACGACCTGGCATGAGCAGTGACAGGAAATTATGTGTTGACTCCATACTCATTAGCCTGCTCCATGCAAAGGATCAAATCATTCAGATCTTCAGCCACAGTTCCACGAGCAGCACAGACTGGCCCATGCCTAACATGACAGGGGAAGGTCTGGCCTTTGTTTTTCTCTTGCCATCAGCACAGCGCATCTTGCTCTCAGCTCACCGTAGCCCTACGCTCAAGGAGCACTCAGGGAAGCCCGTTCTGCTTTGTACAATGCCAGCTGAGAACAACTCCATTCAGGACCAGATGAAGGAAAGCTGGAGCCTTTGGCGCAACACAATACTGGCAAGCCTTCATAGCTCTGCCTCTGCCCTGGCCTGGTCCCCCCCCACAACACCACTTGGAGCAGCAGGGGGCAGGATGTTGCAGGGATCACCCTCTTCCCCACCTGCCACCCAGAGCCCTCCTCTGGGGTGGTGGTGGTATCACGCCCCCCACAGCAGTAGAACCTGGAGTTAACACTGCCTTGTGATGCGGGAGGATGTTCCCCCTTTTGGAGCTATTGTTTCAGGCACTCTGCAGACTCAGGTAGAGGTCACTGCATTGGTTACATTTGGGGCATATTTTTAAACACTGCTTTGCTACCCTGTGGTCTAGAAATGTATCCAAAGCTCAGCTTCTGCTGTAAAACCATGGTCCAGAGGCTGGAACCTTGAGTGTGAGCCTGGAGTGTCTATGCCTCAATCCAGTCTTGTCAACAATGAAAAGCCACCATCTGCTCCAGTGGCTCCTGACCACGAGCACATGCATATTGCAGCACTGTTATGCCAGGCTTCAGGTGCACAGCTCTACCTCTGTGGTGGGTCTATGTGCTGGCCCTGTCTGTCCCATTCAGTTGTGCATACTGTAATGCCAACTAGTGCTTCGGCTGCTCCAAACCCCAGTCTCAGATTTGCACTGAATTGAGACTCTCAGCTGTTCAAGGAGAGTGATGTGAGTTTGACTTTCTCAGGACACCTCTATGGGTGCAGGCTTAGGGAAGTTACACACTGGCATAAATTGCCTAGGGAGGTTGTGGAATTTCCATCGTTATGGATTTTTAAGAGCCTGTTGGACAAAAACCTGTCAGGGATGGTCTAGATAATACTTAGTCCTGCCTTGAGTGCAGAGGACTGGACTAGATGACCTCTCGAGGTCCCTTCTAGTTCTTTGATTCTGTAAGTTTGGTTGCATTAGATGTGCCTTTCTATAGCTTTGAATGTTTGAGATTCTTTGAGTTTTCCATGTATATTTAGCCTTGACTTTGACCTGCTGAGGTTTGCGGGGTAGAATGGTAACATTACAGAAAGGTAAATACATTCTCAAACCACAAAGATGGTGCAGCATAGCGAGTTCTGGATAGATATTCATGATGTTTCACTGATTTCCATAACCAGTTTGTATACAAGCATGCTGTTTCTAGTTGCCAGCCCTGAAAAAGCTCTGGGCCCAGACAGTCAAGCAGGGCACTGTCTTGTGTCTCATAATGAGCATAAGCTGATGCTGACCACATGGTGTCCTGGCTGCATGTGTGCAGCCCCATTCCCAGCAGTGGAGATACAGGTGTCAGCGAGGACAAAATCAGAAGTCAATCAGGCTGCACAGGTATAGCTGAGGGGATGGCATAGCTTCCAGAGCCTGATACTTGAGATAGGAACATAGTATTATCAGGTGTCAAGTTTTTTACCAGAACGTCCAATCGAAAAGGGATCTTGACGGCGCTGTTAAAAGTCTGGTCAGCGGCACAACGGGGTTCAGGCAGGCTCCCTGCCTGCCCTAGCTCCGCATGGATCCCAGAAGCAGTTGGCATTTCCCTCCGGCTCCTAAGCGGAGGCGTGGTCGCAGGGACTCTGTGCACTGCCTCCGGCCCCAGCGCTGGCTCCGCAGCTCCCATTGGTCAGGAACTGCAAGCACTGGGAACTGTGGGGGCAGCACCTACAGATGGGGGCAGTGCGTAGAACTGCTGGGCCGCACCTCCACCCAGGAGCTGGAGGGAAATGCTGACTGTTTCTGGACCCACTTGACATAAGTGCCGCCCAGAGCCCGCACTCCTCCCACACCCCAATCACCTTGCTCCTGCACTGAGCCCCCTCCCACATCCAAACTCCCTCCTACAATCTAACCCTATATGCCAGTCCTGAGCCCCTTCCCACACCCAAACTCCTGGACCCCAACCTCCAGCCTCAGCCCTGAGCCCCCTCCCACACCCAAACTCCCTCCTACACTCTAACCCCATATGCCAGTCCTGAGCCCCTTCCCACACCCAAACTCCTGGACCCCGCAGTCCACACTCCCTTCTGGACCCCAACCTCCAGCCTCAGCCCTGAGCCCCCTCCTGCACACAAACTCCCTCCCAGAGCCCCCACTCTTCCTGCACTCCAACCGCTTGCCCCAGCCCTGAGCCCACACCCCTAGTCCTGCACCTAAAGTCCCTCCCAGAGCCCACCGTCCCCTGAATTCTGAACACCTCAGCCCCACCCCAGAGCCCATCACCCCTCTAATACCACAAATCCTTGCCCAGCCTGGTGAAAATGAGCGATTGAGCAAGGGAGGGGATGGAGTGAGTGGGAGCAGGGCCTCAGGAAAGGGTGGGGCAGGGGCTCGGAAAGGGTGTTTGATTTTCTGCAATTGGAAAATTGGCAACTATATAGGAACAGTCAAACCTGACTGCTTGTAGGGTTCATAGTTAGAAGAAACATCTCTCTAGCTGCAAATGAATCACATTAGCTGGCACTGCCTGTGAGATGCAATGAATGCAGAAGGCCAAGAGCCATTCCTGCAAGGTCACCTTTAAGGCAGAGCCACGCTTTTACCTACTCATTGAAAATATGTGTCATTTTCCATGTCTTGTTGCACATGGCCTGAGATAGATGTGCAGCTGTACCTTAGGGTATGAGTGGCACGTGCCCTTATTTTTAAAGCACTGCTGAGGAGATGCAGCAATTGCATACTGAGGCAGCTGAAGGAAACCCTTGTAATTTTTATGAGCAAGAGTTCTGAGCTTTTCAGGTATTTGCCCATAACCCTCTAAATCTTTGCTATTTCCCCTTTTTCTCCTAGTGAAGAAATGATTTAACACAGCACATGCTGTGATTAAGCCACTAACTTACCAATGAGTTTAAGCCTAAGTGGACTTGCAAAGATAAATGATGGGTCTGTCATCAAGCTCTCATTTTATAGCAGTACAAGATTCTGTGTTCTTGAGTCCCCTAGTCCAGCCAATCAATAGAGCACCAAATATTGAGGAAATTAGATGAATTTCAGGTGTAGTGAATTTCAGCAACCTGAATCTTGTCATCTGGAAAAAAAATTGCTAGGTAGGTAATTTGGCCTAGTGGACAGAGCATGAAACTGGGACTCAAAAAACCTGGGTTCTATTCTTGGCTCTTTCAATGGCTTATTGAGTGACCTTGGCCATGTCACTTTGCCTCTTTGTGTTCCCATCTTTAAAACAGGGATAACGAGCCATTTCTTTTGTACAGCACTGAAATCTACTGACAAAAAAATGCTGTATAAGAGCTAAGCTAGCTATTTAATTAATTAAATACAGCTGACAAAAACATGCTGAAGCAGGAAAGCTTTGAAATTGTTGCCCTGTTAATTAGGGAACCATGTGACCTACTCTCCCTTACTGCTGTATTTGTGAGAACTGTGATGGACATTCTTAGTCATTGAGTATCTTCTGCATGCTGACTGAAAGATGTGGTCATCTATCACCTTTCTTCACACCTGCAACGTTTTGCAAGAACTGCTTTTGTAGGTTTTATGACTCTTCCCCTAATCACTGTTCCTTAGTAAGGACACAGAAAGGCCAGTGATGGGTTTAATGGTATTGTGCTCTGCTAATGCATAAAAAATATCACAAGTAAAGAGATGTGAGGGTAGCAATTTTCCTTTTATACATTAGTATATTAGACTTATGTATATTAAGTGTCAGAGAGGTAGCCGTGTTAGTCTGGATCTGTAAAAGCAGCAAAAAATCCTGTGGCAACTTATAGACTAACAGACGTTTTGGAGCATGAGCTTTCGTGGGTGAATACCCACTTCGTCAGATGCACATAGTGGGTATATTAAGTGGTAATTTTAAATCATTTTTCTTGTCAAACGTGTTAACTTTCCATCTTTGAAACAGTCACAGAGGCACTTGGAGGAATGTGCTAGTTATCTGGTGAGGCAGTTTCAAAAGACATTTATCAAGCTTGAATACCTAACAGCTGCATCGGTGATCATATCATTGCACTGAAGAGACAAGGCACTGAACAGAAAGTGCTTTCAGTACAGCAGGGCCATACGATGGCCTGGTCGGAGTCTCAGAGTCTGGCTTCCCCAGCCAATGCCAGCACAGAGCTGTTAAGAAGCTCTTGGAGCAGAGCTGCAGAGGGGCTGGCTTCAGGCCTGCACAACTGTAGCTAGCCACTTGATCTAGTGTAGGCTGAAGCCATCTTCACTGACAAATGGGAAACGCACCATAAACATTTTCAGAGATTTGTAGGTTTAAGGCCAGAAAGGATCATGGTTAGATCATCTGGTCAGACCTGCTAACAGAAGCCAGAGAACCTCACCCAGGGATTCCTGATCAAGGCCAGCAATTGTCGGTAGGATTACAGAGAGAAGCGCCATTGTCCAAATCTCTGTATGTATCGCCGTGTAGCTAGGGCTTTAGCTGGTCTGCTAGAGGGAGTCAGAGATGTTAGACAATTCAGCACCAACTTTATAAGGAGAGATTTCAAGCCTGTAAATGTCAAAGTGCCTATGCAGTTGACCTGGGACTGCCAGTGCTTGTGCTATTTGCTGATAAGACGTGACCAAAAGCTGTCGCACCATGAGGGATATATATATATATATATATATATATATATTTACTTCCCAAGGGAAGTGTTGAGTCAAAATTAGCCTTAGAGAGGGATCTCGGATGCAGCCTTACCTGGGCAGAGGCTATTAACACTCCATCAGATTTGCCAGAAAAAATCAGTCAAGAACAGATGAATGCCTTAGACCAAGTATCTGCCATCCGGTTTTCTTTTTGTAAGAAGAAAATATACGTTTTGTAAAAGAAGTGCAGTATTTTGAGGGCATTAGCAGGCTCCATTAAGAAACACTCCAACTTGTTAGTATGAAAACTTTAACATGATGCTTTACTTGTGTCATAAACAGATGGTTAAGGGTTAATAGCTCTTTTACCTGTAAAGGGTTAAAAAGTTCACCTAGCCTAGCTAACACCTGACCAGAGGAACCAATGGGGGAACAAGATGTTTCAAAAGGAAAGAGGCAAGTTTTTCCTTTGTTTAGAGTTTCAGCTGGAGTGAAAAAGATCAAGGAACCAGCCTCTTAACAGGGTAGTAAGTTTTAGAAAGGAAGAAATAGGTTTATTTCTTTGTAACCTGTCTTATGCAATTAGAGGTAGAATCAAATTGGGTATTTTTTTGTGTAACTAAATTTGTGCCCAGGGGAACATCCTCTGTGTTTTGAATCTGTTGTCTGTGAGAGTAGCTGGTATGCTAATCTCTCCCAGAGGGTTTTCTTTTACCTTTCTTTTCTTTAATTAAAAGCCTTTTTCTTAATACCTGATTGATTTTTTCCTTGTTTTTAGATCCAAGGGGGTTGGATCTGGATCCACTAGGAGTTGGTGGGAGAAAGGAGGGGGGATGGTTAATTTCTCCTTGTTTTAAGATCCAAGGGGTTTGGATCTGTGTTCACCAGGGAATTGGTGAAGTCCCTCAAAACTACCCAGGGAAAAAAGTAGTGCTTGGGGGAGGGTGGCAGCGATACCAGATCTAAGCTGGTAATTAAGCTTAAAAGTGTCCATGCAGGTCTCCACATCTGTACCCCAAAGTTCAGAGTGGGGAAGGAACCTTGACAACTTGAGAGACAGTAACACCTGTGTTGCTCTGTCCAATAATTCTGGTAAATGAATTCAATATATAAGATGAACATGATGATGGCTCCAAGTACAGTGCTCTGATAATGCATATTTGCTGAAAAGGACATGTATGTAGGAAGACAGGTTTTGTCCTGGTCAGAATTACCATGGAACTGCTCCTGCAAACAAGCTGTATGTGAGCACAAGGGTTCACCTCTGTGGGTGTCACTGCAGGGTCCTGGCCTAAATTTGTAACTGAACTAAGTACGAATTACTGATGTTCCCTATGTCCGTACATATTCATGGAGTGGGGAAAGTTTAAATGGATTTTTTTTAATACTTATAGCATTTTGCAGATGAGTTAACTGTAAAGCATCTGTAACTATTTAAAAAAAACACACATCACAAAAAGACCCAACTTTCTAGCAGCTTTGTGGCATTTTCTGCCTCGTTTACATATGTAAATATGGTACCTGCATCTGACTGTTTGCTTGCCCAATAACAGTAATTGTTCTGATGATTTACATGTGGCTTCTTGGCTCCCGATGGCTTGAAAATCAAGTCCTGAAAGTGGATCGCATAACCCCTGAGTATAGGGGAAAAAAGTGACTCAAAACTACTGGTGGATCAAAAATACTCTCTCATGAAATCCAAATAAGGATTCCAAATCCAAAATGTAGGTAAAATCCAAAACTGTCTGTTACCCAAGATAATCCAAATCATGTGTTTTCAACCAAAAAATACACTTTTTGCCTTGTAAATCAAATATCAAAAAATAAATCATGGCAAACCAACTTAATAGCTTTCTTTCATAGGGTAACAATCCTTGTGGATGGGGGGAAGCGGTAGATGTGTTATACCTTTACTTTGATAAGGCTTTTTAATAATGTCTCACATGACTGTCTCATAAACAAACTAGGGAAATTACAACCTAGATGGAACTACTGTAAGGTGGGTGCATAACTGGTTGGAAAACAGTTCCCAGAGTGTAGTTGCCAGTGGTTCACAATCAAGCTGGAAGGGCATATTTAATGGGGTCCCACAGGGATCAGTTCTGGGTCTGGTTCTGTTTAATATCTTCATCAGTGATTGAGCTTTGTATTGTGTGCAGACAGAGGGATTGCAAGTACCTTGGAGGATAGGATTAAAATTCAAAATGATCTGGACAAACTGGAGAAATGCTCTAAAGTAAGTAGAATGAAATTCAGTAAGGACAAATGCAAAGTACTCCACTTAAGAAGGAACAATCATTTTCACACATACAAAATGAGAAATGACTGCCTAGGAAGGAGTACTGCAGAAAGGGATCTGGGGTCATAGTACGTCACAAACTAAATATGAATCAACAGCGTAACACTTTCAAAAATAGCAAACATCATGTGTTAGCAGGAGTGTTGTAAGCAAGACATGAGAAGTAAATCTTCTGCTTTACTCCATACTGATTAGGCTGAGCTAGAGTATTGTGTCCAGTTCTGGGAGCTGCAGTTCAGGCAAGATGTGGACAAATTGGAGAAAGTCCAGAGGAACACAGCAAAAATGATTAAAGGTGTAGAAAACCTGAACTATGAGGAAAGATTGAAAAAAATGGGTTTGTTTAGTCTGGAGAAGAGCAGATTGAGAAAGGTCACAACAGTTTTCAGTTACATAAATTGTAAAAGGTTGTTACAAGGAAGAAGAAGAAAATTCTTCTCCTTAACCTCCAAGGATAGGACAAGAAGCAAAGGGCTTAAATTGCAGCAAGGATGGTTTAGGTTGGACATTAGGAAAAACTTCCTAACTGTCAGGGTGATTAAGCACTGGAATAAATTGCCTCAGGAGGTTGTGGAATCTCCATCACTGGGAATTTTTGAGAGCAGGTTAGACAAACACCTGTCAGGGATGATCTAGATAATATTTAGTATTGCCATGAGTGCAGGGGACTGGACTAGGTGACCTCTCGAGGTCCCTTCCAGTTCTATGATACTGTATCATATATAATCTGTTTTGCCCTGACAATAGTCTTTCGCTCCAAAAAAGAAGCTGCACTATGAGTCAGACCACATCTCTCCGTATGAATGCTATGTCTCTTGTTCTGTTGCAAACTCAAAATAACATGAAATCCTTATGTATCAGGAAAGACTGTGGCACGTATGTCCATCACATTTGGAAGATTATAAGGGATTTTGTCGGGTTTCATTTTAAATAATTGTGGCACTCTAGAATTGCATGAGACCAAGAAAGAAGGAATACTGATAGATCCTGAATTGGGATATAATTTTGACTATTAAAAAAGAATTGCTTAAAAAGGGGGAAATTCCAGTTAACGAAGTAGGCTAATATTGAAATGAAATCCTTGAGATAAATCCAACATAAAAAAAGGACAAGAAAAGGATAAAGAATTTTTTGTACAACATTGTCATCTACTGGATATCAATGGAAGTAGCAGATAAACAGAGAGCTGCAATCTGAACACTCATTTAACAGTATTTATGAGAGGGTGCCCAGTATGCATGAAAGGGTGCCCCCTACAATGAGCCCTGAAACTGGGTTTTATGCAAAACTGATGTCACTATGTGGGACCCCAGAGTTCACTGAAACCATAAGGAAGTTGCAGAATCACAAATGTGATGGACACCTGGACCAGCCAGATGGAAAGGATTCTCCTCATGTCCCAGAGTTAAGAGGATAAGAGGAAGTGGTGAGATTTCATTTCAAACATTGTATTTCCCCTTCTGGTCTTTAACATACATAACTGGAGTTCTCTTGATTTAAGTCTACACTCTCTGAGACATCAAATGACCATATTTGTGAATGAAGGCATGCTCTCATGTATAAGTCCAAGCAAATTGACCTCAGAGAGATTTAAACTGTAACTTTAATAAATTGCTTTTGATACTTTAAACTTGCCCGTTTTGGACCAATCCACTCAAAAACAGGAGTCCCTCAGAGACAAGTACATCCTTATATCTTGGAGAAGTACAAGAAGAGTGATAAATGTGCAAAGTATGAAAGAATTGATGATCATAAGTAAATATAATAAGACATTTTGGTGATTTAGATTGTCCCTTGGTGTAATCACTGAGCTTCAACCCTATTCCTTGACAGTTGCTTGCAAGACTTATTCTAGGTATCTACCACACACACTAACAATCAGCTGGGACTGTGCTTGACTGGTGAACTATTGATGATATATTGATGTGACTCTTGGTGAATTAATAAATTGCTGCTGATTGGTTAAGAATAACCAAAGTGTCCTATTTTAAGAACTACTATTCAAGTTAAAAGTTGACCCCAAAAGAACCTCATCTTAACTTTTAGTAAGCTCATGGACTCAGTAAAAAGGGGTTATTTAGTAAGTTTCCTCTCTAATATTGGCTGTAATTATCATCTAGTTTTAGATTTCAGCTTTAAAATCTACCTGGCACCTTGGAAAATTTGTAAAGCTAACTCCCTTCCATGCTTACAGAGTTTGAAGAAATTCTGATAACCCGTGAATCCAAACTCAATTGATAGTGAAAGAAGTAGACAGGAATGTGTACTGTCAGAGTAAATAGCAGAGCTCAGAGATAACCCTCTTGGGCACCTGGCATTAACCACTATCAGAAGACAGGATACTGGGCTAGATGGACCTTTGGTCTGACCCAGTATGGACATTCTTATATTCCTATGTTTAACAAATCCTTCAACAGTGGTCTGTGGTTAGGGCATTGGACGGACCCTTGGGGGAGCTCAGTTCATTTCCCAACTCAGACATAATTTCCCCGTGTTTCCTTTGGCCAGTAGCTCTCTGTGTCTCAGTTCCCACCTGTGCCATGGGGATTGTACTTCCGTCATTCACAGGGTGGGGCTGAAGATACAGTCATTAGTGGCAGTGATGCTTGCCTTGCATTTGGGAGATATGTGAACCAGGGAAAAGTCTATAATAATTGCATAAAAATAAAGTAAGTGCATTTGCATGGAGTGCAGTTAAAAAGCTCTGCTAAAGGAGGGCTAAGCAAGCTCTTAGACATGCTGAACTGAGCAGTTACTTCATCTTCCTCCAGTGGGAGAATGGAACATGCATTCCATCCAGCAGTAATGCAGCAAAGTAGACTCCCAAATCAGAAAAACACAGAACAGAACATTCCCCATATATAGTCCTTTCCTCCTTTCTTATGTTAACAGAGAACTTCCCCAAAATGATTCCTAGAGCATGTCTAGATTGAAGAGCCCATTATTAAATATTTGTTCCCCATATAGGTACTTATAAACTATAATCAAGTCACCCCTTAACCTTCTTTTTGTTAAGCTAAATAGTGGAGCTCCTTGATTCAGTTATCATCAGGCTTATTTTCGGATCCTTCAATCATTATGGTGGCTATTCTCTGACTCCTCTCCAGTTTATCAACATCCTTCTTGAATTGTGGGCACTGGAACTGGACTTAGTATTCCAGCAGCGGTCACACCAGTGCCAAATATGGAGTAAAATAAATTATCTGCTCCTACTCACGACCCCTTTGTTTATGAATCCCAGGATCATATTAGCCCTTCTGGCCACAGTGTCGCATTGGGAGTTCATATTATTCACCTCAAACCCCGAATCTTTTTCAGAGTCACTAATTCCCAAGATAGAGTTCCCCACTGTGTGAGTATGGTCTTCATTCTTTGTTCCTAGATGTATACATTCACATTTATCCATAGTAAAACAAAAATTGTTTGCTTGCACCCAGTTTACCAAGCAATCTAGATCGTTCTGTATCAATGACCTATCTTCTTCATTATTTACCAGTCCCCCAATTTTTGTATCATCTGTAAGCTTTCTCAGTAATGATTTTATGTTTTCTTCCAGGTCATTATTAAATATGTTAAGTAGCACAGGGTCCACAACCAATTCCTGCAGAAACCCACTCAAAACAAACCCGTTCAATGTTTATTCCCCATTTACAATTACATTTTGAGCCTCTACCCAATTTTTAATCCATTTAATGTGTGCCATGTTCATTTTATATCTTTCTAGTTTTTTAATCAAAATGTCATCCGACACCAAACTCCTTACTAACACTACTACCTTTATCAACCAAACTTCTAATCTCATCAAAAAAGTTATCCAAGTTAATTTGACAGGATCTATTTTCCAAAAACCCATGATGATTGGCATTAATGACATTAATTAAGTCCGATATCAGCCACTTCACTATCTTACTTGGGATCCTTTTATTATAATAATAATAATAATTAATAATATATGGAGCTATACCTATGTCATAGAACTGGAAGGGACCCCGAAAGGTCATGAAGTCTAGCCCCCTGCCTTCACTAGCAGGACCAACTGCTTTTTAGACTGACAGGCCTAGAATTACTCCTATGCCCCCTTTCTAAATATATGCTTAGATCAAGGGAAGGTCTACCATCAAGGTTTCATGAGTGACTGAAGCCAGCACCGCACAGCATTCATTACGACATGGGACCTGTATGGACAGGTTAGAATCCTATTCAATTAAACAAATGCACCTGCTGCATTCCAACGATGTACAGAGGAATGCCATATGGCTCCCACAGGTGAAATGTGTAATCCATTTGTGGGTAATATCCTTGTGTGCAGCTGCCCCTGGAACACGTGGAGAATGTCAGGAGATTATTGCAAAAGTTATAGAAACATGGTATAACTGATAATTTCTAAATGTGACCTTTTGAGAGAGAGAGAGAGAGAGAGAGCAAGCCCTTACCTGAAAATGGTGGTGCTGCTGGAGTCTGTAAGAAGGAACTAGCAGACATTTTAGCTGTCCATGTTCTTGAAAAGATCATGATAGGAGAACTCGGGAAGCTTCCCCACCTTGTACATTCAAGACTTCTCTCGAATAGCAAAGCCATTGTATGACTTATTGACTCTTCCACTGGAATCTGACATGCAACAGTATCAAAAGTGGACTCAAAAAAAAGAGGAAAGCCAAAGGACAAGGGACAGGGTCTGGACAGATCCCTCCAAACAGTCCGTTACCTGGACTGAGCAACACCAAAATGTTTTTAAACCTGCTAATTGCCTCCCTGCTACAGCCATTAATAATAGCCTAACCTCATTCTGTCTTACCCTTTATTCTACATGTACATGCTTCCAGTAAGGGATTAGGTGCCATCTCATACCAATGTCTGGAAGGTAAACCAAGAGTCCTCTGTTAGGGGGGAAGAACACAAGCTACAGCAGAGAAGAACTGAAGAATTATCACCGTAATTCAGGAAAGATAGAATTTCTAGCGTTGAAATGGGCTATAACTGATGCATTCCGTGATGATCTTGTGGGGCTGCATACATATTATATCATAAATATGGCCCTATTCCAACTACAGGAAAGATCCTTGTCTCATTCTCCTGATAGAAGAGCTGAGATGCAGGGAATGAGCATGTCCTTCCTGTCCAGGCTGCAGCTGTCTAGTGATTGCAGATAGGAGAGCCAGGTTCCAGACCTGAGTGACTAGGACTCTGATTCCTTGTTTCCATCTCTCCAGAACAACTTTATCTTTACTCCCCATCCTCCTCTTTCCTTAAGGAGTGAATTCCAAATTGGACCTGGGGAACTCCAAATGAATTCCAAATTGGAACTCGTAGCTAAATGGCTCTACAGGCAGAGCAGTCTGTTTCCTGTTGCATCTGGAAGCTGCATGTTGGAGACAAAGTGGGCTCTGTGTACAGCTAATATGGCTGAATAATGGTCATTTGTTATTGGATTCATCTACCAGCTATTGGGGCTCATTATAACACAGAAAACATTCCTTGGAAGGGACAATTCTGACCTCAGCTAACAGCAAAACAAGACCGCTCAGCAGAGTTTCCCAAGATGGTTGTTAATTATGCCAAAGATAAGGAGAAGCGGACAGGCAGAAGGTTACCATAGGCTGGAAAAGCCCAAGGCATGCTAGTTCTGCTGCTTGCCAGAATCAGTCAAATGCTGTCAGTCTGTGAGAACCAAAGGCTAGACTCCCTGACAATACTGGAAAGTATTGTTCTTGTTACGAGTATGTGTTTGAATGACAGAAGATCCATTCTGATTGCACTGCCCCTTGTGGGCCTGATTCTCCTCTCCCAGCCTCTCAGTGTAACACCAGGGTCATTCCCTGGCACGAGAGGCTGACTCTGACCTCTGCCAGTGGACATACTGCTGGATCTGGCCACTGTGTCACAGTGAAGCTGCCCAGCTGTCACGTCAGCGTTTGCAACAGGTTCAGAAGCTTTGCTCCAAGCTTTCCAGGATAAGTGTCCATTCCACCCTATGAGAGACAATTTTGGTCTCTAGAAGTAATCAAGTCTTTCCTGTTGCACTTTGACTTGGACTCTTGTCACATGGTTGGTTGCCTCCCACTTGCCCCTGCTGGCCAGAGGTCACTATCAGGGCCAGCCCACAACATTTTGGCACCTGAGGCAGGGAGCTCAAATGATGCTCCCATGTCCCCTCGTTTGGGCCAAAACTTTGAAAGGTCTCAATTCTGCCTTCTTCTTGTTCTACTCCTCTCATGGTCCTGCTATGCTACCTACCCCAATAAAGGAGAATTAACAACTTAAAATGCCTTGTTCACAAATTTTAAGTAACACTTAACTTTCAAATGCCTGAACAGCAAATGTAACTTTTCTTAGTAACCATAGTAAACACTGGCATTTTTATTTGTTTAAATAATCAAAGTGGTGCTTTCTGTGCCTTTTTGGCGGCAAAGATTTGAACTGCTACTGAAGGTCCACAGTCTGGGCCAGCTCATTCTCTACTGAGATGGTTGCAAGGCCAACCAGCTTCTCCTGTGTCATTGCAGCATAGATGTGTTTTTATTAATTTCAGCTTGGAGTGTTAGAAGTAATCACAGAGCAACAAAACCATTTGGAAAGAGGGTGGTCATCTTATTTGTGCATGTATATTCCAGAACAGCCTTTGGAGTTGATCCTGCTGAAATGTATCTTGAAAGGACTTTCAGTTCAACACCTAAATCATTCGCATCAATGTCGCACATGTCATCATGTATCCACACTGTGTCCTTACTGGGACAGGAAGGCTCACCACGAACATTTGTGTTTATGTATCTCAGGAGGGCTCCTTCCTGCTTAAAAAATATTTAAAAATAAAGTTCTGTAGAAGTTTGTTTGTACCTTGCTTGGTTGATACAACAGTAAGCCTACCATATTGTCAACAGAGCAAGCTGGTGACAGGGTGAGTTGTGTCTGGAGCTGGTCAGCAAGTCGTCACCTAAATTGTTTGGCAGCTCATCAAATCTGAGACTGTTTACAGGTGTGTATCTCTTTTGATGAAAGTTTCTGAGGTCCAGGATAGTGAGTGGGGGAGGGGAAAGGTATGGAGAGGGGGTGGTTTCCCAGGCTGACACCTCACCTAGGGACTAAATCATGAGAATTGCTGGCTCTTTGGAAATTGTGCCCAACAGAGAGCTTCATGGGGTTGGACCTGTCAGAGGCCTGTGCACTCAGTTTAATATTCCTAGATGGATCCTTGTGTGCTGGGAGCATGGCAGATATCCCTGCCCAGAAAGTCCTGTCTGTTTTGTATTAGAATGGTTACTGTTAGGGTAGAAATGTGTTAAATGGCCTCTTCCTGTATGTGGAGCAGTCCTGTAACCTGGTTTGTGCTAATTTGGATACTTTGCTTCTCTGCTGGAAAGCCAGGAAAAACATATACAGTTTGATAATAAGGCTTTTATTCCACACATAGAATCATAGAAAATCAAGGTTGGAAGGGACCTCAGGAGGTCATCTAGTCCAACCCCCTGCTCAAAGCAGGACCAATTCCCACAGTAAGCTTTTATTTTTCAAGTGAGATTTTACTTAATTGAAAAACCTTTTAAAAGTGTTCAGACACTGATTTTTGCTGTTGAGGACAATGAAAGTTCAGCGTGTGATGACATGTAATGATAGAAATTGCACCGTCTGATAGTTTGCAGAACATGGTTTTGCTCTTCTTTTTTTGTTTCCTTTTTTTTACCACCACCACCCCCTTTTGCAAAGAAAATCTCCAAAATCACAGCTTTGAGCATATGTGATTCAGCTTTGGCAAGTGGAAATTGTGTACCTTCTGCATCAAAAAAGAGAGATCCTCTGGTAATTGGTCATTCTTCCCAAAAAAAGAACAGGAGTATGTGTGGCACCTTAGAGACTAACAAATGTATTTGAGCATAAGCTTTCATGGGCTAAAACCCATGTCATCGGATGTATGGAGTGGAAAATACATGAGGAAGATAGATAGATAGATACACACTCAGAGAGAGAACATGAAAAAATGAGTGTTGCCATAACAACTATAAAGAGAGTGATCAGTTAAGGTGGGCTATTATCAGCAGGAGGAAAAATAAACATTGGTAGTGATAATCAAGATGTCCCATTTCCAACAGTTGACAAGAAGGTGTGAGTATCAGTAGGGGAAAAATTAGCAGGGGAAAATAGGTTTTAGTTTGTGTAATGACCCATCCACTCCCAGTCTTTATTCAAATCTAATTTAATGGTGTCCAGTTTGCAAATTAATTCCAAGTCTGCAGTTTCTCATTGGAGTCTGTTTGTTTTTGAAGGTTTTTTGTTGGAGTATTGCAACTTTGAGGTCTGTAATTGAGTGATCAGGGAGGTTGAAGTGTTCTCCAACTGGTTTTTGAATGTTATAATTCTTGACGCCCGATTTGTATCCATTTATTCTTTTCCTACAATGTCTGTGTTTGTGCCCATTTTCTGAGAGCAGAGCCAGACCCACTGGAGGCTCTTGGAGGTATAACCTAGGGTCCAAGTGTGTCTGTAAATACTACCTGGCAATATTTACAAATTTCTGATACCAGTCCTGAAATTACTGCTTCCAGGACACAGTAAATTCAAGGACAGTCAGGCATGTTTGTAGAATCTCAAGCATGGCTGAAGGCCAGCAGGTACCAGTGTGAATGATGCTATGCTGTCAGAAATACCAGCACTCTTCCTGATAACGTTTTCACCATTACAATCCCTATGTGCCATGTGTTGTCTGGAATATCTCATCCTGGGTATCTGTGAGTTGGCCACACTCTCTAATGTTTCTATCAAAGTGAAGTGCTAGCCTTGAGAATCATTCTCTATAAACATAGGAATTACTTTGATTCACTGGTTGTCAGATCAACTCACAAGTGACAATGTTTGTGTTTGTTTTTCCAAACTTACAGCCCTTCAAAATCACCCTGGGATCTAAAAATCAGTCGTGTTCTTTCTGGCTGGTATTTCATCATCAACAAGATGATTAAAGGTCTAGAAAACATGACCTATGAAGGAAGGCTGAAAGAATTGGATTTGTTTAGTTTGGAAAAGANGGGAGATTTAGGTCAGATTTAGGAAAAACTTTCTAACTATAAGAGTAGTTAAGCACTGGAATAGACTTCCAAGGGAGGTTGTTGAATCTCCTTCTCTGCAGATATTTAAGAGTAGGTTAGATAAATGTCTATCAGGAATGATCTAGACAGTATTTTGTCCTGCCACGAGGGCAGGGGATTGGAATAGACTTCCAAGGGAGGTTGTTGAATCTCCTTCTCTGCAGATATTTAAGAGTAGGTTAGATAAATGTCTATCAGGGATGATCTAGACAGTATTTGGTCCTGCCATGAGGGCAGGGGACTGGACTCGATGACCTCTCGAGGTCCCTTCCAGTCTTAGAGTCTATGAATCATCTGGGACTTTTCAGCTTGGAAAAGAGGCAACTAAGGGGGGATAGGATAGATGTCTATAAAGTGATGAGGGATGTGAAGAAAGTAAATATGGAAGTGTTATTTACTTCTTCTCATAATACAAGAATGAGGGGCCACCAAATGACATAAATAGGTAGCAGGTTAAAAACAAACTCAAGAAAGTATTCTTTTCAGTCAACGTACTATCAACCTCTGGAACTCCTTGCCAGAGGGTGTTGTGAAGACAATACCATAACAGGGTTCAAAAAGGAGCTAGATAGATTCATGGAGGATAGGTCCATCAATGGCTATTAGCCAGGATTGGCACGAGTAGTATCCCTAGCTTCTGTTTGCCAGAAGCTGGGATTGGGTGACAGGGGATGGATCACATGATGATAGCCTGTCTCTTCATTCCCTTTGGGGCACCTGCCATTGGCCACTGTCAGAAGACAGGATAGTGGGCTTGATGGACCTTTGGGCTGACGGAGTATGACCGCTCTTATGTACTTATGTTCTTAATAAACATTCTGTATGCAACACTCTGCATTTGGTTACTCCAGTGCACATAAATTCCCTTCATGTTCTGCCCTGAGTTACCTAGAGATCCTCACCAATAGCAATGCAACTGCACACTTATAATCAGGGCAGAATCTGGCCCTGCACACAGAACTTAAGGAACAATTTAGTTGATGATTAATGAGTCATAATGGAACCCCATTCCTTCCTTCACACCTGTCTTTGCTCTGCAGGCCATAAGAGAACAAGAAGAATAAGAACATTGGTTTGGCCACTCAAATAATCAAATCTGACTCTGGATCCATCCAGCATATGGATCTGTAGAGGACGAAGGTGCACTTTTTAATGAGTTGCCCATGTAGAGCTGGACACGGTTAGGCCTTGAAGGACTAACATGGTATTTTAGTCAATTTGAATAGTGGAGAGCAAGGTCAGTCCTGTTGTATTACAATTCCCCATTCTGCCTTTGATGCAGCTTGACTCCTTTTTAATACATGTGGTTCACAAAATATGTGTCCTATGCAGTCTGCCTGTGCACTGGCATGTGGATAACACTCACAGAAATGAATAATTCTTTCCACACAATAAAATGTCATCATTACAATAAGATTTCTATAGGAAAAAAAGCCAGGAGACATGGACATTTTCTCAGAGCTCTTTCTTGAGAACAGATAGACATTAATGGTCATTTCTGTATAACATTGTAGGTAAGAACATCTTATAGTCTTCTGGGCATTGTCCGAGTGGGAGAATCTCAGCACAGTTAAGCTGGGTTTGTTAACTTTCTTTGACAAGAGCCAAGTGAAGCTCATGTTACCATGGAAACCCATACCTGCCATTTTCCCTAATGAAGGGAGGCAGTGGCTGCCAGAGAGGGGGAAGCCATGACAAAGGACTTCCCTTGGGAGGAGGGCAGGGCGTGAGGAAAGGAGGTAGATCAGATGCACTAAACATTCAAAAGCCTGTAAAAAATCTGTTTCAAATCCCACTGAAATGAATGGAACGATTTCACTTGGCCTTGGAGTATGTCTCATACACATATACCTCCACCGTACTGTCTAGACCAGGGATGATCTAGACAGTATTTGGTCCTGCCATGAGGGCAGGGGACTGGACTCGATGACCTCTTGAGGTCCCTTCCAGTCCTAGAGTCTATGAATCTATGAATCTCACAATTTCTACTTGGTCTTTAGTCTACTCCCCTGGGCCTGCCTGCCACAGCCCTTTGCAATATTCTGTAATGGAAAAACAATTATGAGCCAAATTATCTGGGAGGAAGAATTTAATAAAAAATGTGAATAATAATTGGAATTGCTTAAGAACACTTTACTAGATGACCCAAAAGCTACAATGCCACAACTGAGGAAGAAGCTCATCTTGGCTTAAAAAATGACATGGTTTAGAGGAAAGTGAAGTCAACTATAAAAATAAATGGAAGAAAGGGGAAGTTGAGAGTAATGAATATAAATCAGAAGCTAGGAATTGTAGAAAATTGATAAGGGAAGCAAAGGGACAATGAGAATTCTATCAACAGACGAGATAATGGCAATAAGGAGTTTAAGTATATTAGGACAAAAAGAATCCTAACAATGGTATTGGTCCATTACTAGATGGAAATTGTGGAATTATCAATAACAATGTAGAAAAAGAAGAAATGTTGAATAAGTATTTTTGTTCTATGTTTGGGGACAAAACATATAAGGTAGTCTCATTATATGATGATGATAATACTCTCTTTCCATTTGTTTTGGAAAAGACCACCACTCTATTGAATTTGAATCAGATAGCCTGAGGCAACCTTTATTGTTATAACAAGATTACAAGTGTGCATCACAGGGAGAGACAGCATAACCTCATGCAAGAGGTAAGCCGCTCTACCCCTTACAAATATCATCAAGCTTCTAAAGGTTAAAACCACAAAACGTCATATGGGTTACACAAATTATTTGCCTTTTTTGGTAATTAATATTGCAGATCAGCAGGTTATGTACTGTGAGTTCAGTTTGGGGTGTTTCCAGTTACAATTATGCTGACTGTCTTATGACCCCTTGATACATATTGCAAAAGTCATTAAAATATTGCTTATCAGCAAGCTAATCAAACATGTTTCACGTGTTCTGGCAGTGATTGAGCTGGTTATTTTGATAACCCCTCCTTGGCGTTTCCCTTAAGCAAGCATTGTCCATTATATATTTGCACAAGGCAAAGCTGGCACTTAAGGGGATCCCTTGTCCCCCTCCTAGTTCCTCTTTTGTCAGTGTTTCATACTGTTTCTTCATATCTAGTTTCCTCCCCACCCAGTGCCTGGTACACTGATAAACAAGTTTATTTGAGAAATAAAACCATGGCTTTTATTTTACATTATTTAACTTGCATTAATTTTTGCTAAAGCCTAAGGCCTGGATATATAGGCTTGTAAGACCATAAAGCTAAAAGCATTTAATTGTTACAATATTATATGTTAAAATTATAGAGGCTCATCTCAATGTCAGGGCTCTGCAGCAGGGACTGATTCAATTGCTATTTTAATCAGGGTCCCGCTGCAGTATCCGTGACAGTGATAGCAAACTCTTAAAGGCAGTGACGGCTAAACAAGGCTCTATATGGATAGTTGCAAAGCTTCGTCTAACAAGACGGGGGGGGGGGTCATGGTCCCTCACACATTCCACTGGTATTGGAGGTTGTTAAACTGCAGCTGTTAAAGTTAGACGCTTTGGAGTCAGCAAGTCCAGATAACTTGCATTCAAGAGTTTTAAAAGAGCTAGCTGAGGAGTTTTCTGGACCATTAATGAGGATTTTCAGTAAGGCTTGGAAAACTGGGGAAGTTTTTGAAGATTGGAAGAAAGCTAATGGTGTTTTGCCAATATTTTAAAAGGGTAAATGGGATGATCTGGATGTTAGTCTGACATCAATCCTAGGCATGATAATTTAGCACCTAATATGGGACCTGATTAATAAATAATTAAAGGAGAGTAACGTAAATAATACAAATCAACATGAGTTTATGTAAAATAAATCCTGAAAAAATAACTTGGCATCTTTTTTTATAAGATTACAAGCTTGGCTGGTAAAGGTAATAATGTTGTTGTTTTATTCTTAGACTTCTGTGAGGCATTTGACATGGTACTACATGGCATTTTGATTGAAAAACTAGAACAATGTAAAAATAACATGGCACATAAAATGGATTAAAAGCTGGCTAACCAATAAGACTCAAAATATAATTGAAAATGGGGAATCATCATTGAACAGGTGTATTTCTAGTGGGGTCCCACAGGGATCCGTTTCTGGATCTATTCTATTTAACATTTTATCAATGGCCTAAAAGATAACATAAAATCATCACTGATAAAATTTGCAGATGATACAAAATTTGGGGGAGTGGTAAATAATGAAGAGGAGACGTTATTGTTACAGATTGATCTGGATTGCCTGGAAACAGAGCACAAGCAAACAATGTGTGTTTTAATATGGCCTGATGTAACCAGGAACAACGAATAGAGGCCATTTTTACAGGACTGGGGGCTCTCTGCTGAGAAGCAGTGCTCTGAAAAAGATTTGGGTGTCATGGTGAATAATCAGTTGACCATAAGCTCCTAATGTGACATTGTAACCAAAAAGGCTATTGTGATCCTGGATGCATAGACAGGAGACTCATGAGAAGGAGTAGAGAGATTATTTTACCTCTCTTTTTTGGCACTGTGCGACTGCTGCTGGAATACTGTATCCAGTTCTGGTGTCCACAGCTCAATGTGAATGTTGATAAAGTGGAGAGGTTCAGAAAAGAGCCACGAGAATGATTAAAGAATTAAAAAGTATGCCTTATGGTAATAGCCTTAAGGAGTTCAGTCTTTTCATCTTAACAAACAGAAGATTAAGGGGTGACTTGATATAGGCTGTAGGTACTTACATGGGGAATGAGTATTTGATAATGGGCTCTTCAATCTAGCAGACAAAGGTATAACATGATCCAATGGCTGAAAGTTGAAGCTAGAAATAAGGCACACATTTTTTCATTGTGAGAGTAATTAATCACTGGAACAATTTACCAAAGGTTGTGGTGGGATCCATCCATCACTCACCCTTTTTTAAAATCGAGATATTTTTTTTCTATATGATCTGCCCTAGGAATTATTTCAGGAAGGTCTGTGGCCTGCGCTACAGAGGAGGTGATTATGATGGTTTCTTCTGACCTTGATATCTGTGAATCATTAATCTGTGAACGCAGAATACCAGAATATGAAGACATTTGAGTGTAGTTGAACTCAGCCTCCTGGAAGAATATAAGGCACAACTGAGCAAGCTTAGCTCTGCATAACCAAGTTTGGGGATATTTAATAGACATTATTGACAGACTCCAGACCTCCATCATAGATTGGGCCTATAAACACGGAAGTGTTCTAGGAAGTCTGATTCTGCTCCATGCTCTGGTCCTCTCCCGGATGCATTGTTACAACACATCAGGTTTTGTTTTCTTGTTTTATATTGTGAGTGTTTGAATAACAAGCCCAAGTGTCTGAGGGCCTTTCAGGAGGGACTTCACTCAGTGTAATCTCTAGAATAAATAACGAGGCCTGATTCCCAAAATCTGGATCATGTTTTGTGTTCCAAAAGGGCCTCCTGTCTGTGGAAAGACTTTGAAAATGGGTCTGTCTCTAAATGCTTTAACAATGCTCAGGCAGATGCCCCTGTACTCCTCAGCATTCTGCCTGCCTGCATGTAGAAACATACCCTATTACTAATGCATTTAGAACAGATACATTTTACAGTATTTTAAGGACTCTTCTAACAAGAGACCTCTTGTGCACTGAAAATCTGCAGCATGATGGTTTGCCAATAGTCTAAGTACAATCAGTTTACAGAACAGAATGAAAAACAAGTTTTTTTTAAAAAAGAAATTCATAGCACACATTTCTTGGTCTTTAATCTTCACATCCATAAGTAAATGTACGGAAAAGAGAAGCCATATATTGTTTTTAAAAAAAAATACTTGCTATCGATTTTTCATTTCAATTGATCATATAAAAATCTTTATGCAATTTTTGAACATTCCTTATTTACATAAGCATCTTAACTAAAGGTGCTATTTCAATATTATTATTTACACTTAATGTTTATAACACCCTTTAGCTTGCATAAGAAGTTTCACCATATTTAAAAGCACATTGAACACCTGTTGCTTAGCCTCAGTGACAGATTGACTGATAGAATATGGTTCAGTTTGGTCAGAGTTTATTGCTTCACCACATAATAAGGAGACACATGTTAATGGTGTAGACAATGTGGGAGAGAGAGAGTTTATTTCAATGTTTCCATTATATGTACCACTTTAAGGAATCTCAGTGATTGCCTTCTAAAGAATTTTCCCAGATTTCTGGAGCCAACTCACTTCTATCATTTTGTTCAGGCTCAAAGAAATGCTACTCCTTGGCTGGGATAATGAAAAGGCCATGAATATAGCCCTCTGGGGAAAATATTTTGGAATTCAAAGTGATAGAGGGCTGAATTTTCAAAACAATTAATTGAAGTTGTGTGCACAAAATTTAGTTAGCCATACATGTGATTTTTCTATTGTGCTGTAGACCCAGCTTTCATACAGTATTACATTTCATTGCCACTTGATATTGCATGCATAGAAAGTGCCTGCTGTGAGTTTCTGAAGATTCAGCAACAGTCAGGAAAGGAAGGAAAATAAGGAAGACCTGAGAAAGAAGGTGCCTTCATTTGTTGCTATCTCACATGTTCCCATCAGTTTATAACAAGCAAAACACACTGAGGGAGATTTCATCATCACTGAACTCTGCAGCTAGGGCTAACGCAAACCAGAGTCATTTCCAGCAGCCTTTCAGAATGTTGAAATTGAATAAAGGATGATGAACAAGTGTGCACACAGGATACAATTTAAACAATTACATTCCATCTGCCTAGGACAGTGGAGAATAATTACATAGCTGCATATAACAATCTCAATACATATGGGTGCGGAGCAAAATAGTCAAGTACTCACAGATCGCACAAGACAACATCCGCTACGTGCAACCACCATGAAGAATAAGAAGACTAGCAAGAATCTTGTTCCTGTGCACAGTCTGACAGCACCATTTAATACGGTGAAGCTGAGCCAAGTGTTTGTGATATAATGAATCTGCTTGTGTAGAAGGAAAAACAAGCAAAGCTGGGAAAGTGACAATGATCTGCACCTTTCAACAAAGAAATGGGAGGATTACAAGGAGCAAGCACTTATTTCCTAGGATTCAACAGGACGCCTGCCATTTATCTCCACCAAAGACTCAACACTGGAAAATTAGGGAAGAGGAAAAATATATTTTGCTGCATTTTTCACCTTCATGCTCCTGGAGTTGAGGTGGAGTTACACTAAAGATGCCCTTCTACTCCACCAGTGGGAGGACGACAAATTAGCTTGGTTGCATAGGGTTATGGTTCCTGCTTCCAGTAGTGGTGGCTGTGAGCTCAAATCTCTCTGCTTCCTTAGTGGAGAGTAAAAGTGGCTATACCTGTACATTTACTAGCTGAGTGCTTAAGGCATTGGGCTTGAAATCCACTAGGATTTCACGGTGCAGATTTGAATCCTGTCTGCAGTTTGAGGAGTCGTTTAGCCCACATAACACAGGAGGTCACACTAAATCTGGATTGCTCATTAGGAGTTTCCTGTCTTCTTCATTACCTACCACCCCTCAAGTCTCTGTCATCTGCAAACTTTATCAGTAGTGATTTTGTTTTTTTCAGATCACTGAGCACTTTGCAGGAGGATTAGAATTCAAAATGACCTTGAAAACATATAGAATTGGTCTGTAATCAACAAGATGAAATTCAGTAAAGACAAACGCAAAGTACTGCACTCAGGAAATAAATATCAAATGCACAAGTACAAAATTGGGAATAAGTAGCTAGGAAGTAGAACTGCTGAAAAGGATCTAGGGGTAATAACGAAATATAAGTCAACAGTGTGGTGCAGTGGCTAAAATGCCCATATCATTCTGGGGTGTATTAACAGGAGTATTGTTTGTAGAACACGGGAGGTAACTTTCCTCCTGTATTCGGCCCACCCTGACTATTGTATCTAGTTCTGGGCACCACACTTTTCAAAGATGTTGACAAGTCCAGAGAGTCCAGAGGATAGCAACAAAACTGCTAAAAGGTTCAAAAACCTGAGCTATGAGAAAAGGTTAAAAGACTGAGGGGGAACCTGACATTCTTCACATATATTAAGAGCTGTTATAAAGAGAATGAAGATCAACTTTTCTCCGTGTCCACTGAAGACAGGACAAAAAGCAATATGCTTAATCTGTGGCAAAGGAGATTTAGGTTTGATATTACAAAAAAAAATTATATCTAAAGAATAGCTAAGCACTGGACAGGTTACCCAGGGAGGTTGTGGATTCCCCATCATCGGATGTTTGTAAGAAATAGGTTAGATAAACACCGGTCGGGGTGATCTAGATTATTTCGTCCTGCCTATAGAGTCTGGACTAGAACTAGATGATGTCTCAAGAATCCCTTGAGTTTAACTGATATGTGTTAAATAGTGTAGGGCCACACCTAGTCCCTACAGGGTCCCACTAGAAACACACCCACTTGATGATGATTCTCCATTTACAATTACATTTTGAGACCTATCCGTTAGCTAGTTTTTAATTGATTTAATATGTGCCACATTAATTTTGTATCATTCTAGTTTCTTAACCAAAATGCCATACTGTACCAAGGCAAATGTTAGGGGTCTTTTTATTTGTTTATTTTTAAAGATCTGTTTTAGTTCAAAAGGTATTCTCTGGCCTGTGTTACCTATGAAGTCAGACTGGATGATCACAATGGTCTCTTCTGGCCTTGGAATCCATGGGGTGGAAAAACCCTTATTTTACATCAACACTATGACCTTTATTAACCAAACCTGTAGTTTCATGGAGAAAAGAGATCCAGTTAGTTTAACATGTGTGTGTCCACTGTGGAATACAGCCATAATTACAGTGCCTAGCACAATGTGGTCTAGTCTGGTTGTGGCATTGAGGTGATACCTCGATCAAAATCTTAAATAACAATTGTGAAATCACCAATGTGCTTTGTGTTGGTTAATGCTCTTTGGTTTGTGAGTGGTCTAGAAAGGAAGGTGTCGTTTGGAAATGCACTCTCCCTGATTAAAGGCACAGGCCCACATTCTGCTCTCACTTCACTTCTCAACTCCTTTTCCCAATTACACAGGGTCAGAGGTGTCCATGATTCTTCACTGCTCCTTCCAGTCCATGGCATGGGTCCGTAGACCTTGGAGTTCCAGTCCTTTTCTCTTCAAACTTCTTTTGACAGAATCTTCCCATCATATCTCTATAAATACATCAGCGGGATAAATACTGGGTGTGGGAAGAGGAGTTATTTGAATTAAGTGCCAATGTGGAGACAAGAACAAATGGATATAAACTGCCTATCAACAATTTTAGGCTTGAAATTAGGCAAAGTTTTCTAACTATCAGAGGAGTGAAAGTGAGGTTCAGGAATAGCCTTCCAAATGGAGCGGGGGGACCCAACTGGCTTCAAGTCTGAGCTTGATACGTTTATGGAGGGGATGGTATGACAGGACTGCCTACAATGGCATGTAACCCATTGGTGACAGCCAGTAGCGAAAATACACAATGGCTGGAGACAGGACACCGGATGGGAAGGGCTCTGAGTTACTACAGAGAATTTTGTGCCAGATGTCTGCCTGGTGGGCCTTGCCCACATGCTCAGGTTCTAACTGATCATCATATTTGGAGTCGGGAAGAAATTTTCTCCTGGGTCAGATTGGCAGACTCGGGGGTGTGTGGGAGGGGTCACCTTCCTCTGCAACACAGGGCACAGGTCACTTGCAGGTTTCAATTAGTGTAAATGATGAATTCTCTGTAACTTGAAATCTTTACATCATGATTTGAGGATTACAGTAATTAAGCTAGAGATTAGGTGTCTATTACAGGAGTGGGTTGGTGAGGTTCTGTGGCCTGCAATGGGCAGGAGGTCAGACTAGATGATCACAATGATCCCTTCTGACCTTAAGGTCTATGAGCCTATATCCTTGATCTTCCACATCCTTTCTTGCTGACCTCTTCCTCCCATGCTTTCTTTGCTGGTCATTCTTCTCCTTTATTTATCACATATTCAGCCCACCTCAATAGTGCACTTTCCATCCCCTCTATCACTTAGAGTCCCAAGTTAATCTCCCTAATATCTTCCATGCACTTTTTTCCAATCCATGCTTGTCTGCCATTCTCCTCAGTATATTATTTTCTATTACCAGTTTCTTCATTTCTTCCATCTTTGGAAGGCTCACCTTTTCCAAATCATAGAGCAGGAAGGAGCAAACACAGAAAACACTTTTCCTTTCAGTTTGTTACTTAATTGCAAGTCCCACAGTGCTCTTGCCACCTTTTTCATTGCTGCCCATGCACATTGGGTTCAGTTCTCCAGGTCTCTCTCCGATGGACTTCCCAAGAACACAAATTCTTTGTTCTGATTCAGCTTCTCTCCTGAAACTTTAATCAACAATTCTTCCACCTTCCCTATTTGCATAACTTCTGTTTTCTTTGTGTTTAACTTCAAACCATTATCTTCAAACACAAATCCCACTCTGATGCCATATTTACCAATTTCTCTTTGCTGTCATCCAAAAGAGGCAGGTCATCAGTACAAAGAGTTTTTTCTCTGTCTCCCCACAGGCTTGGTTGTCCTAGTATCTAACTCCATAACTAAGATAACTTGCCTGAATCCCACCATCACCTCAAAACTCTCCAAAATTCCAAGCATTGTTATCATCTTAGCTCTTGATCCTTGATACAGCTCCTGTGTCATCTCCACTTTCTCAAGTTCCCCTGACATCCATCTCAGTCCTCCAAACACCAGCTCCCACAGAACCATCTCTGATGTTTTCTCCAGGTCACAGATGCTACATAGAAGCGATATCCCCCATTTACCAGTCTTTCAAACATCTGTCTCGTTGCAAATATTGTGTCGATAGTGTCCTTCCCTTTCTAAAGACAGGTTGTTCTTCTCCTGAATTTTTCTCCACTTGGCCTCTCAACCTGGCTTTAAAAACTCTCTCAAGGACTTTAAGAGGCAGATGTAATAGGGTGATGCCTTGATGCATGTTTGTGTCATTTGTGTCACCCTTACCCTTCCAAAGAGGCACAGTCAATCCTGTTATGCAGTCATTTGGTATCCTCACTTGAGCCCAGCAAATATAAACCACTTTACTCTAGTTTCTCCAACTTGCCTTGATTGTATCAACAGTTATCTCATGTTCACCCGCTGCTTTACCTGCTTCATCTTATTCTGTGCTTCTTCTACCTCCTCTACAGAGATCAATGCCTTTTCAGGCTTCCCTATAATTGTCGGCGACACTTCCACTCATCTTATTTAATAGGCTTTGGAAATATTTCCTCTACTCTAACTCCTCCATAGGATGAATTACCCACACAGTTCCCATCCTTCACACACAAAGGTTTCTTCATAATTTGTTGCTCTTTGTTCCTTTTTTTATCAACCCCAAAAAACAATTTCCTTCCACTCATTTTCCTCCAGCTTTCTGTATAATTCCTTCATTCTTCAGCCTTTATTCTTTCCTTAGCAACTGCTTTGTTAGACTCCTTTTTCTGGTTTGTGTGCATTTCTGATTGTTTCATTAGCATAATCTGCTTCCTCAGACTCTGAATAATTTTCTTTCTTTTTAATTTCTCTTGTATATCCAGCTTCCAGCACCAGCTTGTGCTCTGAAAACACTCATTTTACCACTCGTCCTGCCACGTTACCTCCACAGCCTTAATGAAACAATCCTTAACCTTCTTCCAATCTTCCTTTTCTGGCTTCATGGTCATTGGCAAAGCATGAAGGCCCTGCTTTACATTTGAGCAGAACTCTTCCTTTCCCCCACCCTTTCTTACATAGCCACCAATCCGATCTCAGTTGAGAGATGGATCACTTACTGCTGCTGTCTTTGCTGGCTACTGTGTGTGGCTTGTCAGGCCTGATTCCAAAAGAGCTCAGAATCAGCTGTTAATCCACTTGTGATCCATTTAAAGCTAATTGGCAATCTTGTGTCCAATGCAATTTACAAGGGTCATGGTGGATTCTACATCCCTGTCAATTTTTTAACCAAGATTGCATTTTCAAAGATATGCTGTATTTCCAAAGGATTTATTTTGGAGAAATTATCTGGTCTGTGCTATACAGGGCATCAGACTAGATGATCACAGTGGTCCCTTCTGGCCTCGGACTCTATGAATTTTAGGAAATTGAAACCATAGGTTCATAGCTGAAAGGCCGGAAAGGATCACTATGAACATCTAATCATACCTGCACAACACAGGCCAGAGAATTTCACCCAAGGATTTCTGCATTAAGCCCATAACTTGTAGGTGAGCTACAGTGTTCTAGTTCCAGGCATCTAGTTCCAATGACTAATTAACCTTATTGTTTTAAAGTTTTCGTATTCCGATCTGAATTTGTCTAGCCTCTTTGTTGTACCCCAGCTCAGGTGTCTGAATGTTTTTACGGCGTAGACCCATGTAGAGCACACTGCTATGTGGGCATGGATGACAGCCACAAGGTTGGTATCCAAAAGGAACAGTTGCGTCTTCCTGGATGAACGTACATGTGAAATCTGCTGACCTGGTCATGCTCCTCTAGCAGCCGGTGGGAGACTTGCCTAACCGATCAATGACAGGTATATCTGCTGAAACAAAGGGGCTGATGTTACTATCACCATCTCCTCTGGTTGCTTCCTAGGCTGTATTTGACTGTTTGTATCATTGAAATTGTTGTCTTGTAGGTGAAATAGAACAGGGACCAACTGTTTGAGGGTTAAATAGAATAGGGACCAGCTTATGGTGGGTTAAATAGAATGGGGATCAACCTGCTTGCATAACAAGTTTTTGGTGAATTTCATTATTTTATGCTTATGTGGAACTCTTTGCCAGAGGATGTTGTGAAGACCAAGACCATAACATGGTTCGGAAAAGAACTAGATCAGTTCATGGAGGATAGGTCCATCAATGGCTATTAGCCAGGATGGGCAGGGATGATGTCCCTAACCTCTCTTTGCCAGAAGCTGAGAATGGATGATGGGATGGATCACTTGATGATTCCCTGTTCTGTTCATTCCCTCTGGGACACCTGGCATTGGCTGCTGTCGATAGACAAGATACTGGGCTATATGGACATTTGGTCTAACCCAGTATGGCCGTTCTTATGTTCTTGTGTTTTTTTTAGTTTCTGCTGCTGACTAGTCTAAACTCAATATGATTTAAGCTCTCTGAGCACCTTCCTAAATAGTCTCAGCCATACTGAAGATTTTTCTATAATTAGATTGGAATTTCAGTTTCAAATGCCTCTTCCTGAATCTCATTTACAGTATCATAGGTGAGATGCTTCTAGCTTCCCATCCAGTTCAAATAAACTTATTTTTAAATATATAATTTGCTTTGCACTAGTGTTTTCAAAGACTGTTTAGCTCAAGTTCTTTCAGTTCTGATCTGAAGGGCGAGCGTGCTTCAGAATTGAAGTAATTCTTTCTTTCTTTTAAGAATTAGTAAAAGTCAGCAGTAATAAATAATGAAGATGCTGAATAGAAGTATGCAGGCTGATATCCCTGGACATTACTTCAAAGCAAATCGACATCTCATTTCATTAGGTTAGCATCAGATTCTTCACATGCTACTAGGTTTTTTATCTTAAAATCTTAATGACATTCTCAACAGGCCTTTTTTCTCATATTTAATGCAATAAAAAATGCTGCATGTACTGGGGATACTTTGTAGTCAAAAATGTGCTTTCTAAAAGAACAAAGGCCAGTGAAGGGAAATGTGACTATTGGGTCCCTGCTGGAGTTGATCAAGTTCTCTTCAGTGCTTCCACTCGCTCTTTCTTCACTCATTCACTTTCTTCCAAAAGTCTCTCTTCCTGCTATTTTTTTTAAATTGACATATCATATGATCATATTAGATCACTTGACCTTTTGCTCTTGTCTCCGAATTCAGTACTATCTTTCACATCTACAGAAGCTACTCGCAGGGTGTATTCCATCTGACCAAGTGATGGTTAGGATTGTAATTGTCCGCAAATATTTTATAATATATAATATAATTGCAGGCCACAGAACATCACCCACCCACACCTGTAACAGACCCCTCACCTCTGGCTGAATTACTGAAATCCTCAAATCATGGTTTAAAGACTTCACGTTACAGAGAATTCACCATTTACACTAATTTAAACCTGCGAGTGACCTGTGCCCCATGCTGAACAGGAAGGTGAAACCCTCCTCCCCCAGGGTCTCTGCCAATCTGACCCCGGGGAAAATTCTTTCCCAGCTCCAAATATTGATGATAACACCCACTAACAATAAACCACTTCTATTTTTATGGCACCCTTCACCGATGTGTCTTAGAATCTTGCTAACCTACAAGAAATGGCTCTTCAATGTTGATGTAAAAATCTTGAAAAGATCTTTCTTTGAATAGAAATAATAGCAAAAGGAATATAAAAACGATTGGCCTAGTAAACTGCTTTTAAATAATGATGTCTTCATTCAAGTTGTCCCCAGGTTAAACTTCTCCTTTAAGATTGTCAGGAAAGTCTGCTTTTCTGCAGTATGGCTGGACTTTCTGGCACTAAAGGTAGTTAGATTTTCTTGCAGCCAAAGCAGAGATTAGTAAAATGGCATGTGTTAGTTAGTTACAAAAAATTAAGTAGAGCACAGAATCATTAGCAGTTTGTGGGGAAACACTGAATAAAAGTTCACTGTTAAGAAATAAAATAAGAATAAGAAATAAAAATGAGACACTGGATTCAGTTTAGCTTCAGAATATGGTACCTATCTGTAGACAGACACCTATGACCGATATCTATTTTTCTAGTAATAATTACCACTAGAAAGAAGAGCCAATTAAACATGAGGAAGGTCTGGCTGTATGTTTTCCATCTGAAAAGTGGGTGAGGTGGTTGCAATAGGCACTGCAGACAGTGTTCAGACAAAATTAAAAAAAAGTCAGCCATTGAGGAATATGGCCCTCTCACCTTTGGAAGGAACCATTTAAGAGAGGTCTCAACTAGGGTTGCTCCATGGATGTTTGTTTCCCCTCAGTCTCCTCCCTGGGGATTTCCTATAGGAGCTGAGATTGGCCCCTCAGTATCCAAAGAGTGTTCACATGCCCACTGCACATGTCTGTCCCCATGATGGGATGACAGGGGAGGTATTGATTTGTACAGCTCAAGTCTCAGGTAACTCTTATAAGCCCTTCAGCACAAATTCTGAACATGTTGACTACAAAGGGCTGAATGAGACCCCACTAGGTTTACATGCCATAAATGTGGCAAACGCCAGGCACCGTGTTTTCCCATTGCAGGGTTCTTGTAAGTGGGAATTACTGGTATCCTGTGGCTCAGAAGAATATGGTGTCTAAGCAAGAAAGTGCTGTCTGCATTCAAGCATAAAGAGAGAGAGATTGAACCAAGAAAGTGCAACATTCAGGCTTTGTTCCTTCCTCCACATGTACTATCCTCTCACACCAAGTCATTCCCAAAAGCAGAGTACATTATTTCTGTGCATTATTCTACTCTAGCTCTTCCTCTTCTGTCCCATTTACCTGAGAGAGTGAAATTAAAGGTGAGTCTCATAACCTTCTTAGACTCAGACACCCCCATAAAGCCTAGATCATCCCAGTTCTAGATTAACACTAACATGGTTTTTAATTTATTAACTCTCTTAATTTGCTTGGCTACTAATGTAGTTTCCTCTTGGTTTGCAAGGATTATTTTTTCATACCTTTGTACTGTACAAGTCTTGTGCACACCTTGCAGGTGGTTTGATATTGGAGTCAGTGTGAGTCTTTCTTTTGATGTTAGGAGATTGCCTTGCACTTGTCTCGCCTCGCTGGGTGGTGTTTTCAGAGTCTGTTCCACTCATTTGCAATCAGACATTCTTTTGCCTGTGTTCCTTCTCTGTCAGGCTGAGCAAGTCTCAGTGGAATGCAAATTTCACCATCCTCCATTTCATGTTTTTGTCTTGTGTTTGTAGTGGCAGATGCGTTTGTGGTTTCGGTGTCATATATGCCCATGTTTGCTATGTTATATGAAAGAGGATTTTTGTGTTCACCCCATATATCTTGTTTCCAAGTCCAAGATTCGTCTTGAGGAAATAAGGCAGGGTCTCCTGGTTGTAGTTCTGGAGGGCCTTAGGTTGCTGGTCATAGTAGGCTTTGTCTTTTGCATCTGTCTTTTTCTGTTATACCTTCCAGTGATGTCGGTTGCCATAATGTTGGGCTTTAGGCACCAAGGTACGTGTGCATCTTGACATCAAGTGTTATCCTGGGATGCTGATAATACCTTCTGTGGGAATGTTGCTCCATACAGGAATGGTCTGCGATATATTTTTGTATCAGCTGCTTGCAGATTTCTTTAATGGATCTTAGCAATGTTATCTGCCAGATCAGCATTGCCATATGATTGGCTGTGGTAGGATGATGATGTGGCATGACTGAATTCCCACTCCCAGGTAAATTGTGCAAGCTCACTCCAAGTAAATTGGTCCTATTCTCTGATACTAGACCGTTTAGGTTTTTGTTTGGTTGCAGTATTTTCAGTTTCTGATTTCACATCTTGCCAAAGCTGATTCACTTCTGACACCATGTTCTGTGTGCAGGACTAAAGAGACCCAAGACATTTCAACATTCCCACTTTATTCCTTTCTTCACATAAACTGTCCTTTCTCATTATGCACTTACTAAAAGTATAGTTCTCTGTTTTCCTATGCATAATCACACCATAGCTCCTTGTATTGGGAAGCTGTTTATCACAACATGGAGATGTCCTATAGTACTGAGACTGTACAGGATTAATGAGACAAGCCAGTGTTTGGGCCCTGTATTTGAGATCCTTTTGCTGAAGACTTTAAGAAAGCAACATTGATTGACAATTCAGGGTTGCCAACTTTCTAAATGCAGAAAACTGAACTCCCTGGCCCTGCTCCTGCTCCGATGCCCCGCCCCGTCTCCTTCTCCGAGACCCTGCCCTCTGCTCACTCCATCACCCCTCCTCTGTTGCTCACTCTCCCCCACTTTCGCTTACTTGCCGCTTTTCACCAAGCTGGGAGCACGGGGGCTACGGTTAGGAGTCCTGGGACCCAGGGCGGAGATGGTTGCTGTGCCCAGAACTGACTGAGGTGGGCCTGCAGTGCCGGCAGAGGCCTAACCACCTCCTGTGTTGTTGGGAGACTGTGTTCCGGGGAAGGGGGACAGCGACAGTCTGAGAAGAGGCAAGTGGTCTGACCAGGATCCAGTCGCTGACCTCTGGGTATAACGACTCCCATCCCCAGTGGGACTGTGCAGCTTTGAATGATCCCGAGTTAGCATCGCCTGTTCCCCGAGCAGGACTGTTTTACCGAAACCACAGAGCACTGTCCCCAGTTTCTAGATCTTCATGCACACAGCACACACCGACACAAGCAGGGATCCAGCACTCTGGCATTCAAAGGAGTGGGTGGGGCAAACACAGCCAGTGTAAATGTAGACTGGTTACAATTCATTTATTTATTATTGAAGCACCCCTTACTGACTTAAAGTGCTCGTAACACTTTAAATCTGTCATGTTTTTCTAAGTTAAGTAAAGGCACGTTAACACTAATAGAAGAGTACGTTGTTTGTTGCTAAAAGGTTTATATTTGGTACTTTGGGGGTTACACCCATTGCACAGATTAGCTCAGATGTACTCCTGGAGGCTCCCACGGCAGGCCTGGAAGTGTGTGCAGGGCCCAGCCAGAAGATAACACTGGCAGGATTAATTTCCTTTTACAAGTAAAAGGGCTGCAGCAGATGGGTAGTTAGAAGATTCCCACCTATTCAACATCACCCCTGGGATATTCAGAATCTCCTTTGCTATGTAGCAGAGTGGATCTCTGCTCCAGCCCTGAAGGGGTTAAAACAGCCTGGAGAAGGGGCTGGGGCCGGAGAACCCAGCCTTTTAGGCTGGGCTGATTGGGGAAAGTGGCAGTAGCTGGGGCCCCGCCCCAAACTGAGCAACTGGCCCTTATAAAAGGCGGAGATGCCAGGAGCACAGAGATTCTCCCTCTGCCTGTAGAGGGAGAAGGGCCTGGCTGCATAGAACTGGACAAGGTACTTAGAGTAAAGCAGTGCTGGGGAAAGGCAGAGGAGCTGGGGAGCTCCTGCATGGAAAGCCCCAGGCTGTGGCCTAGGATTAGGTCAAGAGATACTGGGGTTGTAGGGTGCAACCCAGGGGTAGGCCAAGGCAGCAGGTCCAAACCCCTTTGCTGATGATGAGTGGCTGATACTGCAGTCTTCCCCAGGGCGTGGGGCTAGACAATGACTGGCAGTAGCCAATAGTGAGGCAAAGTGGGGATAGAGGGTGGGGGGTTCCCAGGAGGGGGAAACCCCAAAGAGAAAGGGGTTACTGCTAGGGGGGAAGAACCCCATGTAAAAGGGCACCGGGGTCCAGGGAGGGATATGGGGCCAGAGCGGAGGACAGGCGGATCACCGGCCTGCAGAGGGTGCTCCACACTGGAATTTGAGCTAATTCCCGAAGTAACCAGTAAGAGGTGCCGCAGGGGTGAGTGCCGCCCGTTTACACGTGGTGGAGAATGTGGAAATAGCGGTCCATCCCTGATACAAGGCGCCTGGGCAAGGACTGAGGACTATTGCCTGGACTGAGGGGATCCGGAGGATGATGGATCTGGGGTACATGGGGATCTTCTACGCGGATGCCCCCAATGGAATCCCTTGTTGGGCCCCAGTGTCAGAGCCCCTGAGAAAGGGGGCTGACCATTTGCAGGGGATCCAGGAGGCTCGACAGGACATGTGTAAGGAGCAGAAGGCCAGACAGGACATGTGGAAGGGGCAGGAGGCCCTCCGGGAACAAGTGGGCCAGCTGGTACAAGAGCAGCGGGCCCTGGTGAACGTCCTCAGGATGGAGTTCTGGAACTGTGGTGGAGATAGCTGGGAGAGGCGGAGAGGTGGGACCGGGAGGCCTGCAGCTGAGCGCCAGACATGCTACGCCTGTTTAAGACAGGGACATTTAAGGAAGGACTGTCCCTACTGGGTTCGGGGGCAGGGTGCCTCACCCAGAGAAGAGGAGGTGGCAGATCACTCGGGCAGTCTGCCGGGAGCGGGAACCCAGGCAGCTGCCAGTATGTTGGACCTGTGGGCAAGTGGGCCACTTCTGGAGGGACTGTCCAGGTCCAGGGAGCACGGGGCAGGGCAACCCAGGGGGGTCTAGGCCCGTGAAGAGAAGGCCTAAGGCAGCGAGGAGGCAGGGAGTCTGCTGGGGCTGCCAGAAACCAGACCACATTAGGAGGCACTGCCCCCTCAAGAGACTTGAGGGTGCGCCAATGGAGGTGCCTGAAGGCCCAGAAGGGGCCACGCAGGAACTAAAGACGGTGACACAGGCCAAGGTGGAGATCGTGGGGACCCCGCAGGAGACCGGGACCCAAACCGTCAACCCGCCTCTCAGGGGGAGAGGGACCCAGACGGAGTGGGCCCAGCAGGAGATGGGGCCCCAGGGGGGACATCTCCAAGAAACAAAATGGACCCAGGGGGTTGTGGGACAGACCACCAAGGGGACCCAGACCCTGAAGGAAGAGAGCCTGGGGGACCAGGACCTGTGGGCACGGCTAGAGGCTGCGGAGCAGGCCCGGCAGGTGGCACAGGCAGGGCTCCAAAAAGCCCACCAGGAGAAGGAAGCCCTGGCCTCCGAACTGTGAGACAGTGAGGAGAAGTGGGCACGGCTGGTGGGACACCTCCGGATCGCACAGGCCAGAAGGCCCCTTGATTCCCCGGGGTGAGGGTTTTAAGGGGGAGGCATGTAGCAGAGTGGATCTCTGCTCCGGCCCTGCAGGGGTTAAAAACAGCCCGGGGAAGGGGCTGGGGCTGGAGAAAGCAGCCTTTTAGGCTGGGCTGATTGGGGGAAGTGGCAGCAGCTGGGGCCCTGCCCCAAACTGAGCAACAGGCCCTTATAAAAGGCAGAGAAGCCAGGGGCATAGACAGTCTCCCTCTGCCTGTAGAGGGAGAAGGGCCTGGCTGCATAGAACCGGACAAGGTACTTAGAGTAAAGCAGTGCTGGGGAAAGGCAGAGGAGCTGGGGAGCTCCTGCATGGAAAGCCCAGGGCGTGGCCTAGAAATTAGGCCAGGAGGTACTGGGGTTGTATGGGGTGCAAACCCAGGGTAGGCCCAAGGCAGCAGGTCCAACCCCTTGCTGTGATGAGTGGCTGATACTGCAGTCTTCCCCAGGGCGTGGGGCTAGACAATGACTGGCAGTAGCCAATAGTGAGGCAAAGTGGGGATAGAGGGTGGGGGGTTCCCAGGAGGGGGAACTCCAAAGAGAAAGGGGTTACTGCCAGGAGGGCAGAACCCTATGTAAAAGGGCACTGGGTCCAGGGAGGGATATGGGGCCGGAGCGGAAGACAGGTGGATCACCGGCCTGCAGAGGGTGCTCCACGCTGGAATTTGAGCTAATTCCCGAAGTAACCAGTAGGAGATGCCGCAGGGGTGAGTGCCGCCTGTTTACAACTATCAACAGCATCAGGCACCTGCTCCCGCATAAAACCAGGAGGGAATGAGGATTACAGTTGTTGAAGTAAAAAAATAATTCCTGATGATTTGCTGCAAATAAACTTTCTGAAAATCTCGCTAACTACTATTAATAAAGCACAAACCATCCCAGCATTGGCAACACAAGCCTCAACTATTCACAAGTCACTCTTTTGCAACACTGGCAACTTCCTCATTAGAAATAACATTAACAAGGAATTTATTCAGAAGAATAGGTCAAGCAGTTTTAGCTTCATTTTTCACTCTATTTTGCTAGCTGCAAATATATACCATATCAGTGCAGGATGTTTTATGTAAATGAGCCTGATTATCAGGGTTGGGGGCATGCGCTAATCCTGTTAAAACGATCTCATTTTCTATTATTTTAAACACATACATTTTTCAAAGGCTTACAGGAAATATTTTGTGAAAATGACTGTTGAAGCAAGCACTAATATTTAATGATGCTGTTGAATATGGTATTACCCAGTGGAAAACATTCTCTCTGCTTGGATTACTCTACAGAATCAGTAGCCAGCTATTTAATTAGTCACTGTTGAATTGTTACCTAATAATTTTCACAGACATTGATACTGTGCTGGTTCTGCTGAAATTATTATGCAAATTTTCTTGGTATTTGTTTTTTTAAAGTAAAATTAGTGCAGGCAGTAAAACAGAGTAGTAGCTGGGAGCTGTAGCACGATTGAAGGAGGCCACTTATTCCATAGGTGCATATGTGATTCAGACTGTCTTGAATCACTTTGTCTCATGACGTGAACGTTTCACGTGACCTGCAAACAAAAGTGAAGCTACCGCCTGGATAACAATGTATTAAACAATTTTAGGCATGAGCCCATGTGGGTGTAAGCAGGGTCTGAATGAGCTCTCCCCTGACGTCTAGTGATGAGCTGGGGGGAAAAGACTGCAGGAACAGACAGTATTCTGCCTAGATATTCAGCAGATGGAGCTGCTTTGCCAGCGTGATCACTTTTGGCTTGTTTTTGGTTACAAATCACATTAGTATTGAATGTAGGAGTAATGAAGTGGTGTTATCCTTATTGTACAAGTAGAGGGCTGCAAAACAGGTTCACCCTAAACTGAAACTCTTTTGCTAAGCATGAGGGAGAGATGCCAAATGAGATGGTGTGGGGGTAGTTGTTCCTGTCTGCTGGTGCGGATGCTGCTTAAAGAGGACTAGAGGCCAATTCCTCCCCTCCCCCCAGCATTTAAAGACTGATCTGATTAGGCTCAGTGGAGTTTGAGTTCAGTGTTTCTATTCAGAGATTATCAGTGCTGACATGACTGATGAGTAGGTCTAGGGCCTGAACCCTAGACCTAGTGTGGGAGCACTGCTGCAGTGAAAGCCAGCACAGAGACTGCACCAGCAGTGAGGCTCCCTGCTGCTGGGTGAAATCACTGAGAGCTGGGCTATGTGGCAGAAATGCAGACTGGGTCATTGCAGAAGGGACAGTGAGGAGCAGCAGTGATAAGGTAGCAGAGGTGGTAGTTGAGCGGTAGCAGCAGCAGAGAGAAAACAGCAGCAGCCATGAGCCAGTTGCAGAGGCTGCAGCAGTAGCAGAGACATTGCTCAACACCCTCCCCTTCAGGGATGGGAGGTGAAGCTACCTGAATGCACCTCTGAACTCTGGGGCTTTGCTGGCCAAGGACAACAGCTGTGAGTGGAGTGGTACGGATGTGGAGGGGAGTGGCATGTTACAGGAACATTTGTTTGTTGGACTTTCACAGTGCAAGGTGGGAAACTGAGGCAAAGGACACTACTTGACATATTTGGGGTGCGGGGGTGGGGGAGACTGAAATTCACATGCTTTTGGCTCATGCTTGTGCTGTTTTCAGAGATTAAAGCTGGGTTCCCTCTCCCTGCTAATAACAATTTTCCTTTGTTATACACGTGCTTGTGAACAGGGAAGTATTGCCTCCTAGATACACTCAGGGTTAGTTTTGGGCTTTATATTGTTAAGAGGAACCCCATGGTATTGAATCTGGCCCTTGTTGCTGCTGATGCCCCCTGACAGAAGGATCACACCTACTGTCATAAACAGATGGTTAAGATGGTTAAGGGTTAATGTGATATGGCTGTTAAAAAAGCAAATGCGGTTTTAGGATGCATCAGGCGAGGTATTTCCAGCAAGGAGAAGGAGGTGTTAGTGCCGTTATATACGGCGCTGGTGAGTAGACCACCTGAATATTGTTGTGCAGTTCTGGGTCCCATGTAAGAAGGATGAATCAAACTGGACAGGTCAGAGACGGGCCTACTAAGGGATGATCCGAGGATAGGAAATCTGCCTTATGAAGGAGCTCAAAGACTTGCTGTTTAGCCTGGCCAAAAGAAGGCTCCGGGGATAGCTTGCTCTATAATAACATGCAGGGGATTAACGTAGGTGAGGAGAGGAAATTTATTAAGTTAGTACTATGTAGGCACGAGGACGATGGGTACAAAACGGAAAATAGAAGGTTTGACTGAAAATTAGACGAAGGTTCTAAACCATTTAGGGAGTGAAGTTCTGAACGGCCTGCCGAGGAAGTAGTGGGGCAATAAGACATTATCTGGCTTAAGACTAAGCTTGAAGTAATATATGAGGGGATGTTATGATGGGATAAGTTTAAATTGGGGCAACTGATTTTGGATTATCGTAGATAAGTCTGCTCAATGGCGTAGGGGGATGTTGATGGAGGGACTGAGTTAGCTGCAGAGAATTTCTTCCTTGGGTGCTGAACTGTGAGTCCTTGCCCACATGCTAGGGTTAGCTGATCGCCATATGGGTCGGGAAGGGAATTTCTCCTCCAGGCGGATTGGAAAGGGGGCCCTGGAGGTTTTTCGCCTTCCTCTGCAGCGTGGGGCATGGTCCGTCTTGCTGGTGGATTCCTGCAGCTTGAAGGCTTCAAATCTCATTTTTGAGATTTCAATAACTCAGTCATAGGTTTCGGGTTGTTTATAAATGGTGTAATGGGCCAGGGTTTTGTGGCCTGCCTTGTGCAGGTGAGGTCAACTAGATGATCATGATTATGGTCCCCTTCTGACCTATAGTGTCCTATGAGTCTCTTTACTAAGTAAGAAAGCTCATATGGCTACACTGAGCAAGGCACAATAGGGGACAAGATACTTTCAAATCTTGGTGTGAGGGAAGTCTTTGTGCTTGGGCTTTTGTTGTGTTCGTGTCGCGGTACTCTTGGGCTAAGCCGTGACCAGATGTACACCCAGGCTTTCCCAATCTTTCTGAATCAGTCTTTCATGTTTCAAAATTGTAAGTAGTAGCCAGGCAAGGTGGATTAGTCTTATGTTTGTTTTCTCAACTTGTGAATGTGTCCTTTTGCTGGAAGAATTTTTACCTCTGTTTGCTGTAACTTTGAATCTAAGGCTAGTGGGGGAGTCCCTCTGGTCTATATGAATCTGAATACCCTGTAAAGCATTTTCCATCCTGATTTTACAGAGATAATTTTTACCTTTTTCTTTCTTTAATTAAAGGTTTCTTTTTTAATAACCTGATTGATTTTTCCTTGTTTTAAAATCCAAGGGATTGAGTCTGAACTCACCAGGGATTTGGGTGGGGGGGATACAAGGGGGAATGGTTAATTCCTCCTCGTTTTAAGATCCAAGGAGTTTGGATCAGTGTGAAGCCTCTCAAGGCAAATCAGGGAGGGGAAAGTCTGGGGGGAAAAGGAGGGAGATGGTTAATTTCTCCTTGTTTTAAGACCCAAGAGGTTTGGGTCTGGGTTCCCCAGGGAAGGTTTGGGGGGAACAGAAAGTGTGCCTGACACTAAATTCTGGCTGGTGGCAGCATACCAGATTTTAACTAGTAATTAAGCTTAAAAGTGTTCATGCAGGTCCCCACTTTTTGTACCCTAAATTCAAAGTGGGGGGAAAACCTTGACATGGTGAGGAACAGTTGGGATTTTTAGGAACCAAAAGCCAGTAGGATTTCTTTTTTCTCTCCTTTCTATCTACTTGGAAGGCAGCCTGAGGGCAGAGGTGTTAAGTTTTTAACAAGGGTCTTTGTTAAGAGGAGGTTTCAAGCTGGGAGCCAGCAGACAGCCAGCAAAAGGCATTTACAAGTTGAAATGTTTTCTTTCTTTCTACCTCTCTGGTATAGCTAGTTAGAAAATCTCTGTTAACCAAGCAGCCTGAGCTGAAGCATCCCACTCAGTAAGCTGCAGAGGGATGCGGCCAGCACAAGAAAGCAGAAAAATGAGTGCCAGGAAAGCAGCTAAACAGGAAATGGCTAGGCTGGAAGCAGAAGAGAAAGCCAAAGAGGCTGACCACAGGAGAGCTATAGAGATGAAACAAAAAAGAACTGGAGATGAAACAAAAAAGAGAGGGAAAGAGAGAGAAAGCATGAAGTGGACTTAGCACAGCTAAGCAAGGTGGACCAGCCAACCCTTCTCCACGTACTGTTACCCATCCCAGAAAATTCCCCACCTACAAGGCAGGTGATGATACTGAGGCCTTCTTAGAAAATTTTGAAAGAATCTGCCATGGGTACAGCATCCCTACAAACCAGTACATGATAGAGCTGAGGCCACAGCTCAGTGGACCCTTAGCAGAGGTGGCGGCTGAAATGCCTAAGGAGAACATGAACGATTATGAACTTTTTCAAACCAAGGCCAGAATCAGAAAGGGGCTAACACCTGAGCATGCCCGTCGGCGGTTCAGAGCCCTAAGGTGTCATTCACCCAACACGCTTACCACATTGGAAAGAATTGGAATGCCTGGATATCAGGAGCAAATGTTAAATCTCTGGACGAGCTGTCCCTCCTGATGCAAATGGAACAGTTTTTAGAGGGTGTTCCTAAGGAAATAGAAAGGTACATCCTAGATGGGAAGCCCAAAACTGTAACCGAGGCAGGGGAGATTGATCCAGATGGTCGGATAGTGGCAGAAAGAAGAAAAGCTCTAGAGGAGTGAATATCACAGGGGACAAACTGAAAAGAAACCCTATCACCAAAGGCACCCAAGACCCCACCGTACCAACCCAAGCGAAAGCCCCCCGCCCCCTATTGTCCCACATCCCAGTCTTCGAGCAAGCCACCCGGCCCAGTGATCAGTCGCTGCGCGATGCTTTAAATGTAATGAACTGGGACATATAAAGGCCAACTGCCCAAAGACCCCAACCGAAGTACAATTCACTAAGCACCATACACCAAAGATTCCCAGGACAGATGCTCTGAAATACCCTCGGAGCAAGGAAACCTGAGAGTGGGCGAAAGAAGGTTGTATCGCGTGGAGAAACATGAGGGCAAGTGTCAAGCTTCCACCAATCCTTTGGACCGCCAAATTCATCAACCAGAGGCCTAAGTGACAATTTACCCTTTCATGTCAAAATCTGATAGACTTACTACAGCGAACATGCTGTGCGTACAAAGCATGGTCAGGAATGTGGACTTTTGCAGTTAGTGACAATATCCATCCCCATGCTACTGGGGAAGACTGGCAGCCAGGTGAGCGGGCCAGAGGATGGGAATGGTTACACACAGCCAAGCCAGGCAAGCTTCCAGACCATTCCTGTTCCTGACCGTCCTCAAGTGCCCTGTCTGGGTTGCCAGAGACCCAGACAGAGGTGGTAGACCCAGATCCCTGCCAACGACAGGCAACAGCCATAGGCAGTCCAGTCCAGAACCGAACTGGAAAACAACCAGCACCAGAACCATTGCCAGCACTGACGCCAACCCTCAACGCCAGAGGGCGCCAGAGGCCTGAACTGGCAGAAGCAGCAGACAACTTCCCAAAAGGCTCAGCCAGAGCGAAATATCGCTAGCCTTGCACCAGCGGAAAGTGTTTCACCATCAACAAACACTCATCACCTAAATCACTTCCAGAGGGACCAAGCCCAAAGTTTGCCTTCTAAGAGGAACTGTGTCTCCAGCCTCAAGGAACAGTTCCAGACTGAGAGGAGCAGTATGACAGCCTTCAGAAGCTTGGCAGCGGCACGGTAGCACCCCACCACCTCTCAGTTTCTAACTGATCCCAGTTGGTTTTGTGCACTAATTCCCTATCTCAAATGTTGCTTTAAAAACAGTGTTCCTCGCTCCCTGTGCCTTTTCACTAATTAAATTTCATCATATACTATTTACTCTGGTTTACAAAGGTTCATCCGATCTCCTGTATAATATTCCCGGTTCTTCTCTGTGTAGCATACCCCCAGCTTTGTGTCATTGCCGACTTTATTAGAAAACTTCCCATTTTTGTGCCAAAGTCAGTAATAAAAGATTAATAAGATTCGTCCCCACTCATCCCTGAGGAACTTTCACTAGTGACTCCTCCAGCTGACAATTCACATTTCAGATATACCGTTGTGTGTCCTTTAACCAAGTTTGATCACCTTTCAATTTCCATATTGATTCCCCATCTTTCATTTAGCTAAATATTCCCATGTGGAAACCATATCAAATAGTTTACGTGAAATCAAGGTAAATTAGATCCACTGTGTTTCCTTTATTCTAAAAAATTGTTTACCTTCTCAAAGAAGGAGATCAGGTTGTTTGGCCGATCTACTTTTGTCAACATGTTGTATTTTTGTCCCAATTTCATTGACCTCAATGTTCACTATTTTTACTTTCCACATTTTTTCCAGACTTGGATACTACAAGATGTCAACTAAAGGCCTATAGTTACTCGGATCACTTTTTTTCCTTTCTTAAATAGAACTATGTTAGCATTCTCCAGTCGGTGGGACAACTGAGTTACTGATCATTAAAAATTCTTTGCTTAATGGGCGTTGCAATTTCATATGCTAGTTTCCTTGAATATTCTTGTATGAAGATATCTGGGCCCCCGATTTTAAGGTTCTCCCAATTTAAAGCTTTGGTTTTTGAGTTTGGCTTCTACCTCCATACTCCATATCCTTTATTCCCATTTGTCATCCTACCATTTCCTAAGCTCCTCATTATCCCATTAAAGACTGAGGACAAGTATTTGTTTAATATGGGCATGCCTAGATATCCGTAACTTCCATCATTCCTCAGTGTTCAGCGGCCCGTTTCTTCTTTCTTTGTTTTTTCTTTTTATTAAAGCATCAGAGAATCCTGTGGACCTTATAGACTACAGCGTTTTGGAGCCTGAGCTTTCTGGGTGATACCCACTGCATCAGATGCATCTGTTATGAAGTGGGTATTCAGCCCGAAAGCTCATGCTCAAACGTCTGTTAGTTCTATAAGGTGCACAGATTCTCTGATGCTTTCAGATCCCGCTAACACGGCTACCCTTGATACTTCTTATATTATGTGCTATAGGAACCTTTACTATTGTTTTTTGCAGATCCAACTCTACATGGCTTTTGCCTTTTCTCCACTTTCTTACATGTTCTGACCTTAATAGGTAGCTTTCCTTGCAATCCCTCCCATCTTCCACTCCTTGTAGGCTTTCTGCTTTTTCTTAATCACCTCTCTGAGATGCTTACTCATCCAACTTGGTCTACAACTCCTGCCTATGAATTTTTTTCCTTTTCTTGGGATGCAGGCTTCTGACAGTTTCTGCAACTTTGACATGAAGTAATTGCAGGCCTCCTCCACCTTTAGATCCCAAGTTCTTCAGTCCAATCCACTTCCCTAACTAATATCCTTAGTTCTTTAAAGTTCGCCCTTTTGAAATCAAAAACTCTAATCACTGATCTATTTTTGTTTATCCTTCTATCTAGTTTGAACTGAATTAACTCATGATCACTTGAACCAAGGCTGTCCCCTACAATCATTTCTTCCATGAGCTCCTCGCTACTCAACAAAACCAAATCTAAAATGGGATCCCCTCTTGTTGGTTCAGCAACTACTTGGTGAAGGAATCCATCAGCTATCACATCCAGAAAAATCTGATTCCTATTATTGTTACTAGCACTTGTCCTCCAGTCTATATCTGGGAAGTTAAAGTCTCTCATGATCACACAATTCCCATTTTTATTTACTTCATTAAAAACATTTAAAAGTTCTCTATCCATATCCAGATCAGATCCTGGCAGTCTGTAGCACTCCCCAAGCACTATCTCAGGTGAGGCTCTAGTAGCTTTCTTTCCCAATGTGATTTTTGCCCAGACAGACTCTGTCTTATCCATTCCATCACTACTTATTTCTTTACAGTTAATCTCATCATTGACATACAATGCTATTCCACCACCTTCGCCATTATTTCTGTCTTTCCTAAACAGCACATAGCCTTCAATACCTGTACTCCAGTCATGACTACTATTCCACCATGTTTCTGTTATCCCTATAATATTCAATTTCACTTCCTGCACCAGTAGCTCTAGTTCCTCCATTTTGTTACCTAGGCTCCTCACATAAATGTACAAACGTCTTAATTTTTGTTGTTTGGCTTTACTGACATTCTTTACCCGATTAGGCCCAGACATTCTACAGCCAGTATCCCCTATTAGAATTGTATCTACAGTACCCTTCCTCTGTATGTCCATTCTCCTACCCACGGATGTATCCTCCTTACTTCGTTTTCTTCCTTCTCAATGTTAAAATCTGGCGTGGAGATTACCTGGACATCTCCCCCCAATTCCTAGTTTAAAGCTCTCTTAATCAGTTGTGCCAGCCTCCATCCTAGAAGTCTATTTTCCTCCTTACTCAGGTGAAGTCCATCCCGAGAGAACAGTCCTCTGTCCATGAATGCTTCCCAGTGGCCATACATCCCAAAGCCCTCCTTATAGCACCACTGCCTGAGCCATCTGTTGATCGCCACAATCATGTCCTCATGTGTTCCAATATATTTGGTCTAATATGACTGGATCTGAGCTTTCCAAACACATGCTGATTTGAGCAGTGCATTTTGCATGGAGTATTTTGCAGAGTTGATAATGTGTGTCGTGAGGGAGGACTGCCATGTGCATCAGCATGACTAATCCGCTTGTGTAGTGAAATATGTACTGAAGGTGCGGTTGGCCTGTGATGTTGGCCTGAAGGAGGCAGCAGCTCAGTTGCTCCTGTCCTTATAAAGTGGTGGGAGAAGCCATGACTGGCTTTGTAAGGTGAACAGGAGCAAAGGTCTCCTTGCAGTCACTTGACTGTGCTCTGTTGGCTGTAGCGTGTGCATGAGTGTGCGATGAGTCCCGCTGGTTCCTCATCATGCTGAGTGCACAGCAGGTGAAGTTTCATCCCTCTATGAAGCTCCTAAAGCTCATCAGACAGGTGTTACTTCCTGTACACCTCCAAATGTGCCTACCACAGGTTGCCTACCTGCCCCTGTGTTACTCTAGCAGTTGCCAATGTGCTGCCCCAAACACAGCCCCCCATCCTGCAAAGGGAAGCCTCTTGCTTCAGGGTTTCTTTCTCCATTTTTTTTAACCTCCAGAATGACACAGGATCCCTGGCTACATCCCCAGGTGGCCAGGCACACTAACATGCAGCTCTGGATGAACAAGTCCCCTCCCTGCCTTAAACCTTGTGAGCTGCAGAGCTCCTAACCCCTTGGAAGCATGCCACAGGTCTCCCAAATGCTTGGTACTTCCCTTCGTTTCCAGAGCTGGTTGGTTCAGGGCTTGGAAAGGATTCCTCCCCATCCTCCCCTGTCATTTGTATCAGCACATAGCACAACCTGACAATAAATGCAGCTGAAATCATACATTATATTGAAAATGTAACTGTGCTACATGAACATGCTATTGTCACTTGATAAAAAATGAATTCAACGATAGGATAGACCACACGTTACTGATACTCAGGACAGACTCACAAAGTGATTGTTTAAAAAGTAGAATCTAGTGCTGATGCTAAATGCATAAGGAAACCAACTCTGTGCCTGCCGAAGGGATAGTGCCAAGGGAAGAGAAATAAACTCTGATTCAAGAGCAACGATCTCTTAATGCAATGAAATTTCACAGAATCATAGGACTGGAAGGGACTTTGAGAGGTGACCTAGTCCAATCTCGGATATGCGTGGTATTGCGTATTTATTTTTTAAAAATCAATCAATAGGTGCATGGAAATGTTCTCTGCTTTTTGAGGTAAGATTGTTGTCAGTGAAGAAACAGTTTGGCTTTCAGTTTATTTCCATATCAGTTTGCTGCATCAGTCTGCCTGCTACACACCCATTCTTGGTGGCAAGAGCATACTGTATGGAGATCTTTCTTCCATAAAGTTCTTATGGGCTCAGTGATCTTAAATGATTTACATCTGCATTGATTTACCAGCTATCTCTTTATTATTAGCAAGCATATTTTGCTTTTAATACAACTGACTCTACATATTTCAGTAGCTCACAGTCCATTAAATACAATGAGCATGAAATCTCTGTGGATGACAAAATGAGAAAATAAGTTATTAGTAAATCAGTCAAAGAACAGTGCAAGTATAGCAGAAGTGAATGTTAATTAATCTCCATATGAAAAGTGTTTTTAAATGTTATCTACCATTCAGATCAATACCTCTCTTCTATTTTCCACTGTCACTTCAGTCTTGCCTGGATTTAACTTGAGTCAGCTGCTCCTCATTCGGTCAGTGATTTGCTGTAGGCATTTGACATCCTAGTAGTGACATGGTTTCATTCACTGAGAATGAGTTACAGACCTGAGTATCTTCCCCATAGTGTTGGCAGCTGAACTTGGGGCATTTCACTCTCTTGCCTAGTGGCCTGATGCAGGTATTGACAAGAAGCGAGGATACTGCAGAAGCCTGTGGGACCCCTCATGTGCAGTGTGGGTACCCATCTCTACTCTGTTATGCTGGAGAGGAATGATTGGAGCCACTCTAATGCTGGGCCCATTTACTGCTATATCTTGTGGGCAGGTTAGCAATACTTTGTAGCCAACTGCAGAGAAACCCAGCAGTGTGAGCATGGAGATCTCACCTGCATGCATGGCCATGAGGAGGTCATGTTAGAGCCACTAGAGCTAACTCTGTGCTGTGCCCTCATCTGAACCCTGATGTGAGTCCTCTAGGATACTGCCAGTGTCACATGATGTTGGAGGATGGTGGGTGCTACTGCACAGTCATGGGAGGTTGAAGACGGGACAGTTTTTGGAAAGATCTTCAGAGATGAGGGTTGGTTTCTAGAGGGTTGGGTGAGCTGTTGCATTTTTCAAGGAATTTGGTAGCTGCGCTTCTCAGAAGGAGGCATTGTCTATTGCCGTTAGCAGTGGGCATAGTTGTTCTTCAGTGGCTTTCACCAGCCACAAGGGGCGTGGAGCCATTTCACAGGATTGTGGCACTAATACTTTTCCAAGTTTCTTGAGCTATTGCAAGTACAGTTGGGCCACACTCAGTCAGGGGTGATAGGGCAGATAATATGATCTGGTTAGGATGCACCTCTAGTTGTTAAGCACATGCTCAAGGTCTCTCCTGAATTAGAGTTGAAACAAGATAAATACTCATCAGCTCATGCACTCGTCAGGTGAGATACACCAGGTATTAAAATAAATTCTGATATGCTAACAAAATCATAGACTGAATAATTGTATGGGGGGATTTATACCACTGGTGAGGATGTGTATGTGAGCATGTGTAGAAAATGTGGCAAAAGACCACCTTGGCTTAACCACGAGATCTTGCATGACCTACAAAATAAAAAGGAGTCATATAAAAAATGGAAACTAGGTCAGATTACAAAGGATGAATATAGGCAAATAACACAGGAATGCAGAGGCAAGATTAGAAAGGCAAAGGCACAAAATGAGCTCAAACTAGCTATGGGAATAAAGGGAAACAAGAAGACTTTTTATCAATACATTAGAAGCAAGAGGAAGACCAAGGACAGGGTAGGCCCACTGCTCAGTGAGGAGGGAGAAACAGTAACAGGAAACTTGGAAATGGCAGAGATGCTTAATGACTTCTTTGTTTCGGTCTTCACTGAGAAGTCTGAAGGAATGTCTAACATAGTGAATGCTTATGGGAAGGGGGTAGGTTTAGAAGATAAAATAAAAAAAGAGCAAGTTAAAAATCACTTAGAAAAGTTAGATGCCTGCAAGTCACCAGGGCCTGATGAAATGCATCCTAGAATACTCAAGGAGTTAATAGAGGAGGTATCTGAGCCTCTAGCTATTATCTTTGGAAAGTCATGGGAGACGGGAGAGATTCCAGAAGACTGGAAAAGGGCAAATATAGTGCCCATCTATAAAAAGGGAAATAAAAACAACCCAGGAAACTACAGACCAGTTAGTTTAACTTCTGTGCCAGGGAAGATAATGGAGCAAGTAATTAAAGAAATCATCTGCAAACACTTGGAAGGTGGTAAGGTGATAGGGAATAGCCAGCATGGATTTGTAAAGAACAAATCGTGTCAAACCAATCTGATAGCTTTCTTTGATAGGATAACGAGTCTTGTGGATAAGGGAGAAGCGGTGGATGTGGTATACCTAGACTTTAGTAAGGCATTTGATACGGTCTCGCATGATATCCTTATCGATAAACTAGGCAAATACAATTTAGATGGGGCTACTATAAGGTGGGTGCATAACTGGCTGGATAACCGTACTCAGAGAGTAGTTATTAATGGCTCCCAATCCTGCTGGAAAGGTATAACAAGTGGGGTTCCGCAGGGGTCTGTTTTGGGACCGGCTCTGTTCAATATCTTCATCAACGACTTAGATGTTGGCATAGAAAGTACGCTTATTAAGTTTGCGGACGATACCAAACTGGGAGGGATTGCAACTGCTTTGGAGGACAGGGTCAAAATTCAAAATGATCTGGACAAATTGGAGAAATGGTCTGAGGTAAACCGGATGAAGTTCAATAAAGACAAATGCAAAGTGCTCCACTTAGGAAGGAACAATCAGTTTCACACATACAGAATGGGAAGAGACTGTCTAGGAAGGAGTATGGCAGAAAGAGATCTAGGGGTCATAGTGGACCACAAGCTAAATATGAGTCAACAGTGTGATACTGTTGCAAAAAAAGCAAACGTGATTCTGAGATGCATTAACAGGTGTGTTGTAAACAAGACACGAGAAGTCATTCTTCCGCTCTACTCTGCGCTGGTTAGGCCTCAACTGGAGTATTGTGTCCAGTTCTGGGCACCGCATTTCAAGAAAGATGTGGAGAAATTGGAGAGGGTCCAGAGAAGAGCAACAAGAATGATTAAAGGTCTTGAGAACATGACCTATGAAGGAAGGCTGAAAGAATTGGGTTTATTTAGTTTGGAAAAGAGAAGACTGAGAGGGGACATGATAGCAGTTTTCAGGTATCTAAAAGGGGGTCATAAGGAGGAGGGAGAAAACTTGTTCACCTTAGCCTCTAATGATAGAACAAGAAGCAATGGGCTTAAACTGCAGCAAGGGAGATTTAGGTTGGACATTAGGAAATAGTTCCTAACTGTCAGGGTAGTTAAACACTGGAATAAATTGCCTAGGGAGGTTGTGGAATCTCCATCTCTGGAGATATTTAAGAGTAGGTTAGATAAATGTCTATCAGGGATGGTCTAGACAGTATTTGGTCCTGCCATGAGGGCAGGGGACTGGACTCAATGACCTCTCAAGGTCCCTTCCAGTCCAAGAGTCTATGAATTTATGAATCTATGAATCTATGTTAATAATGTTGTAAGTATAATAATTGCAGCCCTGGAATACACAGAAAATTGGTATTTGTTAGAGGCTTGCAGACTTCTGTTTAGTAATCTAGTTCCTCTGGAACTGCTGCTATTGTCCCAGTGATTTCAGATGTTTTCATTCAATTTCCATTAAAAAAACAAAGTTGCACAGCACCACCACACACGTGTTTTCTTCTCTCTGTTTCTGGGAACTCTACAGTGGACTGCGAGATGGGTACCTAAGCTGCACTCTTGTCCTCTGTGACCAGCTGGGGAGCAGGTCTCACAAACACAAGCAGGGACAGTATTCCCAGTTGGTAGATGTATCATTGTTATTGCTAGGTATGTGATGCTGTCTGATCCTCTAGTCATCCACATTACTGACTTTTCTCTGGCAAAGTGCATAAAAAAGTGCCTTTTCTCTCTGCCCTCGGTTCTCGAATGCACCCAGGATCTTCTCAGTGGAGCTGTTCGCAGGTCCTTGATCCTGGAGCCAACATAGATCTCTGAAGCTGCTCTAAGCTGCACCCTGCTCCAGGCAGCCACCTCTTCCAAGGAATCTCCTTTCCCTGAAAACCCTCTACATTGGGCCTTAGGGGTCAGATGGGAGCCAGTTCTCCACCTCCTTCATGCTGGGGGCTGCCCCTTTGGGAATATCGTTCTCTGAGGGACCAGTTCTGAATTTACCATCTGTTGCAAAGACATTTGTCTTCATTTAGTTGCAATAGTGTAACATTTTAAATTGACAGCAGTGTTTACGTCTAAGCAATGCTGGCTATTTATTGCCAAGTATGGTGCCGTTGGGGTAATTGTCTCTTGAGGACACAGCTTGTTTTGAAAATTCTGAGTCCTAAAATATTTCATTTGATTTTCTGCTAGGTTAAGATTATCCAGTGCAAATGTTGGGGAATTGTTTTGAGCATTCCTTATCAAACATAAACATATGGCAACATGTGTGTGGGATTTTAAAAAAAGGTCAAAAGAAGACACTCCATTACACACAGTCCGTCCCCTGGGGAGAGGATGAGACAACAAACAATGTGTGACAAATGTTGGTCATGTTGGTAATACACAACTGGAAGGTGCTCAGGGAATGCAGTGATGAGTGCAGCATAAAAAACAGAATATAACAGAACAGTTATCCCAGGTTGGTTGGGTGAGTGAGGGAGTTGTTTGGCAGAAGGTATAATAACCTTTCACTATCAACATTTAAGTGACCATCTTTACCACACTTTCTCCCATAGGAACATGTGACCAAACTCCAAAAAAGGTAAAAGGAAATAGTCCCCTCTTCCCCTGACTGCAAACAAATCAATAATCTGGCTGTTGTCACTTCCCAGCAAAAGTTTACAGCCTCCTTTCATCAAAGTAGTGTGAAGCCTCCACCTCCTGTTTGACTCCTCACTATGCTCGGATGACCATGTAGCATCGATGTGTCAAAATGGCTCCTTTTATCTCCATCGTGCTAAAACTTTGTCCCTTCCTCCTGGAACTGGCCACTGTGACCTGTGCAGCCATCACCTACAGGCTGTATTACTATAATTCACTCTGTCTGAAGCTGAATGTCATGCACAGCTGCCTATTCTTCTCCATGACTCAAGCAGCCATGAGTACATTGGGCTGATGCTCAAGGTCCTCCGCTGGCTCCCAGTAAATTCCGATGCCAGTTTGAGGTCTCGGTCCTAATTTTCAAAGTGATGAATGGAACAAATCCCTGCTATACCAGAGACCATATTTCTATCTATGAGCTGGCAAGACAGCTTTCCACCTCTGGCACAATGCAGATCACAAAATGTATGAGAGCTGACAAAGCATTCTCAGCTGAGGGCATTTGGCTCTGGAACGACCTTCCCGAGGAGATCAGAGGACTTCAGATCTGACCAGCTTTAGGAAATGCTGCAAAATCTTCCTCTTCAAAAGAGCTTTTCCTCTATGAGAATGACACTTCCAGACACCCCCTTTTACCCTAAACCCTGCCAACTGACCAACAAAAAAGGGGGGAATTAACAAAATAAAAATATCACAACCAGTAACCCTACCCCAAGGAGAGTTTTATCCTCCAAACAGGGAAAATGCCAGGGATTCTGTGAAGTCCCCTGAGGACCTCGCTGTTGCTACTGATTCTATATGGAAGGCATTCATATATTATGATGGGCAATGATATAAAACCCTAAGATAGATAACTCTTAAAGAATCACTTGCTCATAGCTCAGTCACAAAACAGTAGGATACAGCACTGAATAGCTGTTTATTTGAGAAATACTGAATTATTTAAAATAGAAATCAGTTATAATAACTATATACACTTCTACTTCGATATAACACAATATGATATAACACGAATTTGGATACAATGTGGTAAAGCAGTGCTCCAGGGAACGCGGGTCTGTGCACTCCAGTGGATCAAAGCAAGTTCGATATAACATTATTTCACTTATAACGCGGTAAGATTTTTTGGCTCCCAAGGAGAGCGTTATATCGGGGTAGAGGTGTATTCAGTTATGAATCACAAAATATCATTGCAGAAGCAAAATCTCCCATACCATCTTACTTTAGTTCATATAGCTATATTTATGACAAAAATATTTTAATTTTCATGCAATTAGGACATAAATTTGTTTCCTTTTGGAAATACTGTGCAGTTCATAAAGTAAGTAAGCGTGGTAAAGGATGGAGTTCAATGGAGTAAGACCTTGGACTAACTTTTTTTTTCTTTTCTTTTCTTTTTCTTCTGTTGCATTATTCCATATACAAAGCAAGCTTTTCTTTAAACACCTGGACTGATTTTTAAAAAGGCAAATTCATTGTTTTGCTGAGACACTGTCTGACAAATTCCAGTATGGAAGCATATAAAACAATAAAATAACATGTATTCTATGCACATTCAGTAGAAAGAAGAATGCATTGTAGGAGTGGTTCACACCTAGGGACGCACAGAGTGATTCCAAGAGGGGAGAGAATTATAGGAGGAAGGCATTCAGAAATTAGTTTCATATCTGTAGCTGGGGGACAGAGCTCTATGGAAAAAGCACATTGAGACTGCTTGTTTATTTTATTGCTACAGCTTTTGGAAATACTGTCTGTTTTCCCTTCAATGTATACTGTTAGTTTCATGGAAACTGAGTCTCAGATAAGGGAGAGTCAGCTTTCTGTGGAGGTGCGGTCAGATTTATAGGGGAATGCATTTCTTTCTTTCTTGCTCTGTAAAACTACAAAATGAATAATGTTGATGTCCTCTCAGAGGAATAGCAGAGGAATTACTGTGCACAGATGGACATAACTCTGAGTGGGTACTGTGTGTGTATGCATGCAACAGAAGTGTTTTAAAAGAAAAAGCTAGGTGCTGGTTGTTGATAGATGTTTGGCTCTGTGGGTTTCCTCCGTATGCTGTCCCAGCTCTGCACAGACAGCTGTCACAGCAGACCTCAAGCAAACCGCCCAATGACCACAAGAGCCATTAAGGTGTGAAGCCACTTGGTCAGGTTTATTATCAATGAAGCACAGTCCTCTAGCTTCCAGGATCAATGTCTACAGTTATACTAGCAAATGTATGCCCATAGCAATGGATGCAGTTCAGTGAATGGAGGGACTTTGCATTCCCCCCTCAGCTGGCCAAAGACACTCCTTCTGAGATACTTCTTTAAACGCTGATACAAACAAGTTATGTACTGCCCCTCTGATATATCTGGGTGCCCACCCTCTGACGTATCTATGTGCCACCCATTGCCTTGTACCTGTTGGCTCAATCAAAACATCTCTATCCATAATTCTGTCGTCCTGACCTTATCTTTAGGATGGGTCAGCATGTTCATAGAGTCATAGAATATCAGGGTTGGAAGGGACCTCAGGAAGTCATCTAGTCCAACCCCCTGCTCGAAGCAGGACCAGTCCCCAACTAAATCAATCCAGCCAGGGCTTCGTCAAACCTGACCTTAAAAGCCTCTATGGAAGGAGATTCCACCACCTCCCTAGGTAACCCATTCCAGTGCTTCACCACCCTCCTAGTAATTTTTTTTCCTAATATCCAACATAAAACTCCCCCACTGCAACTTGAGACCATTACTTCTTGTTCTCTCATCTGTACCACTGAGAACAGTCTAGATCAATCCTCTTTGGAACCCTCTTTCAGGTAGTTGAAAGCAGCTGTCAAATCCCTCCTCATTCTTCTCTCCTGCAGACTAAACAATTCCAGTTCCCTCAGCCTCTCCTCAAAAGTCATGTGCTCCAGCCCCCTAATCATTTTGTTGCCCTTCGCTGGACTCTTTCCAATTTGTCCACATCCTCCTTGTAGTGTGGGACTCAAAACTGGACACAGTACTCCAGACGAGGCCTCACCAATGTCTAATAGAGGGGAATGATCATGTCCCTCAATCTGTTGTCAATGTCCCTACTTATACAGCCCAAAATGCCTTTAGCCTTCTTGGCAACAAGGGCATACTGTTGACTCATATCCAGCTTCTTGTCCACTGTAACCCCTAGGTCCTTTCTCTGCAGAACTGCTGCCTTGGTCCCTAGTCTGTTGCAGTGTAGTCCTGTTATCTGTGGTGAATGTATTAGATATGGAAGTGTTCTGTTACCACCCTTCTGAAATGTGTTTAAGTGAGTGCCTAGCACTATTTAGGAATCTGTGTTTCTGTAATATCAGCCCTGTTCTTGCCAGGTTCTGTGAGCAGGGGCTGTCTCTTCCTCACAACTTATCTTTGCTTTATATCAGCAAAGCTTTTACCACTACTTTAGCCCAGGCTTCAGTTCTCACACCAGGCCTCTGATACAAGGGCTTATGTCTCAGGCTGTCTTCCTACTACACTGGCGGTTTCTTCCAGTCTCCTGCAGTGCCAGATTAGGCAACATCTTCCACTGCCTGACTCTGTACAAGAACATTTAAAAACAATCCAGCAACATACAAGTGAAACAAAAGGTAAGAGTTTACAGCAGGATGCTCTGTAAATGAATGATTCTTCAGTTATGGATCCTCCTTCATCCCTGGGATTACTTGGAAAAGGAATCTCCATTTGCACATTTTCATTGGTGCAACATATCTCCAGAGGTATCAAGAGAACTTTTAAATGCTGAGAAATAAGATGACTGTAATTTCTTCTTTTTTCAATTCTCCTAGGCCAGATGCCAAAGGATATTTTCTGCTTGCATCATCTGCTGCTCTTTCCAATTTGAAATGGAGAAGCTGATTTCCCAAAAGTTAAAATACCCAGTTCTGCAGCCTTGGCTCTGTTTCATATGAGAAGCATGTGGACAGGGTACAGAAGTCTCTGGCAACAACTGCAAAGAAAGGTGAGCGAAGAAATGTAGAAAATATATGGAGCTGAATGGGAAAACACTGGCAGGATACTTTTGTGTCTGTCCAAGAAAAAAAGGCATATAACACCCACTTGGCATGTTGTAAAATACATTTTAATCCATTTATTTTCACCCATTAAAGTTGATAATCTCTTTGGCTGAAATTCATCCTTATGTAGAGGACCAGCATAAGACATATGTGACACTGGTATCTCCTTTGAATTCACAGGGACTTGTGATGGCTTTCTGCACAGGGGTGAACTTCACCCAAACAGATTAGTTTCTGTCTTCACTGTGCTAAGTGAGGATTCATAGATTCATAGACTCTAGGACTGGAAGGGACCTCGAGAGGTCATTGAGTCCAGTCCCCTGCCCTCATGGCAGGGCCAAATACTGTCTAGACCATTCCTGATAGACGTTTATCTAACCTACTCTTAAATATCTCCAGAGACACTATGTTAGGGCATTCTTCAACTTCTCGTGAAAGACCAGAAACAAAGAAGGTCATTAGCATCTCTGAACAGTTTCCAAGTTTCCTTTGTTACTGTTTCTCCCTTATGCACTCAGCAGTGGGCCTACCCTGTCTTGTCTTTCCTCTCTGCTTTGGTTGGATAAAAGTCTCTTGTTCTCTCCTTTATTCCCATAGCTATTTGAACTCATTTTGTGTCTTTGCTTTCTAATATGCCCCTGCATTCCTGTACTGTTTGCTTATATAATCCTTTATAATTTGTCCCAGTTCCATTTTTTATATGACTCCTTTTTATTTTTTAGATCATGCAAAGATCTCATGGTTAAGCAAGATGGTCTTTTGCCACATTTTCTATCTTCCTGCCCAGTGGCAATTGTTTGCTTTGGGCCTTTTTAATAGTGTCTCTTTGAAAACTGCCAACTCTCTCAGTCATTTTCCTCTCAGTCTTGATTCCCATGCAACCTTACTCTTATCACCTCTGAAGCTTACCAAAATCCACCACCTTCCCTTCCTGAAATCCATTGTCTCTATTTTGCTGTACTCCCTTCTATCCTTCCTTAGAATTGTAAACTCTATGATTTCATGATCACTTTCACCCAAGCTACCTTCCACTTTCAAATTCTCAATGAGTTCCTCCCTATTTGTTAAAATCAAATCTAGAACAGCTTCCCTCCAATTAGCTTTTTCAACCTTCTGAATTGAAAAGTTGTCTGCAATGCAGTCTAAGAACTTATTGATCTGCTGTAATGACCTGATGATTGAATTTTAGTTTATTTTACTGTTTCCATGAGGCTTCTAACGAAGATATATGTGGTCGCTCCGTATTCAAGAGGAATACTCTATGTTCCTGTAACATCCCAGGTACATTTATGCAGAAGAATTGAAAGATCCCTTCAACTTTTTTGCCACTTAACATTGGCAAGTTAAGTAGGGGATGATTCCTTTCTTCTTGCCATGTTCTGTACTTATCATCTAAAAAGCTTCTCTGGTCCAACTGAGAACGGCCACTTTAAATTTGCATTGTATTAAATGCTACAGGAAAATCAACTGCAATTCCAGTTTTTGTTAAAACAGAATATAAGACAAATGGAGACACTATCCTACAATCTTTCATATGTTTCTGAATGCCTTTTGATGAATTATGATTTCTGAATTTCAACAGCTTATGTGGTTGCTCTTGAAATTTAGGAAGCTAAAAGTAATTCTTTGTGCTTAACTGCCCTTTTAATCAGAGCATTTCATGTTGGCATAGTAGGTTTTTAGCTGGATTAGCTAAGTATAAATTCTGGGGGGACATATGAGTAGCAATGTGATTGGAACAGGAAAGAAGCTTCTAGACATCAATGAGGGCAAGGGTTGGACACTGGACTAGGAGTCACCTGACCTGGGTTCTATTCTCACTCTACCGCTTACCTGCTGGGACACTTGGTCAAGCCATTTGTCTCAGTTTCCACTTCTGTAAAGACAGACACTGATACTCGGCTTGCCTTGAGAAGGGCTTGGAGAGCTCCCTACGAGCCATGCAAAGAACAGGTAGGTACTCTCATGTTCAGTAAGGAGTGCCCAAATTCTGTCCTTGTCTCTTATGTATCCCGCAAATTCAAGTCTAAAAACAATGTGTCTGAATTGTCCTAGACTTATCCTGGTTGTTCTCTGATAATACAAATATATTACATTAAATTCAATCTTTACCCTCAACAGGCAAATCAGGGTGGATACAAATCGATTTAAAAAAATTAAAAAAACTGATTTTTAAAATTTAATTTAGATTTTTTTATGTTATTTAGATAATATGTTGGGTTTTTTTAAAATAAACATCCTTACAATTGGCTAATTAAAAAATCTGATTGGCTAAATTCTCAGATTATGTGACTTCACCCACCTTGGACATTTACTCTCCAGCTCATAGGAAAACACTCATCTGCCCAGTATCTACCAGCCCTTGCTTCTGGGTGATTTAGGGCATGTCAAGCAGATGACCTTGCTCTGTCCCCTTGCACACGTACACAGACAGAGAGAGACAAACAGAAACCGATTTGTTCCACAACTGCCTCCCTCTCTGTGCCTAGACAAATACAACACTGCAGTGCACAAGGCAAGTGTGTTAAACATGCACAAGTCTTGGATTTCTGTTAGTTCTTTTGTTTTCTAGTGGTGGGAGAAGGGGTGGGGTGGGGTAAGGAATTTATGTAAAAAGGGAGATGGAGCAGCATATGCAACCAGAAAGGATCCAACAGTGATGTCAAAGCAGGATGCTGTGGGAAGAAGGGACAACATTTGACAGAGTGCAGCCTCTAGAGTTGATTTCAACACCTGGGACCTGGAAAAGAAAATCTGCCATGGCTGTAGGTCACAGAAAAAAATCCTGTTTAGGAATATTTTCAAGAAATTGCTGTACTTCTGTGGGGGAAGTGGGGGAAGGACTATGCTGAATGTAAAGAGTGCAACAAAGAGATGCAAAGGCTTGTTATAAGAATGTCAATGTGCGAAAAAACATTGATAGGAAATATGTTAATCAGAGTCTTGATGGGTGGAGCAATGTACACAATGATCTAGTAATATGTTCTTCTTGGAAAGAGAATGTTGGGAATCATTAAGAAAGGGATAGATAATATGACAGAAAATATCATATTGCCTCTGTATAAATCCATGGTATGCCCACATCTTGAATCTACATGCAGATGTGGTTGCCCCATCTCAAAAAAGATATATTGGAATTGGAGAATCATAGAAGATTAGGGATGGAAGAGACCTCAGGACTAACCCCAACCTCAAAGCAGGACTAATCCCAACCAAATTATTCCAGCCTGGGATTTGTCAAGCCTAACCTTAAAATCCTCTGAGGATAGAGATTCTACCACTTTGGTAGATAACCCATTCCAGTGCTTCATCACCTGCCTAGTGAAATACTGATTCCTAATATCCAACCTAAACCTCCCCCACTGCAAATTAAGACAATTACTTCTTGTTCTGTCATCTGCCACCACTGAGAACAGCCGAGCTCCATCCTCTTTGTAACCCCCCTCCAGGTAGTTGAAGGCTGCTGTCTAATACCTCCTCACTCTTCTCTTCTGTAGACTAAATAAGCCCAGTTTCCGAAGCCTCTCCTCATAAGTCATGTGCCCCAGACCCCTAATCACATCCTTTCTGTAGTGTGGGGCCCAAAACTGGATGCAATACTCCAGATATGGCCTCACCAGTGCCAAACAGAGGGGAATAATCACTTCCATCGATCTGCTGCCAGTGCTCCTACTAATGTAGCCCAATATGCCATTAGCCTTCTTGGCCACAAGGGCACACCGTTGACTCTTATCCAGCTTCTTGTCCACTGTAATCCCCAGGTCCTTTATGCAGAACAGCTGCTTAGCCAGTTGATCCCCAGCCTGTAGCAGTACATGGGATTCATCTGTCCTAAGTGAAGGACTCTGCACTTGTTCTTGCTGAACCTCATCAGATTTATTGTGGCCCAATCCCCCAATTTGTCTTGGTCACCGTGGATCCTATCCCTACCCTCCAGCATATCTACCTCTCCCCACAAGCTTAGTGTCTTCTGTGAACTTGCTGAGAGTGCAATCCATCCCATCATCCAGATCATTAATGAAGATGTTGAAAAAAACCAGCCCCAGGACAGATCCTTGGGGCACTCCGCTTGTTACCAGCTGCCAACTAGACATCGAGCCATTGATCACTACCCATTGAGCCCTACGATCTAGCCAGCTTTCTATTCACCTTATAGTCCATTCATCCAATCCATACTTTAACTTGCAGGCAAGAATATTGTGGGAAACCGTATCAAAAGCTTTGCTAAAGTCAAGGTATATCATGTCCACCGCTTTTCCCATATCCACAGAGCCAGTTATCTCATCATAGAAGGCATCAGTTGATGAGGCTTGACTTGCCCTTGGTGAATCCATTTTGACTGTTCCTGATAACCTTCTTCTTTTCCAAGTGCTTCAAAATGGATTCCTTGAGGACCTGCTCCATGATTTTTCCAGGGACTGAGGTGAGGCTGAGGGGTTTGTAGTTCCCCGGATTCTCCTTCTTTAAGATGGGCATTATATTTGCCTTTTTCCAGTTCTCCGGGACCTCCGCCAATCACCACAAGTTTTCAAAGATAATGGCCAATGGCTCTGCAATCACATCAGCCAATTTCCTCATCACCCTTGGATACATTAGATACGGTGCCATGGACTTGTGCATGTCCAGCTTTTCTAAATAGTCCTTAATCTGTTCTTTCACCACTGAGGGCTGTTCACCTCCTCCCCCTACTGTGCTGCCCAGTGCAGCACTCTGGAACCTGACCTTGTCTGTGAAGACCAAGGCAAAAAAAGCATTGAGTACTTCAGCTTTTTCCACATCAGCTGTCACTTGGTTACCTCCCCCATTCAGTAAGAGTCCCACACTTTCCCTGACCTCCTTCTTGTTGCTAACATACCCGTAAAAACCCTTCTTGTTACCCTTCACATCACTTGCTAGCTGCAACTTCAATTGTGCTTTGACCTTCCTGATTACACCCCTGCATGCTCGAGCAATATCTTTATACTCCTCCCACATCATCTGTCCAGATTTCCACTTCTTGTAAAAGGTTCAGTAAAGGGCAACAAAAATTAGTAGGGGTATGGAACAGCTTCCATATGAGGAGAGATTAATAAGACTGGTACTTTTGAGTTGGAAAAGAGATGACTAATGGGGGATATGATAGAGGTCTATGAAATCATGACTGCTGTGGAGAAAGTGTATAAGGAAGTGCTATGCTATTTACTCCTACTCATAACACAAGAACTAGGGGTCACCAAATGAAATTAATAGTCAGCAGGTTTAAAACAAACAAAAAGAATTTTTTTTCCCACATGACACGCATTCAACACATGGAACTCCTTGCCAGAGGATGTTGTGAAGGCCTAGACTATAACAGGGTTCAAAAAAATACTAGATAAGTTCATGGAGGATAGGTCCATCAATGGCTATTAGCCAAGATGGGCAGGGATGGTGTCCCTAGCCTCTGTTTGCCAGAAGCTGGGAATGGCTGACAGGGGATGGATCACTTGATGATGCCCTGTTCTGTACGTTCCCTCTGGGGCACTTGGCATTGGCCACTATTGGAAGACAGGATGCTGGGCTAGATGGACCTTTGGTCTGACCGAGCATGGCCATTCTTATGTTCTTATGTTCTTGTGTGACAATAGAATATGGCATTGTCTATCTTGCAGAAACAGTGGATACATCAGGAAATGCCCATATAGCAGCATATTTACAAAAAGAAACAGTAAAAACTGTAACAAACTGAACAAAAATTCAAGTGTCAAGTGCATAATTATATCACAGGCAATTCTGCAGTGTAGCATAGATGAGAAAAAATATACAAGAAGATAAAGAAGGGAACCTGAAACTAAAACATATGGGTGCAGTGCTCACTTGATACATCTTTGAGCCAATACTTAAGTACAACTCCAGATTCTGTAACAACTGCTTGCTTCTGCTTCACTGAAGAGAGCAAGAGGATCCAAACTAATTCTTCCCAAGATGTCTGATGGAATTCAGTGGCTGGCTTTTTTGAGCTTTATAGTAAGAACTGGCCTAATCTAATAACAATTTGTGAAGAAATTTATGACAAAATAGATGGCAGCATCACAGCCAAAGTAATCAACACTGGACTGAAGAGAAATGTTGATGATATGCTGAGTATACTGAAACCTCTGTCTGTAGCATTGGCCCAACTGCAGAAAGATTGCTGCACTCTGGCTCATGCTATTGAAATTCCCAACAGCAGTGTTTGATAGCAGGTAGTAATGAAGTGGATGGATCAAACACTTACTTCACCTCATGTTCTTGCCAATATTTTGAACACAAAATACCAGGGCAGAAGTCTTGTTGCTAAAGAAAAAGATGCTGCTATGACATGGGCATCTAATACTTACCCGTTACTCATGCCAACCCTAATACATTTCAGGCTGGAGGTGAACAATTCAAGCAGTGCATGTTTGCTGATAACATTTGATAGAAAGTCACACCACTGAACCGGTGGAAGTCATTGGCTAAGAACCTGGAACAAGAGTTTGTTTATGTTTTAAATCCTCTTTTGACAGCAGTAGCCTCTTGTAGCCTGTATTGGTTTTGATATTGAATAATATACTTTTTAAATTCTAGTATTAGATAAATGTCTGATCTCCATTGCTACTCCAATATTTAAAACATTAGGGCTAACACCTCCATGTGGGCTAGCATCACTGCTGGAGACTAGAGGAGTGTGCAAGAAACAATGATCACATTTAATTATATTTACCTTTATTAAAAGTCTTATCGCATAGAAAACCCCAATTAATATAATGTCACATAAATTGTGATGGTTAGAAAAACCAAAGTGTCCAGCCCCTGTATTTCCAATTCTTTCATACTCACATCTCCATGTAGAATCCTGAACCAGGGTGGAGGTGGCCAGTTCCTGTGGAATTTCAGGAAGCAATCACCTCTAGGAAACAAGCGAGCTGGTACTGAAACTGATAGGTAAGCTAGAGAGAAGTGGACTTGGTAGAACTACTATTTAGTGCATACATAAGTGATTAAACAACTGAAAACACAGAGTAGCTGTTAATGGAATGATGTCAGATTGGAAAGAGGTCTCAAATGGGGTTCCACAAGGATCAGTTTGGGGTCTGGTGTTTTTAACAGCTTTATTAATGACCTGGATGTAAGAATAGAACATGGGAGGAGGGAGTTTGCAAACTCTTCTTAGAATAGAGTTAAAATTCAGGAGGATCTTGATAAATTGGAGAACTGGGCTTATAGACAACAAATGAAATTCAACAAAGACAAATGTAATGTGCTACATGTAGGGAAGAAAACTAAATGCACAAATATAGGATAGGGGATAACTGGCTTGGCAGCAGCACTGCTGAGAAGGATTTGGGAGTAGTGGTGGCTCACAACTTCAGTGGGGAGCATGGATCAGCGTTCATGTCTTGCTTCCCATCAGTACCCAACCCAGTCCAGGGAAGCTAATGATCAAACCAGTGGTCCAAATTCGGTGGTGAATCCTGGTCATGTGCCACCTGAATCACATTGTGCATACTCTAGAAAGACAACCTCAACATGAGTCAAAAATACGATACTGTTGCAAAAAAAATAAACCCAAATGCAATTTTGGGTTGCATTAACAGAGGCATACCATGCAAGTCATGGTAGGTAATTGTATCAGTCTACTCAATGCTGCTTAGGCCTCAGCTAGAGTTGTATATCCAATTTTGGTCACCAGTGTATAGAAAGGATGTAGAGAACCTGGAAAGGATCTAGAGTTGAGTGGGAAAGATGAGCAAAGGGATGGAATGCAACACAAGCCATGTGAGCAAAGGCAGAAGGAACTGGGTATGTTTAGTTTGGAAAGGAGGAGATTTAACAGGGACATGATAGCTGTCTTCAAATACTTGAAAGGTTACCATAAAAAAAGATGGAGAAAAGTTGTTCTCTCTTGCCACAGAGGCAGCAGAAGAGGCAATGGGTTCAAAGTACAGTATAGTAGATTTAGATTAAACCTCAGGATAAACTTCTTAATGGTAAAAACAGGAGGACAATGGAACAGATGTTTAGGGAGGTCATGGAAGCTCCTTCACTGGAGGTTTTCAAAAGGACACTGGAGCCACCTATCTTGGTTGGTTTAGACATAACAAATCTCCTTAGCAGGGGTTAGACTAGATGACCCTTATGGTCCCATTTAATGCTATGGTTCTATGATCTCCAGCCATGTGTGAGGCCCTACTTATACTAAAAAGCAACAAAGAGTCCTGTGGTACCTTATAGACTAACAGATGTATTGGAGCATAAGCGTTCATCTGACGAAGTGGGTATTCACCCATGAAAGCTTATGCTCCAATACATCTCTTAGTCTATAAGGTGCCATGGGACTTTGTTGCTTTTTACAGATCCAGACGAACACAGCTACCCGTCTGATACTTATACTAAGTTATTCATATGCCCACCAAAGCTCATTAATATGCAGGAGAGTTGAACCCCATATGCCAATCTTTGGGAGTGTCACTCCAATAGTATTGAGGGACTTTTCAGCCAATAGGCCACTTGGATAGTTCTTTAACTTCTTAACAATTACTTGACCCTACTACCACAGTAATATGTAGTTACCTTAAGGAAGTCTCTAACATTTCACCGCAGCTACCCATGAACATCTCATGGTGTATACTGATTGCTGATATTATCCATTATTATCCAAACTCAGCAATTATTTTTTTAAAACATCAGCATACAAACATAGATACAAGGTCAGCAAATTTATTATTAACTTACTTGTACTAACTTATCTTTATAAGTTTAACCTAAATCCTAAAGCCTAATTTGGCCTAAATCTGTAGGTTTCATGCATTTAAACCCTAAAGGTTTTACCTATTATCTGTCAGGTACTAGTCTCTTATATCTAGCTATTGTAATTGATTTTATAGTTACAAGCTATACTCTTTTGCAGGCACAGAACATTTTCTTTATTTGAACTAATTAATTCAAAGTTGAGAAATCATTTGGGAGTTGAAAAAGCAGGAAAACATGGCTTTGTCTTCCAGTGTGTGAATAAAAACAAGGAGGGAGAGGTTGAGATCTACCAGTTTTAAAAGTTTGAAGGACAGTGTAAGTAATTTTGGACATTGTTGTTTCACTTTCAAGAGACTTAGTTGAGTAGGAACTTAAGCTCCAGTCACTTTCACTTAGGCATATTAGAAAATTTTCAGAGGCTGACCTGAAATAATCAGTTTAATTAACTGATTATAGTTAATTCCTGTGCTGCTTTAAATAAATCACTTAATTATAAATGTGAAACATGTTTTGATGAGAGAAGTTCATGTGTCCAAAACATTAAAAGATATTTTGTTTAATAAAAATAAATTGGAATTTAATGAAACACAGAACACAACATATACAGTCACCATCCAGCTTGACATAAATTGTAAGCAGAAAATTAATTATCTACTAAATAAGCAATACTTACTAATTCTAAATTATTCACCATTTTCTAACGAACTAAAAATATACCATGGATGATAATCTGAAAATATTATGCCATATAATTGCTTAAATAAATATATAAATGTATAGTGTACCATCTTTGGTAGCAAATAGATGTACCAATTAACCTGTTTATTGGTTATACCAACCGATTAGAATGCACCTTGCTTTAGAAAATAACTGAAGTACTGCCAGGGTCCCCTCCCCACTCTGAACTTTAGGGTACAGGTGTGGGGACCCACATGAAGACCTCCTAAGCTTATTGCTGCCAGCTTAGGATAAAAACTCCCCTATTCATTGGATTAAGTAATGCTGCCACCACCAAGTGATTTAAACAAACATTTAGGGAGGGCTACTTGGAGCCCTACCTCCTCAAATATCCCCTTAAGTCCCTACACCCCTTTTCCTTGAGAATAATCTCCCAAACCTGTACACCCTCTTTTCTGGGGAGGCTTGAGAATAATATCCTCACCAATTGGTACAGATGAACACAGACCCAAATCCTTGGATCTTAAAACAATGAAAAAATGAATCAGGTTCTTAAAAGAAGAATTTTAATTAAAGAAAAGGTAAAAGAATCACCTCTGTAAAATCGGGATGGTAAGTACTTTACAGAATAACAAAAGACTCAAGAACATAGAGAATCTCTCCTTTAGGCAAAACCTTAAAGTTACAAATCCAGGAATACACTTCCCTCTAAACAAAACCTCCCTCTAGATAAGGAAGATCACAAGCCAAAATAAAAGTAAGCTAACATATTCCCTTATTATTACTTACTAATTCTAATTGAGTTGGATTGCTTGCCTTCTTGATCTGTCTCCGGCAAGCACACAGAACAGACAGACAAAGAACAGACAAAAACGAAGCCTTTTCCCCCTCCGCAGATTTGAAAGTATCTTGTCCCCTTATTGGTCATTTTGGTCAGGTGCCAGCTAGGTTACCTGAGCTTCTTAACCCTTTACAGCTAAAAGGATTTTGCACCTCTGGCCACGAGGGATTTTATAGTACCGTATACAGAAAGGTGGTTACCCTTCCCTTTATATTTATGACAAGTACAAATGAAGAAGTCGATTAAAATTGAAGCTTTCCACTTGATGATTTAAATTGCTTTGATTTGAAATCAGTCTGCCCTGAGATGAAAGATATGATCAAGATGCTAGCTGCAGGAAGAGTTTTTGCTTCCATAATAGTAAAGCATATGCTTAATACATTTATTCATGACATGTTCACAGGTGCCATTCCAGCTCATTCATTAAATACAAAGCTATTTTGCTAGTATAATACCTTCCCAGAAATATGCATCCTATAAAAATTTCAGCTGTTCTGTCAAACACACTAAACTACAATGGCCAAATGAGCAAAGCCAGTTTTGAATTTATAACAGTCTGTTAAGTGGTTGCTTAGTCAGTTGCCCGTATACTCATCTTTCCTTCTCTCACGTTTTATTTCAGTTGGTGGAGAAGTAGGATACATCAGGGGAACTAGTCGATTTTCTGCAAACCCAACACAAGATTATTTGAGAGGATTTCATGTGCTGGGTGGAATTTCAATATTGTGCAGGCACTGATGTTATGGATAGCATGTAATTGGCATTTGGCTAGATTTTCATGGATAACTGGTGGCATCCGATGTGCATCACACAAAGTAATCGTGTACTGCACTTTTCTCTAATCTCACTAGACACAGTGAGAGGGAATCAAGGCATTGCAACTACTAGGCACTGCATGGAGAAAAACTTTGCATAGTGGCTGCTGTGTCAGCCTGGGTTTACCCTGTCATGTTTTCCCTATAATGTTCAGGTATTCCATACAGATGCAAAGTGTCAGTATAAAAGGTATATGTCACAGTTCTGAACAAGTGCTCCACAGCATTTTATTGTAATCTTGATCAACCTGACATCAGCAGAAATGCTGAAATGGTTATAGCAATGACAACTTTCTAATTAGGTGGGCAAAGTGACTTATAACTGAGTGGAACATCAGCCAGATCCATACGGCTGAATATGAATGGCCATTGTAGGTGACAACACGTAATGATATGTGGGTGCAAATTCCTTATGATCTTAAAGGACCTACTCCTGTTCCTATTGAAGTCAATGGCAAAAGTCCATGGACTTCGCTGGGGAAGATTAGGCTCCATATATCTTTGGCAGCTCCAGGAATGTCTAAATAGGCCCTAATTTTTAAGCAGATTTTCTGTACCTAAAGGAATGTTCCAGTGCTTGTCCATTACTTGGATGGCTTACAGAGCAAACCTGGATACCTATCTCTGCAGTCTTGCAAGCAGTGTAGTCTGTTTAATCGATCCCAGTGGTGTTCTGGCTTTGGAGAGGCAGATCAATGGCACTCTCTGTCTCATTTTAATCATGGCAGATCCAGGTGGAAATAAATGACTAACTTTCATTCCCAATTTTCTTTAGCAGTGAGGATGGCTGAATGCAAAACCACTTCCAAAGCCTTCAACAAACAGACAGAAACATAAATGCAGCACATTTTAACCTTTCTTCCTGCAGGAATACATTATAAAAAAAGAAACATTCTGTTTGTTTTAACCTTAGACACTCTCTGTAGTCACTGCACACACTCAACTGAATAGTCTGAGACTTTCATTGACATATACACGTTTGTTTACTATTAAAAATACTTCTCATTCACACGTCTTTAGGAAGTGTCTATGCATAATTGGCAGGAAATTTTAAAAAACTGAAGAAACTCAGAGACATCTGCCTAACCACTTCACTGAACATTGGAGCTTTTCTGAAGCAACTCTACTCCTATCACCTGTGGCAGAACAGATGGGACCACAATATGCAGCATATCTTACTGATATTAAGGCAATAGAACATCTACAAAAACATAGAAAAATGGGCATTTTAAACCTACAAAAGGAAATTCTTCGAATGAGCCTCCGAAGAATCAAAATATTCCATATTTATTTCATCCCCATAGGTTATTTCTGAGAAAAAGACGATGTGTGTGTAGCATAGGCAGATCCCCAGCTGAGCAAGCATTTTATATTGCAAGATTTTCAAGCACGTTATTGGATTTGTTGTCTAAAGGTTTTTATGTGTGTCATAGTGCTGAGCAGTTAGCAGACTAGATCAGAGAAATGGATTGTTCTTCTTGGGAGAGAAATGAGTGGAAAGCAAACACATGACTATTAAATTCATGAGTGAGGGCACTACCCCACACAGATGATGAAAGGTTTAATGTGGGCCTGAGATGTTGTACCTGGAGGGTTGGCCAAACCTAATTAATGATGAAAGCCATCTGGGGAGGGGCTAGGTGGTGCTATAACAGAGGAAGATTAGTAGTAGGGAGTGAAGAGATCTGCAGGGAAAAGGAAGGCTCTTGTAAAGGGAGGAAGAAGGCCAGAGGTGGCAGCAGCAAGAAATCTGGTGGAGTGACCCTGGACTGCCTTTCCTAGGGTCCCTCCTCTGGAACCTAGTGTAGAGGGCAGGCCAGTGCTCCTCTACCAGCCCCTGGGAAGGTGACATGACTGTCTAGAAGCCTTGAGAAAAGGTTCATGAACCTCCAGGGCCACAATCAAGGTTAGCAGGCTGGCTGGAGGGATCAAGCTTTTTTTGGACTTTGTTATTCCAGAAGGGATGTGACTAAACATGACGTGGCCAGAAGACTGATTCATGAGAAGAGGCCAGCCAAGATGGAGCAGCCATCAGCAGGAAGGTAGGGGAGAAGAGCCTGCTACTGCTATGCCAGTCCTAACTAGGAGTGGACTCTCCAGTGCTGAGTTGACTCTCCCACAATGCATAGCAGAGATGTGTTAGGAAAAGAATTCGAATAATTCTGAACAGAAGGCAGGAGAGATGCAATTATTGATGTTAACCCAGCTTCATTCACAGGGAGTAATCTGTCTGTTCTCTGCTGTTATTGTCACTGAATAGACAAGTGGTGATGCAGAGAACATTACAAAACAGCCTCCATTCACTGCATTAGAATTAGGCCAGTGGAGGTAAAAGGTACATAGGAATCACCCACCCTAAATTAGATCAATGCTCAGTCCATCATCTAGCAGTGGCCAGCAGGGGCAGCTCCAGGCCTCAGCACGCCAAGCGTGTGCTTGGGGCGGCAAGCTTCGGGGGGCGCTCTGCAGGTCGTCATGGGGGTGGCAACCAGGCTGCCTTCGGCGGCTTGCCTGCGGGAGGTCCGCTGGTCCCACGGCTTCAGTGGACCTCCTACATACGTGCCTGCAGAGGGTCTGCTGGTCCCGCAGCTTCTGGACCTCCCGCAGGCACAGCTACGGGAGGTCCGCCAAAGCCACGGGACCAGTGGACCCTCCGCAGGCAAGCCGCTGAACGCAGCCTACCTGCCATGCTTGGGGTGGCCAAATGCCTATAGCCGCCCCTGATGGCCAGTCCTCACAAGAAAGGTAAGAAAAGCAGGGGAGGGGGAGAGGGAGGGAGACAAAAGAAATGCTGCTGGCCAGTTATATAAAATGGAAGGAAAAGATTCCTTCCCATCCCTGAGCGATCAAAACAGGATCAGGTTTGCCTGCACATAGAACAATGCCTTAGCTTGCAGAGTGCCGATGCTAATTGGCAGGAAGTTATCTACCCCATTTGGAGAAGAGTCTGACCCATCAGTATGCCAGTCTCATGTGAGCCTCTCCCTGGAGTATAATGGAAGTCTAAGTCTGAATCCTCTGTGCCCAGGCTCTCCTGTGTCCATGAAGTCTGTAGGCTGACTGTCTCTGATGCAAAGCACTAACATATGATTTCTGTGTTGGAATTTCTGCAGTTTTCTCTTTGTTGTCCGATTATGGGGAAGGACACTGGAATTGTACAAAACTGACCAATTAAAAGTTCACAAAAAATCATGTGAGACTTTTCTCCTATTTTCTGTCATGTGAATTTATTTCACCGTCACAACAGTAGCTGTTCATAAAATATTCCCTTTGAAACACATTGCAACAGAGTGGTGTGCCCCTTTAAGAGCCAGAGTCCTGGGGCCAGCCAGCCTGAATAAATCATCAGACCCAGCTGGAAAGGGTGTAAGTGATCATAAAAGCCAGCAAATGGCTTAGGTGAGGGGATCAGAGCACAGGCAAACAAAGGGAGTTCCCCCAGACTGGTGGTGGTGGGTTTTTTTTGCCTTTCAGTCTTCTGTGAGCAGTAAATACAACATCTGAAGAGGTTCTTAGAAGGAAGAAATTATGGATAGTGAGCGATCAGCTGTTGTGACCTGCACAGGATGTGCCATGTTTGTCTTTTTCCCAGAAGATAGAAGCGACTTCGACTGTATGAAGTGCAAAGCTGGTCTCCATATTGGAAGAGAAGGTTAAAGGACTAGAGACCCAAGTATCAACCCTGCGTTGCATCTGAGAAAATGAAGGCTTTCTGGATAGAAGATAGCTTTTGGTACTGCAGGAACAGTATGCTTAAGATCAGAGAGGGCAGTGCAGAACGAGGAAGAAAATTAGCAGCATGTGACCTCCAGAAGAAGAAAGAGGAAAACCCATGAACCCCCAATGCAGATAGAGGTAAGAAACCATTTTCAGGCTCTCTGCACAGGTACTACAGTGGAAAATGGTTTGGAAGAGTCATCTGAGGGAAGTGATCAGAGGGAGACCCCATCAACCGGAAGGCCTGGGATGCATTGTCCTAGGGATGGGGGTTCCAAGACCACCACTCCCAAGAGGAGGAGACAGGTGGTGATGGTCGTGGACTCCCTTCTAAGGGGAATGGAGTCATCCTTCTGCCATCCAGATAGGGTGACCAGACGTTCCAATATTTCACTCTGCTGGCATCATTGGTCATCTCATCTGGTCACCCTACGTCCAGACCAGGAAACTCGAGAAGTGTACTGCTTGCCTGGAGCTAGAATTGAAGATATGACAGAATGTCTGGCAAGACTGATCAAGCCCTCGGACCACTAAACCTTCGTGTTTCTCCATGTGGGCACCAATGATACTGCCAACAATGACCTTCATCAGGTCACTTCAGACTATGTGGCTTTGGAAAGAAGGATAAAGGATTTGGAGGTGCAATTTGTGTTCTCGTCCATCCTCCCTGTTGAAGAAAAAGGTCCAGGTAGGGACCATCAAATTGTGGAAGTAAATGCATAGTTGTGCAGGTGGTGTTGAAGAGAGGGCTTTGGATTCTTCGATCATGGTATCTGGTTCCAGGAACAAGGATTGCTAGGAAAAGATGGGCTCCACCTAACGAAAAGAGGGAAGAGCATCTCCGCAAGCAGGCTGGCTAACCCAGTGAGGAGGGCTTTAAACTAGGTTCACCAGGGGAAGGAGACCTAAGCTCTGAGGTAAGTGGGGAAGTGGGATATCGAGAGGAAACACAAGGAGGAGAGTGCAACAGGGGACGCCTCCCAATTCATACTGCGAAAGTAGGGCAATCAGCCGGTTACCTTAAGCACCTGTACATGAATTCAAGAAGCCTCGGAAACAAGCAGGAATAATTGGATGTCCTGGCATTGTCAAGGAACTATGATGTGACTGGAATAACAGACTTGGTATGGTAACTCACATGACTGGAGCACTGTCAAGGATGAGTATAAAGTGTTCATTTTTTAATCCATCCTGGGTTCTCCACAGCTCTCTGTTCTTCTGCAGAATGGAGGCACAAACTCCTTGGAGTCTTGCCTCTTCTATGGATTCTTCACTTCCATCTGCCCCCATGGCTGTCAGCCTGTTGCTTGGTTTCTCTGAGACCCACTCCTGAGGTCTCATTCATCACTGCTGCCCTCGCCCCTCAGAGCCAGGGTGTAAACTCCCTCCTGAAGCTCCTCTTCAGGACAACACCTTCCTGGGTTTCTTCCCTGGAGGCTCACGTTCTACCCTTTTGTAAGGCTCATGGGTGGAGTATTCTCCACTCTGATGGCTTCTTTGGATCTCTGTGTTCCAGTCTCCGCTGCTCTAAGAGGGACTAAAGAATTCTGTCTCCCTCTCTCCCTGCAGCTGTCTCCTCCTCGGGCTTCCTTTCTTCATTGAACCATCCAGCTCTGCCCACAGCTGGGAGTGATCTATAACTGGGCCTAGCCCACGCTCCGGGTGCAGCCAGGTGTGTGAATTGGCCTCTGGCCCACCTTAACCCTTTCACTGCCCCATGGGGTAGATTCCCCATCACAATAGTTAACAAAAGGACTCAGACCAGACAGAAGAGAGAGAGAGAGGGAGAGAATGTTACTCCTGTCAATTACCACTCAATACATCTCACATCCTTGTCCAGTACACTAATGAAACAAATGTGAACCCTTAACTCCTGGAGGGTGTTTCCTGAGGCACTGCGTGGAGGCTGGGTCTGAGACAGGGCCTGTGCTCTGCTAAAAGTGACTCTGATACCATAGTCCCGTGACAGCCATTCTACTGTGTCTCTTCCCCCAAGTCCTTCACTCTACTCCAGCAAGCTCATAGGCTGGGCCAGTCTTGCCTTTCAGGTTCTCTGACGGTACGCTCGTATCTTAGTTCAGTTTCATGCACTTACTGTTTGCAGTGCTGTAGTGACCCAGCACTTCCATTCTCCACTGTGCCCTGGGCAATAAAGGGTTTATTGGAAATATAATCTACTTTCTGAAGTATTGCAGCTAATATAATAGCTATGAAAGGATATCAAGGAAGATAGGCATCTTTTGTACGTGCCATTGAAGATAGCTAGAAATAAAAATCCTACTGCTCTTTGACTCTCGGCTGGATATGGTTCACAAATGTGTTTTTTAAAGTAAAGGATGAGTTTTTAATGCAAATATTTTAAAGGTACTTTAGCTTTTTAAAATGTCAAGCTATTGAAATAGATGTTTCATATTTACTGTGAAATGAGAGTTCACTAGAACACACAAAGTGGCCCATAAGAAGATCCTTATCAACATAAGTTAATAAACTGTAAATGAGTATGACAAAAGCTTTTCAGAATTAATCTGTGTGGGACAATTAACCTCAGAAAAGTAAATCATACAGGGAAAAGTAAAACACACACATACTCAAACACCCCTAGTATCTTCAAATCATTAAGTATTAATCTACCTAGTTGCTATTATCAGGGAGGGAGGTACTTATTTTTAATTTGTCAGCCCGAAGGACTGTGAACCATTACCTATGCAATATGTATTTCATATTTAAAAGGAAAATCAGAAGGAGAGAACACTTGCCATAGAATCTCTATGGATAGAAATTCAGTGCTTGAATAATATGAATATAGCAATAGGAATACACTACTGACCACCTGACCAGGATGGTGACTGACTGTGAAATACTCAGGGAGATTAGACAGGCTACAAAAACAGAAACCTCAATAATAATGGGAGATTTAAACTATCCACATATTGTCTGGGTACATGTCACTTCAGGATAAGTTGGAGAATGCCACCACCATAGCATTTCACTTCAAAAAGGGGAACTACACAAAAATGAGGAAGCTAGTTAAACAGAAATTAAAAGGAACAGTCACAATAATGAAATGCCTTCAAGCTACATAGGAACTTTTTAAAAATAGCATAATAGAGGCTGAAACTAAATGTACAGCCAAAACAAAACCAATAAGAGGACCAAAAAATCTCCATTGTTAAGTATTCTCACACCTTCTTGTTAGCTCTCTGAAATGCGGGGCTTTGGAGCGGAGCCTGGAGCTGAAGCATGGAGCAGCTCCAGAGCAGTGGAGCTGCAGGTTTTTGCCTTTAGCTGGAGCGGAGCTGGAGTACAGCTCCAAAGCCCTGCTGAAATGGGCCATCTTGATTATCACTAGAAAAGTTTTTTTTTCCCCTGCTGATAATAGCTCATCTAAATTAATTAGCCTCTTAGAGTTGGTATGGCAACTTGCACCCTTTCATGTTCTCTGTATGTATATATATTGTCTTACTATATGTTCCCTTTTATGCATTCGATGAAGTGGGCTGTAGCCCACGAAAGCTTATGCTCAAATAAATTTGTTAGTCTCTAAGGTACCACATGTTCTTGAGAACATGACCTGCGAAGGAAGGCTGAAAGAATTGGGTTTGTTTAGTTTGGAAAAGAGAAGACTGAGAAGGGACATGATAGCAGTTTTCAGGTATCTAAAAAGCTGTCATCAGGAGGAGGGAGAAAACTTGTTCACCTTAGCCTCTAAGGATAGAACAAGAAGCAATGGGTTTAAATTGCAGTAAGGGAGATTTAGGTTGGACATTAGGAAAAAGTTCCTAACTGTCAAGGTAGTTAAACACTGGAATAAATTGCCTAGAGAGGTTGTGGAATTTTCATCTCTGGAGATATTTAAGAGTAGGTTAGATAAATGTCTATCAGGGATGGTCTAGACAGTATTTGGTCCTGCCATGAGGGCAGGGGACTGGACTCGATGACCTCTCGAGGTCCCTTCCAGTCCTAGAGCCTATGAGTCTAAGTACTCCTGCTTTTTTTGTAAAAATACTATTAGGCAGCTCAAAGAAGAATTTAAAGAGCAACTAGGAAAAGACTCAAAAATTAACAGCAATTTTTCAGTGGATATAGTGTACATGGACTTTCAGAAAGCCTTTGAGATGGTCCCTGATCAAAGGCTGTTAAACAAAGTAAGCATGCAAGGCCCTGTGAGGTGGGCTTACAATTTTGGCCAGGTTTTTAGGCCTAAACTTTGGATAAGCTTGTTTCTAGGCTTTGTTGAACTTTGGTTCAGCTTATCTCTGCGTATAAGGGGAAGAGAGGAACGGGACAGAGTAGTGAAAGAATGAAGAAAAGTTGCTTCTGTGTGTCTAGAGGTAAAAGGAGTCACAGTGGAAAGTTCCCAAAACAGAACAATGGCTTTGTCTGTACAAAGGGCATGCGGGGGCAGAAAGATGTGGTCAGGGCCCCAAAAAGAAGAACTGGAATTGGATAAAGGGGAACCAGGAAATCTGTTGTTACAACAGCTGAGCTTGCTGTGGGGACTACAGAAAAAGTGTGAGAACAGCCAAACCGCAGACTTGGTTAGGGATAACAATAACAGGAAAAACTGTATATGAAAAAGTAGTTGCTCAGCTTGCTTGTGATTAGCATTGTATCCCAAATAAGGCAATTAACATGTGTAACGAGTGTGCTACGTTTTGCAGTTTTAACCTTTATAAGCTTGGTAAGATTTGTAGAAAGCACAGCAGCTTCCCTCTTGCATGGGGCCATGCTGTCTCTCCCTGCATATATGCTTGTATAAAGTAAAGGAGCCTCAGGCTGTCTGATCTAAAATCAACCGTGTGGTCAATTTTCCACAACAGTCCTCTCTGGATCAGTAACTGGTTAAAAGACAGGAAACAAAAGGTAGGAATTAATGATGTTTTCTCACAGTGGAGAGAGGTAATTAGTAGAGTCCCCTAAGGATTTGTACTGGGACCAGCTCTCTTCAACATATTCAGAAATTATCTGGAAAAAGGGGTAAACAATGAGGTGGCAAAGTTTTCAAATGATACTAATTTACTCAAGATAGTTAAGTCCAAAGCAGACAGCATAAAGGTACAAACTGGGTGACTGAGCAACAAAACGGCAGATGAAATTCAGTGCTGATAAATGCAAAGTAATGCACATTGGACAATGTAATCGCAACTATACCTACAAAATGATGGGGTCTAAATTAGCTGTTACCACTTAAGAAAGAGATCTTGGAGTCAGTGTGGATAGTTCTCTGAAAACACCTACTCAATGTGCAGCGGAGGTCAAAAAAGCAAACAGAATGTTGGGAATCATTAGGAAAGGGATAGATAATAAGACAGAAAATATCATATTGCCTCTATATACATCTATGATATGCCCACATCTTGAATACTGCATGCAGATGTGGTTGGCCCATCTCAAAAAAGATATATAGAATTGGAAAAAGTACAGAGAAGGGCAACAAAATCATGAGAGGTTTGGATTAGCTTCTGTATGAGGAGAGATTAAAAAGTCTGAGACTGTCCTGCTTAGAAAAGAGATGACTGGTGGGGGCGGGGGGGGGAGAGAATGCAGGGAATATGATTGAGGTCTATAAAATCATGACTGGTGTGAAGAAAGTAAATCAGGAAGTGTTATTTACTCCTTCTCATAACACAAGAACTAGGGGTCACCAAATGAAATTAATAGGCAGCTTATTTAAAACAAAAAGGAATTACTTCTTCACACAATGTATGGTCAACCTGCGGAACTTGTTGCCAGGGAATCTTGTGAAGTTCAGTTGTCTAATTGGATTCCAAAAAATAATTAGTCAAGTTCCTGGAGGATAGGTCCATCAATAACTATTAACCAAGATGGTTAGGGATGCAATCCCATTCTCCAGGTCTCCCTAACCCACTGACTACCAGAAGCCACTGACTGGACACCAGGGGATGGATCACTTGATAAATTGCCCTGTTCTGGTCATTCCCTGTGAAGCATCTGACACTGGCAACTGTTGGAAGACACGACACTGGGCTGGGTGGACTATTCCTATGTTTCTATTGCTCTGAAAGTATTGTCTCACCTTCTTGCAAAACTTTGAAAATAAATAATTTAGATCACACTCAGACAAGCACATTAAAAGCTAGATGTTTTGTCGCTGCCGAAACTCACTTAAGATTTTTAATTCATAACTGGAGAGAGACTATTTAGCTGAGAGGTAGTAAAATTTAATTTTCTGCCTAATTTTTAAACGTACTTGAAGCAGATTTTATATCTTATGAATTTATGGCCCTTTGGCTCAATATTTCACTAAGCTCACAGCACCAAATCTATTGCTGTTAAGAAAGAGTTAATGATCTGTTATGGAAATAGCTGTGAACACTTTTTTAAAAAAGAATATTCAGCCTGACTTTGGCATCCTAGTACGTACTCTGTTCAAATCTTATTGCATTTACTAATGCTACTATGCAATTCTGTATGCAAGGACATTTTCTCACCATGACCTTGATGCCTGGGAAGCTACTAGAGCAATATAAAAACTTTCAATTTGCAAATACCTGAAACTTACATGAAACTTAGCTCCCCAGGAGCTCCATTACTTGACACAAAGTGGGCAAAGAGTGTTTGTAGGCAGTCCTGTCATACCATCCCCTCCATTGGTGACAGCCAGTAGCAAAAATACACAATGGCATGTTCCTGAACCTCACTTTCACTCCTCTGATAGTTAGAAAACTTTGCCTAATTTCAAGCCTAAAATTGTTGATAAGCAGTTTATATCCATTTGTTCTTGTCTCCACATTGGCACTTAATTCAAATAACTCCTCTCCCCACACCCAGTATTTATCCCACTGATATATTTATAGAGTCATTACTTGACACAAGGTACATGAATATCAGCTCTTTGCTGATGCCCCAGGACAGAGGAGAGGATTGAAACTTGCTGCAACTAAGTTACTTAGGGCATGTCTACACTGCACACACAAAAACCCAACAACCCTGCAGCAGCAAGTCTCAGAGCCAGGGTTGTGACGTTATTGATATAAACTGGGACCATATAGAACATGGGTTGCAACCAAGGTCCTATAGTGGCACCAGATCTTATGTAAAGGGGGTCATATAAAGTGTCTAAGACCAGGTTACGGGTTACTGGTTATGATTATGCTGTCTGTATGTCTGTATCATTTTGTAGTTGAAGTTATGAATATTGGCTGTATGCTGT
>NC_133772.1:138369049-138396876 GCF_003597395.2 Chelonoidis abingdonii | reverse complement strand
TTATGAATTTCGGCTGTCATGCTGTCTGTATTCAAACTTGTGCGTTACTGGTGAAAGATCCCAGACAAGTTGAGTGTCAGCTCAGCTTAGCTGCTTGATGCCCATTAAGGACCATTAACTACACAATATGACCATTGAGAGGAGGCGGATACGCCTTGTGACTCAGCATGTTGTGCGAAACTGGCCCATGTGACTGCAGACTCTCTCTTTTCTGTAACATTTCCACAGTAGGAACAAAGGAGTGTTCTTACACCTGGAAAAGGTCGCTTGTTATATAGGAGAAGGCCATTTCCATCTGTGTCATCTTGTCCTGTACTTTCTTATCGGATGTTGCTTACTCACGTGGTTCAGTCTGCAGCTCTACAACAGGACTGATGACCCATCCCAGCATGGAGGATGTATCCTAGGTATATTTAAGACACTGCAGTTTTTTGGTGTGTGTGTGTTTCCTGTGTGGTGTGTGTTCAAGGCCTAAACTCTTTGCTGTGTGTGTGTGTGTTTTTACCACATGTCATTGATTTCATTTAATTCTCGGAATTCAGCTCTCATTCTCATCTTTTCCTGGTTATGAGAAACCTTAATTTTTAGATGTCGTGTAAGGATTTTCCCAATCGCGTGCTGTGGGTAAGATCTCAATGGAGTTATCACTTGCCTGGGTCTGGGCTTGGTCCTTTCCGGATCGACAGAGAACCTTTTTCTTGTACTGGTGTTGTTTCAATAACCATTATCCCCAGGTAGAGTGCACTGTGGTTGATACTGTGCAGTGTCTAATGGATTGCTTGTTGCACTTGCGTCTTTAGCCATGGGGTGAAACTAGAAGCATTTTCTGTCTGGCCCTTGGTTTGGTCTATGCACTTAGAGGTGGAAAAAAAAACCTCAGCCGGGCTGTGACTGCCGTTTGAGCAATTGGTCTTGATTGGCACTGCTCAGTTGGGCCCGCGCAAACCACATCGTCACACAAGGGTTAACTGACTCAGGCTCACGAAGATCATGCTACAGGGTTAAAAATAGCAATGTAGACGTACCTGCTCTGGCTGGAGCGCAGGTTCAGAGACCCTTCTCCTTCTCCCCCCAGCACCCTGAGTTCCCGAGCCGGAGCACCAGTCCACATGGAATGACTGCACTGATGCATGTAGTCTCACGAGTTGACCTGGGCTCAGAGACTCGCTGCCACGGGTTTTTTGTTTGTTTGTTTTGTCATGTGACGCACCCTTAGAGAGGAGAAAATCTTTGAACAAACAACAGAATCATCATAATACCATTAAGTTCCTGTTTAATATATTTTTGAATGTACACTTGGTTCTATCTGAGGTACTAGTTTTGTTCTGGCATCAGTATATTGTGCTATGTTTACTCTTCAGTATAGTGCAACTGACCTGTGATTTGCCTGAACGTCAAAATTATAACAGTAAAAACAAGTGACATTAAACTCATAACCGCTCTTTAGGATAGTAATTGTTAAAGAGCTAATATTTAACCGAGGTCAGACACTTAGGGTAAGTCTACACTATAAAATTAGTCAATTTAATAGAAGTAGATTTTTTTAGAAATCAATTTGATACCGTTGATTGTGTGTGTCCCCACTAAGTGCATTAAGTCGACGATGTGCATCCACAGTACCGAGGCTAGTGTCGACTTTCGGAGCATTGCAATGTGGGAGCTATCCCCCAGTTTCCACAGTCTCCACCACTCATTGGAATTCCAGGTTAAGCTCCCAATGCCTGATGGGGCAAAAACATTGTGGGTAGTTCTGGGTACATGTCGTCAGGCCCCCCTTCCTCCACGAAAGCAACAGCAAAATATTATTTCTCGCCTTTTTTCCTGGGTTACCTGTACAGATGACATACCATGGGAAGCATGGAGCCCACTCAGTTCAATGTCACCGAATCCACGTGTTCCATAGAATTGCTATGGATAGAAATTTCATGCTCTAATAAAAATATAACATTAGAGATCTATTATTGACCACCTGACCAAGACAGTAATAGTGATGATGAAATGCTAAGGGAAATATATACGAGGCTATCAAATTAAGAAAGCCATTAGTGGGGATTTCAATTATCCTCATATTGACTGGAAACATTTCATTCAGGACGAAATGCAGAGATAAAATTTCTCAATACTTTAAATGACATGCTTCATGGAGGAATTGTACGATGACCCCACAAGGGAGAGCAATTCTAATTTAATCCTGGCTGGAGACAGGAGCTGGTCAAAGGTAACTTATAGAGGACCGCTTGGAAATAGTTGCCATAATACAATAGCATTCAATATCCTGTGGGGAAAAGAACACCTAAACAGCCTAACACTTGTGGCCCATTAATTTTAAAGACGGAAACTATACAAAATGAGTTGGGTTAGTTAAACAAAGTTAAAAGGTTACAGGACTAAAGTGAAATCCCTCAAGTGGCATGTGGGCCCTTTTTAAAGACACCTAATAGAAGCCCACTTCAATGTATATCCCAAATTAAGAAACACAGTAAAAGAACTAAAAAAGAGACACCGTGGCTTTAACAACCATGTAAAAGAAGCATGAGAGATAAGACTTCCTTTAAAAAGTGGAAGTCAAATCCTAGTGAGGCAAATAGAGGAGGCAAACCTGCCAGCTTAAGTGCAAGAGTGTACAAGAAGCAAAGAGGATTTTGAGAACGGCTAGGCAAAAACTCCAAAGGTTATAACAAAATGTTTTTTTAGTACATCAGAAGCAGGCAGCCTGCTAAACAACAGTGGCCCCCTATACGGAACAAAGGAGTGTTAAAGATGATAAAATCATGCAGAGAAACTAAATGGATTTTTTTGCTTCAGTCTTCCACGGCTGAGATGTTTAGGGAGATTCCAAACCTGAGCCGGCTTTTGTAGGCAAATCTTGAGAAACTTGTCACAGATGAAGTGTCACTAGAGAGTTTTGGAATTAATTGATAAACTCAACATTAACATCACGGGACCATGCTCCCAAGAGTTCTGAAGAACTCAAATGTGAAGTGCGGGAATATTAACTAGGTTTGTAACCTAGTCCTTTAATCGACTTCGGTACCCAATGACTGGAAGTTAGCTAATGTAATGCCAATTATTTACCAAAGGGCTCTATGAGGTGATCCCGCAATTACAGCCATTATATGTCAACGTACGTCAGTACCTAGATCAAGATTTTAGTCGAAACAATATTGAGAATATAAATTTGTCAAGACCATAGAAAACATTTAATGTATGAATTATGATACATAACATGTTTCATGTAAAGGGAATCATGATCTTAGCTAATTCTATTAGAGTTCTTGAAGAGGGTCCACAAACCACATGTGGACAAGGGGCGATCCAGTGGACAAGTATATAACTTACGTCCTTCAAGAAGCTTGTGAACAAGCTCCCCTCCCCCAACAGGGCTGTCTCAACGTAATAATTAGCAGTCATGGGAGAGTTAATGAAAGGAAGGTCCTTTCGTGGATTGGAACTGGTTAAAGAAGCAGGGAAAACGGGTAGGAATTAATGGTAAATTCAGAATGGAGATGGTAACTAGTGGTGTTCCCAAGAGTCAGTCCTAGAGCCATTCCTATTCAATTTATTTATAAATGATCTGGAGAAAGGGATAAACAGTGAGGTGGCAAAGTTTGCAGATGATACTAAACTACTCAAGATAATTAAGACCAAAGCAGACTAGGAAGAACTTCAAAAGAGACTCACAAACTAAGTGATTGGGCAACAAAATGGCAAATGAAATTTAATGTGGATAAATGTAATGCACATTGAGAAAATAACCCCAACTATACATACCATATGATGGGGGCTAATTTAGCTACACGAGTCAAAAAAAGATCTTGACGTCATCGATGGACAGTTCTCTGAAGGATGTCCACGCAGCTGCGCCGAGGCGGTCAAAAAAAGCAAACAGGATGTTAGGAATCGTTAAAAAGGGGATAGAGAATAAGACTGAGAATATCTTATTGCCCTTATGTAAATCCATGGTGTCCACATCTTGAATACTGTGTACAGATGTGTCTCCTCATTTCAAAATAGATATTCTAGCACTAGAAAAAGCTCAGAAAAGGGCAACTAAAATGATTAGGGGTTTGGAGAGGTCCCATATGAGGAAAATTAAAGAAGCTAGGCTTCTTCAGCTTGGGAAAGAAGAGACTAATGGGATTGATAGAGGTATATAAATCATAAGTGATGTGGAGAAAGTGGATAGGAAAGTTATTTACTTATTCCCATAATACAAGAACTAGGGGTCACCAAATGAAATTATAGGCAGCAGGTTTAAAACAAATAAAAGGAAGTTCTTCTTCACACAGCGCACAGTCAACTTGTGGAACTCCTTACCTGAGGAGGTTGTGAAGGCCGGGACTATAACAATGTTTAAAAGGGAACGGATAAAATCATGGTGGCTAAGTCCATAAATGACTATTAGCCAGGAAGGTAAAGAATGGTGTCCCTAGCCTCTGTTTACCAGAGGATGGAGAAGGATGGCAGGAGAGAGATCACTTGATCATTGCCTGTTAGCTTCTCTCCCTCTGAAGCACCTGGCATTGGTCACTGTCGGTAAACAGATACTGGCTAGATGGACCTTTGTCTGACCTGGTACGGCCGTTCTTATGTTCTTACCGTATGTCTCCTGGGTGCTGCTGGCAGATGCGGTACTGTAGCGCCACACAGTAGCATCCCCTTGCCTTGTCTTGTGGACGGCAGACAGTACAATACAACTGCTATCCGTCATTGTTGTCCCACAAGTGTTCCTGGCTGGCCTTGGTTAGGTTGGTCTGGGGCGCCTGGGCAGACATGGGTGCTCCTGGACGGCCTCAGTGAGGTCAGTCGGGGGTGCCTGGACAAAAATGGGAATGACTCCAGGTCATTCTCTTCTTTAAGTTTCGTCTAATGGAGATTCAGTCCTGCCTGGAACATCATGCCAGCTGGAGGCTTCTGCCTCAGGCTGCTCTCCCAGTCGGCAATGCCCCACGGTCGCACCTACCCCAGCCTACCCGTTTCTCCCATGGCTCATGAAACCTGGACACTAGTAAGGAGCAGTTCAACTGGTAAAATATGCCTTTGGACGTTTAAATCTCGCTGGTGCAGTTTACTGATGTGGTTAGACCTCAGCGAAACCAATATTCCTATCGCTATTACTGCTTCCTGTGTGTTTTACAATATCTATGAGAGTAAGGGGGAGACATTTATGCAGAGGTGGTAGGTTGAGGCAAATTGCCTGGCTACTGATTACACACAGCCAAACACCAGTGCCATTAGAAGAGGACAGCAGGGCACACTGTGCATCAGAGAGCTTTGAAAACTAGTTTCATTACTGGCCAGACTACGGTGTGAAAGTTCTGTTTGTTTCTCTGTAGTGGGCTGGCGTGGCTCCCCTCTGCCCAGGAGAGGGTCAAGCCCAGCCGGAGGCCAGAGAGGGCAGAGCTATGGAGCTCTGAGCCTGCCCTTCAAAGGGTCAGGCGGCGACCTGGAACTATAAAAGCCATCCTTCAGAGCTCAGTCAGACCCTAGCAGGCGGAGAGAACAGACGTACCTCAGGGAGCCCGAGACTGGGAAACTCCAGCGAACCAGGGGAGCCACCCCAACTGGCTGGAGCTTCCCCGCGCTCGCTACCGGGAGGAGCTGCCTGAGCTTCCCCGTGCTCGCTATTTGGTAGAGCTGCCAGAGCCTCCCGTGCTTGCTATCTGGAGGAGCTGCTGGAGCTTCCTCGCACCTGCTACCCAGAGGAGCCGACAGGGCTCCCCTCGCCTACTGCTACCCAGAGAAGCCGCTGGCGCTACCCTGACCCTACTATCCCGAGGAACTCCCGGACCTACCACACAGCCCCAGACACGATGAGCCTATGCTCATGGACCCTTCAGAGGCTGACATTAGGACCCAGGTAGATCCCGAGGGGGAGTACGGAAGCAGCCCGGGGGCAGCCAATCCCAGTCAGGCTGTGGAGTTGCCGGAGCCTCTGTCAGTGTGTTGCGGTCAGGACCCCACTGACTGACCAGTGGAGTGATAGCCGCTCTTAGGGCCCCGGACTGGGACGCAGTGGACTGGGAGGGTCTGTGTCCCCCCTGCCACCCTACTCCAGGGTGGCAGACTCCCCCTGTCCCTGGCCTGAGGAGGCCGATAACTGTTACTGTTGCTCAGTCCTGACCAAATGCCTGAGCTTACTAACTCAGCATTTGCTGCCCGCCCTGATATAGGGCTGGACCTTAATCTATTACTGGTACTACTCAGTCCTGACCCAGGCCTGAGCTTACTGACTCTGTGTTTGCTGTCCGCCTTGGCGTAGGGCCCAGCGCCTTGCAGCCGGTATGGCAGCCCAGCCAGAGGGCCTGAGCCCCTTGCCCGCCGGACAGACAAGCACCACAAGGACCGCCAGGCTAGTTTTCCGGACCGACCAGAGTGGAGTGGGCCGGCATGGCTCCCCTTCCGCCCCCGGAGAGGGTCGAGCCCCGGCCGCACATGTTTACACGTGGTACCAGAACTGGGAATTGAACCCTTGGCCCCTGTGAGAAAGGGCCGGAGGGGACATCACCCTCCCCTAGAGGATCATGGAGATGGAGCGGTTGTTCCAGTTGCTGGCGGAGAATTAGGACCGGCAGCAGGCCACCCAGCTACAGCAGCAGAGCAGCAGGCCGCTGCCCAGCTTGAGCAGCAGCAACAGCAGGATGCCGCCCAGCTCCAGCAGCAGCAGCAGCAGCAGCAGCAGCATGTCGCCCAGCTCGAACAGCAGGAACAGCTGATGCAGCAGCTCAGAACCCAGTTGCAGCAGCTGGTGGCCGCATTACCCCGTCTTGGAGAAGCGCTGGCAAGGGGTGGCGCTGGGGGACCCCATGCTGCCGCCCCAATACGACTCACCAAGATGGACCCCGACGATGACCCTGAGGTGTTCCTGGTGACCTTCGAATGAGTGGCCCTCATCGCTGGATGGGCCAGGGACCAATGGGACACCCTTCTGGCCCCATACCTGACCGGGACCGCCCAGACAGCATACGGGGGGCTGGCGATGGACGAAGCCAGGGATTGTGGCCGGGTAAAGGCCATGATTTTGGATGCACTAGACCTTCTGGCAGCAGTTCCAGGGCCAGATACATCCCCCAGGCCTCGACCTTGGCTGGTGGCCCAAGCCCTGAAGGAGACGTGCCACCAATGGCTACAGCTGGAAACAAGGACGGCAAAGGAGGTCACCAAACAAGTCGTCTTAGAGCAGTTCATGCACACTCTGCCAGTCCGAGGACAATGCTGGGTGCTCCGCCACTGGCTGTCGACGTTGGCCAAGGCCGTCTCTCTTATGGAGGACTTTCTCATGGCCGAAACCTCCGTGGGACCCGCCTTCCGGCCTCCACACCCCGGACCTGAACGCCCTACCCCAAACAGAAGGGGGGATGCCCTGACCGGGCCGCGAAACCCTGGCCGCGGGCAGGACACCCACCCAGGGCCTTGGGCCCGATGCCCGGATCCGGCTTCTCAGTCTGGAATGGCCCCCTCTGGGTCGCCCATCAGAGCCCCCCCAGAAGTCCTAGGGGAGCTCCCTCCAGGGGCAGCCACCCTGAACTCGGAGCCTGTTTCCGTTTTGGGCAGGCTGGACACCCGCAGCATGACTGTGCAAAAATGGACTGCAGCTTCGGGCAGGTCTGCGTAGGGGACACCCGGGCCCGATTGTCCCAAGCCCCCAAGCTCACGGTCCCAGTAGTCATCGGGGACCAGGCAACCCAGGCATTGATTGACTCCGGCTGTGGCCAGATGTTGATCCGGCAGGCCCTGGGGCCCCCGGCAGACCCCCGCTTGGGAACGATACACCTGTAGTGCATCCATGGGGACACCCGGCCCTACCCCAATGCTTGTGTCCCGCTGACGGTAGCTGGCGTTACCCGATGAGTCGTGGTTGGCTTAGCCCCTCAGCTGGCGTACCCGGTGATCCTGGGGTGGGACTGGCCCGCCTTAGAGGAGGTCATCCGGTCGACACTGGCACTGGAAGCAGAGCGCCCGGGGGCCCTACCAGAGGAAGGTGATGGGGCCCCAGGGACTGAAGTGGGGGACGAGGAAACCGATAATCCTCGGCTGGAGCCCGCGTTTGGGCTCCTCCTTCATACCAACTTTTGCCAGGACCAGAGGGCTGATCTTACCCTTAGTTGGGCCTATGAACAACTTGCGGTCGTCGATGGGACCATCATCGACCCTCAACGTGCAACCCAGTGGCCCCACTTCAAACTACGCCAGGACTGTCTTTACCGGATTGACAGGGACCCCTGCACAAAAGAACCCCAAACACCGCTACTGGTACCACGGCATCATCGGCACGTGGTGATGAAACTGGCACATGACGTCCCGGCCACTGGGCATCTGGGCCATGAGAAGACCCTTGCCTGGATCTTGACACGGTTCTTCTGGCCCGGTATTCACCAGGAGGTGAGGAGCTATTGTAGCTCCTGCCCAGAGTTCCAGTTAGCCGCTCCACAGCACGTACCCAAGGCACCCCTGGTCCCCATGCCTATAATTGAGACTCCCTTTGAACGAGTGACCATGGACCTGGTGGGCCCGCTCCCGAAAAGCAATGCCGGATTCCAGTATATCCCGGTCATCGTCGACTACACAACACATTTCCCTGAGGCCATCCCGCTGCGGAGCACCACTGCCCGGACCATCGCCAGGAAACTGGTAAAGGTCTTTGTGTGGGTGGGCCTGCCCCAAGAAATTCTGACTGATCAAGGCACCAATTTCACATCCAGGTTGTTACAGCAGGTCTGCAAGCTCCTGGGGGGTAAGACACCTACGCATCTCCATCTACCACCCGCAGATGGACAGGTTGGTGGAGCAGTTCAACCGGACCCTTAAGGAGATATTGCGGAAGTTCCCTTGGAGGAATTATGCCAGTGGGACCAGTTGCTCCCTCCCCTGTTGCTAACTTTCCGGGAGGAGCCCCAGTCCTCCACCAAGTTTTCCCCATTTGAGCTGTTGTATGGACGCCACCCATGGGACCTGCTGGACTTGATGCGGGAAACTTGGGAGCAGTCCCCCTCTCCAACCCAGGGACTCCTGAAATATGTCCTTCAACTTCAGGACTACTTTGCCCGGGCGGGGGCCCTAGCTCGGGAGAACTTAAAGGCTGCTCAGGACAGGCAAGAACGGATGTATAAGCAGGAGGCCCAGGTGCAGGACTTCGAACCCGGGGACCGGGTCCTGCTCCTTCTACCCTCGAGCGAGTTGAAATTACTGGCCTATTGGCAGGGATCCTACGAGGTGGCTCGGAAAGTTGGTCCCGTCACTTATGAAATCCACCAACCCGACTGGTGTAAGAAGACCCAGCGATACCATGTAAATCTGTTAAAACAGTGGCGAGACCGAGAGGGCCTATTGATTAACCCTTACCCACCTGAACCGGAGCAGGGGCCCTGCGCCCCCCAGGCAGAGGACCTCGCCGCTCCCCTGCTTGGCGACACCCTGACTGGAGAGCAGCGTAAGCAGGCCAAATGTCTCCTGCAGGCGTTTCAAGTGACCTTCACGGCCCTACCGGGATATACGAGCTTGATCTATCACTCCATCCCGACCGAGCTGGGGGAGGTAATCCGGGAAATGACCAGACCACTGCCGTACCAGATGCGCCAGGAGGTGGACGACGAGGTGCAGGTCACGCTGGCCTTAGGAGTCATCAAGCCATCTCGGAGTGAGTGACATAGCCCAGTGGTCTTGGTACCCAAGCCCGTTGGCACACGTCGGTTTTGTATAGACTTCTGGTGGGTGAACGCCATCTCACGATTCGATGGCTACCCTATGCCCCGTGTGGACGAGCTGCTGGGTAGCCTTGAAGAGGCCCAGTTCATGACCACCCTCGATCTCATTAAAGGGTATTGGCAAATCCCACTCGAGGAGACCTCTAAGGAAAAGATGGCATTCGCTACACCGACAGGACTCAACCAGTTTACCCGGATGCCTTTTGGCCTCCATGGGGCCCCGGCGACCTTCCAGCGGCTGATGGACCACCTATTGCTGCCCCATCGGGACTATGCTGCGGCGTATCTGGATGATGTCGTAGTCTATAGCCGCAACTGGGAATACCACCTAGAGCGAGTGGCAGCGGTCTTGCAGTCCCTGCGGCAGGTGGGACTAACCGCCAACCCAAAAAAATGCCGCATCGTTTGGCAGGAGACAACGTATCTGTGGTACACTATCAGGAGAGGCCGTGTGAGCCCCTCATCAGGAAAGTACAAGCCCTGGCCACCTGCCCGACGCACACCACAAAACGCCACGTCCGGCAGTTCCTGGGACTTGTAGGGTACTATCGGCGGTTCATTCCCAAGTTTGCCTCCATCGCGGCACCCTTAACCAGACTGCTGACAATGAACAGCCCTCGGCAGATATGATGGTCCTCAGAATGTGAGGAGGCCTTCTGGACCCTCCAGACATGCCTTTGCCAAGAGCCAGTGATATGCAGCCCGGATTTCCACCGGAGGTTCATCCTACAGACGGATGCCTCAGAGGTGGGGCTGGAGGCCATCCTGTCCCAAGAAGTTGACGGGGAGGACCATCCATTGCTGTACCTCAGCCGTAAATTGTTTCCGTGGGAGAAGAACTGCGCAGTGATTAAGAAAGAGGCACTGGCTATAAAGCGGGCCTGTGATGCCCTACGCTACTACCTCCTGGGGCCCCATTCATACTGGTCACTGACCATGCCCCCCTCCAATGGTTGATGAATATGAAAAATAATAATGCCCAACTCTTGCGGTGGTACCTAACCTTACAACGCTATGCGTTCACTGTCCAACATCAGGTCGGTAAGGACCGTGCGAACACGGACCTTATGTCCCACCTTGGAGGGATGGACGGGTCTGACCCCAGTGAGCAGGAGCCAGACTTGGGGGGGGGGGTGTAGTGGGCCAGCATGGCTTGTCTCCTCCCCGGAGAGAGTCGAGCCCCGCCAGAGGCCAGAGTGGGTGGAGCTACGGAGCTCTGAGCACGCCCTTCAAAGGGTCAGGCAGCGACCTGAAACTATAAAAGCTGGCCCTCAGAGCTCAGTCAGAATCCAGCAGGTGGAGAGATCAGATGTACTTCAGGGAGCTTGAGACTGGGAGACTCCAGCGACCCAGGGGAGCTGCCCAGACTGGCCGGAGCTCTCCTGCGCTCGCTACCGGGAGGAGCTGCCTGAGCTTTCCAGTGTTCGCTATCTGGAGGAGCTGCTGGAGCTTCCCCTCCCCTGCTACCCGGAGGAGCCGCTGGAGCTTCCCCGGCCCTGTTACCCGGAGGAGCTGACGGGACTCCCCCACACCTGCTGCTACCCAAAGGAGCCGCTGGTGCTTCCCTGGCCCGACTATCCCGAGGAATTCCCGGACCTACCACCCAGCCACGGTCGCGATGAGCCTATGCTCATGGACCCTTCAGAGGCTGACATTAGGACCCAGGTAGATCCCGAGGGGGAGTACGGAAGCAGCCCGGGGGCAGCCAACCCCAGTCAGGCTGCAGAGTTGCTGGAGCCTATGTCAGTGTGTTGCAGTCAGGACCCCACTGACTGACCAGCTGAGTGATAGCCGCTGTTAGGGTCCTGGGCTGGGACGCAGTGGACTGGGAGGGCCTGCGTCCACCCTGCCACCCCACTCTGGGGTGGCAGACTCCCCCTCTCCCTGGCCTGAGGAGGCCGATAACTGTTACTGTTGCTCAGTCCTGACCAAATGCCTGAGCTTACTTACTCAGCTTTTGTTTCCCGCCCTGATTTAGGGCTGGACCTTAATCTATTACTGGTACTACTCAGTCCTGACCCAGGCCTGAGCTTACTGACTCTGTGTTTGCTGTCCGCCTTGGCGTAGGGCCCGGCGCCTCATGGCTGGTATGGCAGCCCAGCCGGAGGGCCTGAGCCCCTTGCCTGCTGGACAGACAAGCACCGTAAGGACCGCCGGGCTAATTTCCTGGACCAACCAGAGTGGAGCGGGCAGGCATGGCTCCCCTCCACCGGCCCCCTGGAGAGCGTCAAGCCCCGGCCACACACGTTTACATTTTCCTTGATGAAAACCTGCCCCTTTGGTTCACTCTACTTCCCTGTAAGCCAGCTGCCCTCCCCTCCTCCCTTTGATCTCCACTTGCAGAGGCAATAAAGTCATCGTTGTTTCAAATTCATGCATTCATTATTAATTTGTCACACAAATGGAGGGATAACTGCCAAGGTAGCCTGGGAGGGGTGGAGGAGGAGGGAGGCACAGCGGTGAGGTAGTTATAGGGGCACCCCCTAGCATGGCATGCAGCTCATCATAGAAGCAGCATATCTGGGGCTCTGACCCAGAGCGGCCGTTTGCCCCTCTGGTTCTTTGGTAGGCTTGTCTGAGTTCCTTAATTTTCACGTGGCACTGCTGCAGGTCCATGTTATAACCTCTGTTCTTCATGCCCTTGGAGATTTTTTCAAATATTCTGGCATTTTGTCTTTTGGAATGGAGTTCGGATAGCACAGATTCGTCTTTCCATACAGAGATTAGATGCAGTACCTCCTGTTCAGTCCATGCTGGACTTGTGATTCTGGGACTCCATGGTCACCTGTGCTGATCAGCTCGCCATGCTGGCCAAACAGGAAATGAAATTCAAAAGTTTGTGGGGCTGTTCCTGTCTACCTGGCCAGTGCATCTGAGTTGAGAGCGCTGTCCAGAGCGGTCACAATAGAGCACTCTGGGATAGCTCCCGGAGGCCAATACCATTGAATTACATCCACACTATCCCAAATTCTACCCAGCAGGGTTGATTTCAGCATTAATCCCCTCGTCATGGAGGAGTACAGAAATTGATTTTAAGAGCCCTCTGAGTCAACAAAAATGGCTTCATTGTGTGGATGGGTGCAGGATTAAATTGATCTAATGCTACTAAATTCAAACTAAGCTCATAGTGTATCCCAGGGCTAACAGGTAGTGACCATCCTTTTGAAAATGAAAATCTCTGCTCACTGTATGAGGAAAATAATGTGTATGGTATAAAGATGGGAGAGAGAGTAGTGAAATACTGCAATGGTATTACTTGCACTTGTTGGAATTTTTTGAAAGTTGTGAAGTTCCTATTAAAAATGGAAAAAAGTTTATAATTTTTCTCATTGTTCAACCAATTCTAGCCTGCTGGCTCTGCTCTATATCTGTGCTTTCGCTGGAAATGCTAAAATACCTCACACAATGCTCTTTGTAAAGAATCTTCAGTTTGACGAGAAGCAGGAAATACCAGAAATCTTGTAACAAAGACTGATCTTCTGAGGCTGTTTGGGGAAGTTTGAATAAACACCTTGGGCTTATTAATATGCAGCAAGGTGAAGTGTAAATCTACCTCCTGTGAGACTGCTGCACACTAAATAGCCATGCGGACCCTACAGCTGTGCACTAAAAGTTCCAAAGTTACCTTTGATCTCTGCTTCTCTTTCAAAGCAGAATAGGTCAAAGCACTCTACAGAAGTTTGAGTGCGTTGTAGCAGGGTCCCTGTGGACATTTAATACACGGCACACTAGTACACTGTAAATTTACACCCAAGTTTGTTGTGAACTAAATGCCCACCTAGACAAGCCTCTAGGCTTCTGGATGCTTACCCCAAAGTCAAATTTCAGTATAAGCTCCAAATGCTTTAAAGTTCACTCATGACTGGGAATGATCCAGATCTAATTTTTCAAATTACTACAATTTCTAATGAATAGCTGGTTTGATTTTTGCCTCTTGTTCTGTTTGTAGATAATATGTAAATAAATCATATTTGTGCGGGGACGGCTCTAGCAATTTCGCCACCTCAAGCATGGCAGCACGCCACGGGGGGCGCTTTGCCGCTCGCTGGTCCTGTGGCTCCAGTGGACCTCCTACGGGTGTTTCTGCAGACGGTCCGCTGGTCCCGCGGCTCTGGTGGAGCTGCCGTAATCATGTCTGCGGGAGGTCCACCAGAGCCACGGGACCAGTGGACCGTGCACAGCCACGCCTGCGGCAGGTCCACCAGAGCCGCCTGCCGCCCTCCCAGCAACCGGCAGAGCGCCCCCCGTGGCGTGCTGCCCCAAGCACGCACTTGGCACACTGTGGCCTGGAGCCAGCCCTGTATTTGTGTCAGTTTAGTTCATAACTTCTGTGAATAATTTCTGGTCTAGTGATTCAATCAGAAGCACTTAAAAAAAAGTAGTTCAATATTCAGGAGGTTTTGCAGGTCTCATGATTTCAAGCTTGAAACCCACTAGCACAATATTACAAACTTTATTAATATTCATACCACTCTAGCATGAAAGTCCGATACCCTGAAATCCAACAGTGACTCACTGTCCAAATTCAGAAGTATCAGAAACTAAATAAATAGCTTAATTTATATTGTTTCCTGATTAGTTTTGTCTTCTATTCCTGGTAACAATGCTCTACATGAATCTTTAAGTTTTGACATTACATTGACATCTCAGATCAGCACTTGTGCCAATGCACTCATCCATAACAAAAGAGTTTAAACAATCTGCTCCTCTCCACATGTATAAAAATAAATAGCACATAAATGTGTGATTGGCCTCTTCATTTTCAGTTTTATGTATCATCAGCATTTTTTACTCTAGAGGCAACTAAGCTGTAAATTATATACTTACCTATTTTGAATTGCCTCTAACTGGGTTTACACAAAGAAGGATGTGTAAGAATAAAATCTAGGTCCAGTCAATCACAATGCCTTCTACATTAACTAGTCTTTTCTGACACCTATTTCAAATGTATATCTAAATATTACTTAGCTGCTGTTGACTGCAAATATCTTTGTAGTTTATCTTGCAAATTGCACTTTGTGTAATGTTCCTTAAGCAACTCTGGTAGACAAATCACTCCTTCTCTAGGGATAAAGAGAAAGAATATTAATTTAGAATTCAAAATTGGTTGAGATCTATGCTGAGATTTTGTACAAAGTGGATCAAAACAGCAGGTATAGATGGAACAAATGAAACACGTAGGTTGTAGCCAGCCATTTTCACATACTAGTACAAAGTATGTTCAACCTACCAGATTTAAACTTTATGTGAAACTAGAGATGGCACTTTCCTTTATATAACCTTCAGAGTCACACTCTGCCATGCCCGGTATCCTCCTGTAAGAAAGGCTAGTGTAGAAATGAACTGGAAAGAGCAAAGGGCCCTACTCCAATAAAGGGATCTGAATAGGGAGACCTTAATCCCACATGCATCCATGCAGGTACTGACATGGCCCATTGTCTTAGTATCTGAGTGTGTCTGGGTATCTGATATCACTGAGCAGCCTCCACAAGGACAAGGGGAATCTCCCCATCACCACAACAAATAGCGTGCTGTGGTACATACAAGGTGTAACTGAGTCATATGTTAATAGAGCCATTCTAAGCATGTCAGCGGTATAACTATATGACATGAAAGCCTTAACATGTGAGGAAAAGCAGATAACTCCTTGTCACTAAAGAACTATTGAGGGGGGAATAAAACCTGCTGACAAAAACAATTATTCCACTAAGTTAGGAAATGTACAGGCAGAATCAATATCCCTGACCACATTTACAAACACCAGGCAACAGTAAATAACTATAAAATACATTAGAGAGCCAAGAGGAGGAGGTAATATTTTTTATTGAACCAACTTCTGTTGGTGAGAGAGACACACTTTGACACTATTTTAGATATTACCTCACCCACCTTGTCTCTTTAATAGCCTGTGACTGATACAGCCACAACTACACTGCATATGTATAAAATACATGGCAGCATCCTATTGGCTGACAATCCTGAGCCCTATCAAGTGATATGAACAAGCATTGGTTTTTCCTACCAGTCTTCCTAATAAAAAATGCAGAACAAGAGAGTTGTGGCTTCAGGGTAGGTGTGCACTGACAGATTAAGACTTGAGCAAATGGTCAATGGAAGACCAGTCACTAACACAAAGTGAAGCCATTTATTTCTTCACTGATCATTAGAGAAGAATAATAGAAAAGAGGAAAGCTTTTTTCTATTCATCTATTCATCTAAATCAGTTTCAGAAACCAGGACTCTTCAATCATTATTGAATACAGCAGGTTAACAAGTCTGAAAAGAAAAGAATTGGCAGGTGAGTTATTTTCAAAAACAGACAGAGACAATAATAAAACTTCAATAAATACCACATAGAGAAATGACAACTCTCTATCAGGTTAAAAGTAAGGATGAGAGAATTGGTGTGACAGATGCAAGGGTATTTAAATATTCACTGTCTATATAATACTTGCACTTGATCATTGACTAAAGAAAAGCACTGTGGTTTAAGATGGTAATTAAGAAACTGGTTGATACAACAGCATTGCAAGAGTCATAATGTTGTTCCCCTACTTGGCACAGTAACATCATGGGCACCTACAATTATATTGCACATTCTAGGCTATTCTAGATCACAGATATAAGTATAGAGGAAATACACACACTGTAGGGCCTGTACTCTGTGCTAATGCCCAATAGTTCCCTACATGTTTCTCAGTGCTTTTCCAGTTTACTTCTACAGAGCTTGAAAGTAATGTTGTAAACATATCCAGCAGCAGCTCTTTCTATAATCTAAAACTTCACCCCACTTATTTTGTCTTGGTTGTACACCGTGTGGCAAATTGCCGGTACTGATCTGCTGGGTCTCACGCTTTCTCTTCTCTGGGGTAGGTTCAGGGCGCTATTGCTTGCCTCTGAACCAGTTCTTAATTACTCCACTAGTGTCTTTGAAGGAGGGGAGTGGAGAGGGAGGGACCTGGGCCCACCCTCTACTCCAGGTCCCAACCCAGGGGCCCTGAGGGTTGTGGTGAACCACTTGAACTAGGTTACTTCCCCTGGGTTACTTCCCTCTCCTACTCTTCAGCTTGTGAAGGGCTTCTTGCCTCCCTTCTACACAAGCCTGGTGCCCCTTACCTAGGGTTTCTTCTGGACTTCACAATCCACCGCAGCACTCCTCCAAACTTTCTATTTCTCTCTTATCAAACTCTTCTCTTTTCCAACTTCTGCAACCTGCACTCTGCTCCAATCAAACCTTCCTCCTTCAACTCCCACACTGTCTGACTGAAGCAGGGGTTTTTATCACATGACTGAAGTCAGGTGCTCTAATTGGAGTCAGGTGCTCTAATTGGAGTCAGGTGCTCTAGTTAATCTAAAGCAAACCTTCCTCCCTTGGCAGGGAATAAGGCCCCCTGCTAACACTCTCATGCTGCCCTCTGGCCCTGCTGTATCACAACCTATATGACAGGGTGAACTAGGTCTGGAGGCCCAATGCTGGAGGCTTTGTGGCCCTGCCCCACCCCACTGCAGAAAAGAGCAGAGGAGAAGTCCTTCAGGAAGCCTAGAGTGGCTACAGGGGAGCTGCCCATCAGAGGGGCTACCGGAGCTACCAATCAGGGTTCAGAAGGACCACATAAAAGGAAGCAGCAGAGGCAGAGCAGTCACTTGCTGCCTGGAGCTTGAAGAGGGAGAACTGGGTGACTGGCTGGAAGAGCAGCAGAACTCTGAACAGCTCACTTCAAGCAGGACTGAGCCCAGGGAAGGCTGCCAAAGACCAGGTGCTTGCTGGAAAATCAGCAGCCCTGTGGTCAGCTGATGGCAGGCAAATCTGAGTCCAGGTAAGGCTGCAGCAGACCAGGTGCATATCTGGCTGGAAAAGCAGCAGAATCATGGACAGGGTCAATGTGGACAGGCTGAGCCTAGAACCGAGACAGACCAGGCGAGGGTACTGTGCTGGGTCTCACTGGGCTGGTTGAAGACTGAGTCCAGATGGCGGCTGCTAAAAGGACACCAGCTGAGGCTACCATGGTGGGCACCTGTTGGTCTGTTAAAGAAGGCAATGCCTCTGGGGAGGAATCCTTTCTGCTATGACTCCATACCAGGTCTGTAAGAAAGAACTAGAGACTGTATACCCTGGAGAGGGGGTAGGGGACATTGTGTGTGAGACTCAGCAGGCTCACACCCAACCAGAAAGGGGCCACCCGCGAGAGGTGGATGCTACCTCGTTCAAAACTGAGGGATTGCAGCCATGTATCGGCCAGATAGGGTGCGCTCATGAGAGGCAGATGCTGATACCATTACAACCCAATTGTGTCACCCTAAAAATTCAGTCTTCTTCCTTGGATTTCAATCAAACCAGCATGGAGTATCACTGCACGAAGTTAGTACGTCTACAGATGTCATTATATGGCCAGAAACACTTTCCCTGAGTTAATTTCCTAAGTGCAAGTGCTGCCTTCTGAGCTGTCCTCACAGAGGGGGTTGCCCTGTGTTTCAGTTCAGATGAGCAGCCAATGTCAGGATGCTTATTTTAACCTTATCTGTGGCCTGCTGTGGACCAGATGGCTGGCTGGTGTAAGCTGGCGTAACTCCATTGACTACAATGGATTAACATTGGCTGAGCATCTGGGCTGGAAATCTCTTTAGGAACCGGCTGTCTTGTCAGAGGTCTGCTGCTTCAGCTTCTTGCTGGGAAACACCATGAGAACCGCTTCTCCAAAGGCCTGGCTCCAGTTTCCTGAATACCAGTTTCACACCTCTGTAAGGCCTAGGACTGAAATAGGGTGACTCCTACATTACAACCTGGTAAGTCAGATTGCCATCAGGTCCCTGGCACTCTTGTATGTCTCTGTGTAGTTTGGACAAAATCTAGGAAATGCAGAAATCCATGGAAAAGTAATGAGGAAAGGAGATACAGACTCTTAACCTCAAGTTTTGTTTGAGGTTTGCTTTGAGCAGAGGTTTGGGGAATAACTATTTTATCTGAGCTAGTTCATCCACACCAAGCTTAACATTTCAGGGAGGGGCCCAGATCCTCAGCTGGTGCATGTTGCCAAAGTTCCTCTTGCTCCAGGGGCACTGTGGCAACTGACCCATGTGGAAGATGTGTCCCAGGGTGGTTATTTTTATTTAAAGTTTTGTATTTTAATTGTTCCATTATGCAACAAATTGCTTCCATGTCTTCTTAAGAGATGCTGTTTCTTTCCACTAGAGTATTACTCACAATACAGAGCAATTGGCAGTGCTCAGTAAATGGTAGTATAACATCCTGAGAATATCATCATTAGACTTGAAGTGAAATATAGATTGAAAAAAGTGTTCTTATTAAATAATGTAATACTTTCCCAGATATCTTGAAAGTCACATTAAAATCCATTTTCTTACCTTTGGTGTTTGTTCCACGTCCATAGACATAATCTGCTCGTGAAAATTACCATTCTGAGCCTTTTATCCCAATCTATTTTCATTAAACATTAATGTAATTGCAAAGGAAATGAACCAAAACAAATCTGTCACAGAAAAGTATTTTCCTATAAATCTCTGAGCTTGCATTTCAATGGGTTTAAAGTCAGATGAAAATCTGTTAGTTTTTTCATGTAGCTGGCAGAGCTGAGGGGTACACATTATACCACTCAGTGTACCCCTCAGCTCTGCAGGGGGTACACTGGGATAGCTCAGTGGTTTGAGCATTGGCCTGCTTAAACTCAGGGTTGTGAATTCAATCCTTGAGGGGGTCATTTTGGGATCTGGGGCAAAAATCAGTACTTGGTCCTGCTAGTGAAGGCAGGGGGCTGGACTCAATGACCCATCAAGGTCCCTTCCAGTTCTTGGAGATAAGTATATCTCCAATTATTATTACATTTGCAGAATAGCCACTAAAATGAGAGGGGAAATGATTCATTCTTGTTTTGGAGTGGGATGCTGACGAAAAGGCTAAAAGCTTGAATTACTGAAGGATTTTTCAAAAAGTTAAGTTTTGTTGGGACAGGGGAGCCATTTTAAATTAAAGGTGATTTAAACACGAATGGAAACTGTAGTGAGACTTGCAAATAACTGAGTTGACTTTAGTTCTATTAATTTTTCATTCTTGCAGTTGAAGGTTCACTCTGTAGCCAGGAATAGATGTAGAAATACAGAACTTCTAAACCATGGGCTAATCTCATGGGAGGTGCTTCCTAATTTTGTATAACTGAGAAGTTCAGAGAACACTCAGACAAACATCAACATTTTGGGAGCTTATCTAAATCAAACCCCAGAACACTACTCAGCACACAGTGCCAGCATGACAGCAAGGGCTGGCTAAGCAGTGGGAAAAGTATTAATCAGAAAAATTATTTGAACAAAAAAGGGAAAATTTGTTAAATAATGAATCTGACAAAATATCCAGTGCTGTCTAATCAGAAAAATTGCAGAAAAGAAAAATAAAATAATCTTGATACAGTTGTGGCCTTCTAAAAGTACTATTTGGCCTGCAAGATGAATTCCATTGAATAACACTATTTCCTCTAAAGGCACGCCACTGCAGGATAGAGGAACTATTCAAGGCTCTTGAGCGGCTGTCTCTTGGGGAATTTCCTCCTCCTGTTACAAATAAATAGAGATTCTTGGGAATAAGTCATGGACCTTCATTAACAGAGAGGAAACAAGCAGCTATCTTGCTGGAGGGGACTGAGCTTGGCACAGGAGTTTGAAAAGCCACTTTCGAAGAATAATCCACACTCAGACATTTCATGTACAATTGTTTAAGCTGAACCCAAAGAAGAATGGCAAAGGTGTCTTGCCATCTGGCATGCGCTGTTTGGCCAGGGTACAGGAGAGGCAAAGTCAGCTTCAGCTCAGCCCTACCAATGTGCCTGAGCCTTGATGGGCAGGACTGCTCAAAGATTAAGCATGTGCTTCAGCCCCTATTCCCAGCACTTGCCACCACCTCGTCCTCCTCCACACTGTTAATGGGGGTTGCAATGGGACTTCTCTAATTGGCTGACAGTTCTTTACTAAGGTCCAGATCTAGCAAAGCAATTAAGGACATGCTTTACTTTAAGCATCTGAGCATTCCCACAGACTCTAGTGGGGCTGTTCATGACTTTAAGTGCTTTACTGAATGAGTGCCAATACTCCCTCTTAAGCATATTTTTCCAGTTCAAATGTACTTTTTTCGTCATGTGTTATTTTGAGTGAGTGGCCTTTTTCAGCTTCTGCACATAAGCCCCACTGCTCCCCCGTGAGCACCGGGCCAGGATGCCCAGACCCCATTCCCATACCCCAGTACTAAATCCAAGAGCCGGTAGGCACTTTTCTTAGCTTCTTCTTGAGTTCTGCACTAGCAGGATGTCAGCGCCTAGGCAAGTTCACATGTCCCCTCCACGGCACCACTAAGGGAATGCACGTATATAGAATAACAGGCAGGGAACTTAAACTACACCCACACCCACACACACACACACGCAGGTTGGCAGGGGGCACTAGATAAGCAAAGCCTGGGCTGTCACCACCCCTTCTGCTCATTTGGGGGATAAAGGCTGTCTGTCAGTCCACAGGGGATAAAGGCCATCTGTAAGCACAAAGGGATGTCAAGCCAGAACCTTCTCTTAGCACTAGATTTACCGTGACAAAAACATCCAGCACACTGCTGTTCAACCGAGTCATGGCATCATGGTCCTAGTGCAAGGTAAAGAATAATAAATAGCAATAGCATGGGATGGACACGGCATCAATAAACCCTGTAATGAGACCATTTGCTTTCAGGAAATAAGGATTTGCTACTATTTATCATTTCTATTCTGTGCTATCCAGGTTGTTATGCTGTGCTCGTTCCTGTAGTATCTGAGCACCCTCCAGCAGTTCATTAAGCATGTGACAGATGTTAGTCATGTTACTGATTGTTCTCTCATCCTCTCCCCAGTGGGATGAGTGCCTGCAGTGGTGTTTCTCGGTAGTTGTTTGTTTTAATAAGTGTGTGTGTGTGAGAGAGAGAGAGAGAAAGTGAAGGAAATGCAGCTTGCACTTGGAGTGTTAAGTGGTGAGGTTTGTGATGGACCTACATTCCAGGGGCAGTTCATTTCACTCTCGGACTGCCCCCAGCAAAGGTTCTGTCTCCTGCACATATGAGCTTCATCCTTATTGTTGAGAGTCCCATAGTGCCAAAGTTGTCAACTACAGTTTTCATCCCAGAGCTTTAAATGGTCTTTTAGGTAACCAAGGCCCAGGCCATGGAGTGATTTGACAATAATGACTTGATTTGAAATTCTATGGGCTGATGGTATAGAGAATGGAGGACAAATCTGCTGAGTGCACAGTACCCTGTGTTGCTGAGAAGATACACTGTGGGGTACTGTACTATTTGGGATTTCCTAAGTGCTGAAGGCTTCAAAATCAGGTGTATTGCATTGCTGGAGTCGACTTGGTTTGGCATTGGATTATTTCCAATGTCTTTACAAAGGCGATAATCATGGTTGTACCCAGAACATATTTTCCACTTGTGAGAAGGCTTCAGAAATGTGATGAAGAATATAGTTGTGCAGTAAGTTGAATGTGAAGAGACAACTCTTTACACTGTGGGCTGAGGCCCAAATGCATGCTTGTGCCACACACATGTTGAACTCGTGCAGTGTCAGGATTGCACATGGAGGTTTTGTGTTGATGCACCATTTTAAGTTTTATGAAGGATTCCTTGCTCCTCTAAATTTCCCTTCCCATGCACCAGAATGCAGCGCAGCTCCTAGATCTGATAAAGGAGCTTACAGCCTTTTTTGGACACTGTCTAACTAAGAAACATTGGCTTTTACATCTGCTGACCTAGGTCAAGTTAGACCAGCCAAAAGCAGAACGTCCCTGACTGAACTAATTTGATTTTTCTCCCAAGAAGGAATGATAATGAGAAGCCTTAAGTTAGCATGAGCGCCAAAATTAAGATTCATTTTCTTCCTCCACTCATTTTATGTATCCAAAGGCAAACAATGTACAAGGAACCTTTCAGAATTCAGGCACTGGAGAAAAGTATTTCTACATAATTATTGTTTGCACAACCTTGTACTTTATTGCTGAGATAAATATAGCTATAGGAGTGCATCAGCTTTATAATGAGCCAGCAAACAGATGAGAGTGAACATGCCCTTTTTACAACAAATAATCTTTCACCAAGCTAAGTAACTGTCTGTAAGTCAATTTGGATTTAGCTCCATTGCGCCCCCCCCCCATCCCCTCCCCCCGGGCATGTACTGTTCTTTCCTCCAGCTGCTGGCCACAATGTTTACCAAGCAGAATGGTACAGGAAATCATTCACCCATTACTCAGCAGTAAAAGATGATGTGATTCCAGTTACACACTATGAGCTCTGGGGTCCAGGAATGATGGGGCATCACTATGGGACACTCCCATGTAGGATTTGGAGGAGGACAATGTGGTGGCTTTGCAGGTGTTATGGGGACCTCCTCTCATGCATGGGGGGGCAACACAGAAGAAAACATAAATGTGCTTGTTTGAAAATGTAACAAGTGAACAATGGAAGCTGGCATCATGGGCTGATTGAAGGTGAGGGCCAACATCTTGATAGTAAATGGATAGTGTAGCTAGGTTGGGGGTAGGTCATGATGGGACTTGAAAGTGAAGACAAGCAGCTTATGTTTGATGAGATGGAGAAGAGGGAGACAGTGGAGGAATGCAAGGAGAGGGATGAGGTAGTCCAAGTGACAGGATAGGATAAGGATCTTTGCATTTGAATTCTGAATGGTATGAGCTGAGCAAGGTCACGGCCAGAGAGAAGAAAGTTTCAGTAATGAAGGTGTGAGATGAAGCGATGAAATAAGCAGTGCTTTCTACCTGTGATTGATGGAGAAAGCTTGTCCCTTCACTCATTCTCACACTCTATCCCACGGTCCTAAATGCCTTGTAAGGACTTCTTCTAAATCCCACTTCTCCCACCAGCCAGCTCTTACAATAACCAGACACTGTACCAGAGAAGGTAAGAGAATATGTCCCAAACTCTGGCAGGCAAGTACTGCTCTCTCAGCATGCTGGGCCAGCTGTAGAGTTCTCTTGTGAGATCCTCAACACCAGGCAAGTGTTTTATCACTTCCCTATTCCCCTCCTTCCTCATGCCAAGGTCAGCTCAAGCTGCCTTCACTGCTGCTCACTGAACCCAGGCGGGGGACATCTCTGGCCATATTAAGATGGTGCTAGGAAACAGGTGACTGAGGTCACATTTCACCTGAATTGCAAGTTCATCCTGGCTCTCAGTAGCCAAGCTGTGTATTACCTGAGCATGATCTGTCAGGAACTATGGTCAGCGCAGGACTTCCTCCGTGGGGGTCAGTACAGGATCTGCTAGTGCCATGGCCAAAGCCCAGCTGGGCTCCAATTTTCCCCACTGCTGTGGCCGCTGATTCTCCCGTCAGCACTGGCAAACATTGCAGAGAAGCTGTACTCTAGAAATGCAGTGGAGGTGCCTACTTACCCTTGTATAAGAAATACACAGGTGGTGATAGCGATGCTCTTGCCCATTACTGCTCTGAACTGCAATCTGTTCAGAATCCAGCCTCCCTAGGTTGGCATAGTGACATCCCCCATCCTGGGAAACTAAGCGTTAATTCCACAGGGATTGGATCAAGAATGGAGCCTTATACAGTATGTGCATTTCTGCAGAACCTGATTGATTGGGCTGGGTTTGCTGCAACTTAGGAAGGCTGCAGGGAGATGACAGCACCCCCATTAACTCACTACAATTCCCAAACCCAACATTTCAAGTCCCAAGAAGCCTGGACATTGATGCTTTACTCCTCTGTTTCTGAAGAGCAGCTTTGAGTTAACAGTGTTGAAGTCAGTGTGGAGAAAGTGTATAGCAATTACTGATAAAGACTAGCTTTAGTACGTTTGGTTATTGTATATGAAGCAAAGCTATGGGAGTATTAATATGAAAAATGCCCAATAAAATTACCAACTTACTGAGGCTTTCAAGACTCATAATTGTAGCTCTGGAAAATCTCAGCAGTGAGTAGATGAAATAACCCTGTTATTCACACATCAGGGTTTGTGTGCTACTGAATAAAAACAGTGCTTTCCATGGCTGTGGTTAGAATTATTGTAGAAAAGAAACAAAAAGACGATTTATTATTTAATGTACTTTCCTTACCATTATAGTTTGCTAAACATATCGTGACTTTTTATCACACTGATTTCACAATGCAATATATGAAACAATTTCCGCAATGTTTAATAGTTTTGCGGGGATGCCATTTAAAGTTATTAATTAGATCTGAACCAGCAATTACCCTATGCAAATGTCCATGGAAGAAAAGGCTATCTTGATTGCACAGTATTTTGTTTGCATGGAAGGCAGCTCAATAATAACAATTACAGTAATGTTTCACTGCTATATTAATTTGTTTCTCTTTATTGTTCTGTACCGTCTAATACACATTCCCTCACTGAAAGGGAGATAGATAGGAAAGCACAGAGAACCTCCCCTGTGAGCCATTGTTTGTATTGTACCACTTCTCCCGCATGAAATTCAGCTTTGGCCCTTAAAGCCATAGATTCACAGAGTTTAAGGCTAATAAGGATCATTAAATCATCTAGTCTGATCACCTGTATAATGCAGGACAGAGAATTTGACCCTTTTACCTTCAGTGTTGAGGGCAGTTACTTGGGTTTGACTACAGGTTGTCTTCTGGAAAAACATACCATTTTGATCTGAAGACATCAAGAAATGGAGAATCCATCACTTTCCTTGCTGGTTTGTTCTAATTATTAATCACTATCACTGTTAAACTGGAAATAAGGCTTTTTTTTTAACCTAAGGACATAAGAATGGCAATACTGGGTCAGACCAATGATCCATCTAGCCCAGTATTCTGTCTTCCGACAATGGCCAATGCCAGGTTCTTCTGTGGGAAAGAACACAACAGGCAATCATCAAGTGATCCATCCCCTGTCATCTCATCCCAGCTTCTAGCAATCAAAGGCTAAGGACACTCAGAGCATGGGGTCGCATCCCTGGCCATCTTGGCTAATAGCCATTGATGAACCTAGCATCTATGAACTTATCTAGCTCTTTTTGTGTACCTTGTTATACTGTTGCCTTTCACAAGCTCCCCTGGCAATGAGGTCCACAGATTTACTATGCATTGTGTGAAGAAATGCTTCCTTTTTTAAAAAACCTCCTGCCTATTAATTTCATTGGGTAACACAAGGATCAGGGGTCACATGAAGGGGTAAATAACACTTCCTTATTCACTTTCTCTAAACCATTCATGATTTTATAGAACTCTATCATATCCCCCTTAGTAGTTTTCTCTTGTCTAAGCTGAACAGGTCCCAGTCTCTGTAATCTTTTTTCACATGGAAGCTGTTCCATATCCTTAATTTTTGTTGCCCTTCTCTGTGCTTTTTCACTTCTAATACTTATTGAGACTGGGCAACCAGAACTGCACACCATATTCATGATGTGTTGTTACTATGCATTTATATAGTAACATTATGATGTTGTTTTTTGTCTTAATATCACAGAATCATAGAATATCAGGGTTGGAAAGGACCTCAGGAGGTTATCTAGTCCAACTCCCTGCTCAAAGCAGGACCAATCCCCAACTAAATCATCCCAGCCAGGGCTTTGTCAAGCTGAGCCTTAAAAACCTCTAAGGAAGGAGATTCCACCACCTCCCTAGGTAACCCATTCCAGTGCTTCACCACCCTCCTAGTGAAAAAGTTTTTCCTAACATCCAACCTAAACCTCCCCCACTGCAACTTGAGACCATTACTCCTTGTTCTGTCATCTGCTACCACTGAGAACAGCCAAACACTATCCTCTTTGGAACCCCCTTTCAAGTAGTTGAAAGCAGCTATCAACACCCCACCCCCCGCATTCTTCTCTTCTGCAGACTAAACAATCCCAGTTCCCTCAGTCTCTCCTCATAAATCATGTGCTCCAGCCCCCTAATCATTTTGTTGCCCTCTGCTGAACTCTCTCCAATTTGCCCACATCGTTCTTGTAGTGTGGGGCCCAAAACTGGACACAGGACTCCAGATGAGGCCTTACCAATGTTGAATAGAGAGGAATGATCACATCCCTCGATCTGCTGGCAACGCCTTACTTATACCTTATACAGCCCAAAATATCCATCCCTTTCCTAATGGTTCCTAATGTTCTATTAGCTTTGACTGCTGTTGCACATTTTAATATTAATTTGTTTGGCCTGTAGTGGACAAACTTATAACAACAAAGCCTGTACGAAACACATGTAGATACAGAGAAATAGCAGCTTGTCCTCTGGGACACCTGCTCCTATAACAGACCCCGCTAACCTCTAGTTGAGTTACTATAGTCCTCAGCTCATGTTTTATAGACTTCAAGCTACAAAGAATTCACCATTTACACTGGTTTAAACCTGCAGGTGACCCATGCCCCATGTGTCAGAGGAAGGCAAAAAGACCCTGCCACTCTGATCAGAGGGAAAAATTCCTTCCCAACCCCAAATATGGCTGTGTGATAAATGAAGGTGGAGGGAGGATAGCTCCCTTTCAGGGACACTCAGCCAGCCAGGTAGCTACAAAATCCCTCTTAGTAGCGGTTCTTTACTAGCTTTATCTGCAAAGGATTAAAAAGTCTCACTACTATGCATAGGTAAAAGAAAGTGAGTGAGCACCTGGCCAAAAGAGCCAATAGGAAGACTAGAACTTTTAACTTTGAGAACTTCCCCTCGGTCAGTCCGTCTGTTGTTCTCTCAGGGAGAGGGGGACAGAGCAACTGTGCTGTAAAAAGCTTGGACCAGGTGTGACGATGCGATTCTGGCGAGACCCAACTGAGAGTGCCAATTCAGGACCAATTGCTTAAACAGGGCAGTTACAGCCCTAGGCTGGGGTTTTTCCACCCCTAAGGCAAACCAAACCAGCCAGACAAAAAAGACTTCAGTTTCACCCGACTGGCTAACCACAAGTCACACAAGCAATTTCCTTAGCCACTCCAGTTTTCCAGTATCACCACCAGTGCCACTTGTCCTGGGGATGAATGATTATGAAAACCAACACCCCAATGAAAGAAAAAGGTTCTCGCGATCCCAAAGGACCAAGCCCCAGACCCAGGTCAATATACACATCAGATCTTACCCACAAATCACACTGTTGCCAATCCTTTAGAATTTAAAATCTAAA